>NC_069391.1:39195166-39502000 GCF_027475565.1 Acinonyx jubatus
GAAACTGTTCCATTTGAGATAATTGTAGATCGCCATGCAATTGTAAGATGTCGTAGAGAGGGATCTCATATTCCCTTTCCCCAAAACTATAGGACAATATCATAGCCAGGAATGGATGTGGAGATACAGCACGTTTCCATTATCACAAGAAGTCTCCCATGTAGTCCCTTTTCAGCCACACCCACTTCCCTTCCATAGCAACTCCTTCCTTAACTTCTGGCAACCACTAAGCTGTCCTCCATTTCTATAATTTTGTCACTTCAGAAATGTTATATTTGGGGCACCTGGGTGGCTCAGTTGGTTAAGCCTCTGACTCTTGGTTTAGGCTCAGGTCATGATCTTATGGTTCATGGGGATCGAGCCCTACATCAGGCTCTACACAGCACGGAGCCTGCTTGGGATTCTCTGTCTCTCACGCTCTCTCTGCCCCTTCCTTGCTCCTTCCCTCTCTCTCTCTCTCTCTCTCTCTCTCTCTCTCTCTCTCTCTGTCAAAATAAATAAATAAACATTAAGAAATGTTAGATAAATGGAATCATACAGTATGTAGCTTTTCAGATTTTTCCCCCCCCCCGCTCAGCACAGTTCTCTGATTCATTCAGTTTGTTGTACTTATCAATAGTTCCTTTTTATTTCTGTGTAGTATTTCATGATGGGGTGAGCCAGTTTGTTTAACCATTCACCCAGTAAAGGCCATATGGATTGTTTCCAGTTTTTGCCATTACAAACAAAACTATGTTAAGCATTCGTGTACGTGTGTGTGTGTGTGTGTGTGTGTGTGTGCGCGCGCGCGCGCGCATTAGTTTTCATTTCTCTGGGATAGGAATGTTGTTGCTGCTGCATTTGAAAGTTTAGGTTTTTTTTTGCAAAACTGCCAGAGAGCTGTCCAGTTTTACATTCACACCAGCAATGTATAAGTGACTCAGTTTCCCTATATCTTCATCTGTATTTAATATGGTCACTATTTTTTTATTTTAGCTATTCTGCTAGACATACAGTGATCATGTATTGTGGTTTTAATTTCATCTCCCTAATGGTTAATGATAATGGAACATCTTTTCATGTGCTGATCTGCCATCTGGACCTTTTCTGTGGTAAAATATCCGTTTCCATGTTTTGTCCTTTTTCTAAATTGGACTGTGTGGTTTTCCGTTGAAATTTGAGACTTCATAATATATTGTCCTTTGTCAGATATGTAGTTTGCAAATATTTTCTCATAGTTTGTAGCTTGCCTTTTCGTTCTCTTAACAGGGTCTGTCACAGAGCTACAGGTTTAAAAAAAATTTTTTTTTAATGTTTATTTTTATTTTTGACAGAGAGAGAGAGAGAGAGAGAGAGAGAGAGAGAGAGAGAGAGAGAGAGAGACAGAGCATGAGCGGGGAAGGGGAGAGAGAGGGAGACACAGAATCCTAAGCAGGCTCGAGGCTCTGAGCTGTCAGCCCAGAGCCCGGCGTGGGGCTCGAACTCACAGTCCACGAGATCAGGACCTGAGCCAGAGTCGGACGCTCAACTGACTGAGCTACCCATGCGCCCCACAGCTAGAGTTTTTTAATGTTGGTGAAGCCCAATTTATCAAGTTTCCTTTAATGGATTGAAAGGAGTCAAATCTAAGAACTCTTTGCCTAGGCCTACCTGTCAAATATTTTTTTCCTGTTTTTTTTTTCCTAAACATTTTATAGTTTTACAGTTTGCATTTAAGTCTGTGATCCATTTTGAGTTAATTTTTGTAGTTTCTTTTTCTTGTTTTTGCTGATAAATGTTCAACTGCTTGAGCACCATTTATTGAAAAGGCAGTCCTCAGTCCATTGAGTTGCTTTTGTAACTTTGTCAAAGATGATGTATTTGGGCATATTTGTATGAATCTATTTCTGGGTTCTCTATTTTATTTGATTGGTCTGTGTGTTCATTCCTCTGGTAACATCACAGTCTTGAGTATTGAGCTAAAAAAGTAAGGCTTAAAATTTGGTAAACAGATACTTCACACTTTGTTTTTCTTTTTCAAAATTGTTTTACCCTTCTAGTTCCTTTGCCTTTCTATATAAATTTTAAAATAATCTTGTCTATATCTACAAAAGATATTGCTGAGATTTTGGTAGGAATTGTATTAAACCTAATTGGTTTGTGGAGAGTTGTTATCTTTGCTATGTTTAGTCTTCCAATCCATGAATACAGTATGTCTCTTAAATATATATATTTAAAACCTTATTTTTAAGTAATCTGTACACCCAACGTGGGGCTTAAACCCACAACCCCAAGATCAAGAGTTGCATGCTGTACCAATGAGCCAGCCAGGTGCCTCTGTCTTCATTTATTTAGCTCTTCTTTCTTTCATTGGTGTTGTACAATTTTCAGCATCTATATCACATGTTTTGTTAGGTTTACTTACAGGTTTTTCATTTTTTGAACAATTGGGAATGGTATTGAATTTTTAATTTTGGTGTATACATACTCATTGCCAGTATATCAAAATATTGATTTTTGTATATTTTTCTTATATTTCATAACCTTGCTGAAGTCATTTACTTGTCTGTGATTTTTTTTTCTTGTGGATTCCTTTGCATTTTCTGTGTAGACAATCATGTCATCTGCACACACTTTTTTTTCTTCCTTTCTGTTCTGCATGCCTTTCACTTCTGGTTTTTTGCCTTGTTGCACTGGCTAGAACTTCCAGCACGATGTTGGTTAAGAGTGGTTAAGAGCTGACATCCTTGAATTGTTCTCAATCTTAGGAGGAAAACATCTAGTCATCAACTGTGAAGTATAATGTTAGCTGTAGGTTTTCTTGAAGATGCTGTTTATCAAGTTGAGGAAGTTTCCCATCTATATTCCTACTTTTCTGAAAGTCTTTTTTTAAATGATGAGTGGCTATTGAATTTTGTCAATTGCTTTTCTGCATCATTGATATGAGCAAAAAGTTTGTTTGTTTGTTTGTTTGTTTTTTAATGTACTTGATGTTTCTGGGTTGCCAGCGTCTTCAGTTTGGGATATTTAAGGCAAAAAGAAAACCCAGGGAACTCACTATCATATTCTCCCTCAAGTTCTGTTGTGCCTAGCTGGTCTTTCTTCTCTCCACCTTTCAGAGTCTCGTTGAGTTTGTTGTATATATAGTGTACAGAGTTTTCGGTTGCGCTTAGTAGGAGGAATAGGGGAAAGTAACTCCATTTCTCAGAAGTGGAAGCATATATTTTTAGATATTGCTTTATTATGTACATTGGATCGAACTAGTCAGGATAAGGCATTTATTTACGTACTGTAACTCTTCATTGTTCTGGATGATTGAAGTATTATTTGCCTGCTTTAGCAAATGGAATCTTGATTGAATGTTTTTCATTACTGAAAATATTGAGTATTTTGTTTCACATGTTTCAAATAAAACAAATATCTGTCTCTATAATTATCTCTTGTGGCCTGTGTTTTGTGACTTGTCAATGAGACCCCAAGGTGGGCCTCTTTGTGGAAGGAATGAAGGTTTTAGAGGAGGCATAGCTTTCTTTCTGGGAATTATCCTTGAGGATGGTCTCTTAGAACACTAGGGAAGAGATAGGGAAGGGGGAGGGAGACATTGTATAGAGTTTATACATTAGGTGTTTTACACAGGTTATCAGCTCTATTTTTTAGCCGGAACCATGACTTAGAGGGTTTAAGTAGATGTGTCAGGATTGATATTTTAAGTCTGTGTCTGTAAACTGATAACAACTTTATTACCCCAACCAGTCTTTGTGAGGTCATGAGATCATCACACATGTATATGGAAGTTTTGCTCTGAGTTTATGTGCTGTCTATTCTAAAGGATATACTGTAGAGAACACAGTATGGTAGAGATAAGATGTATGATTAGATCTGCCTGCTAACTTCAGTAGCTATCATATGCACTTTACAAAATGACATCCAGCAAATGGAATATGACAATTCTCTTTCTTAATATTGTAGCCTAGGAAACTGGATGCATGAGAACACTCCTGAAGAGGAGAATGGGCTAAGGATTTTTGAGAGAAAGAAAAAAATTATCAAAGGATGACAGTGAAAGAAAATGGGATAGAGAACTTTGTGTCACAATAAAGCATCACTAATAGTTCAGTAGAAGAAACATTTTAAGCATTAAAAATGAGAGAGTATTTTGGCACAAATGTCATCCAAAGATAAATGTGGCAAATAATGTGAATCGGATAAATTTGGTAATATAAATTTGGTTCAAGATAGGAGTATAAATATAAAATACAAAAGTTATATGATGTGGTACTCGGAAACTATAATATAGGCTAAAATACTGTAGTGTCATGAATTAATGTTAATTTTCTGAGGTATGACAATGATAATCATAGATATGTAGAAGAATCTCCTTATTTAGAAGATGCCTGCTGAAGGATTTTGAAAGCAAATGTCATAGTGTCTGCAACTTACCTTTAAATGATTCAGCAAAAAAAACTTGGAATATTTTATGCTCCTGCTCCCTTTAGTGTGTCCCTACCTTCTCCATCAGGGCCCAAAATACTCTTAGGGATCCACAAAAATGTTTTAATTTCTTTTAAAATCAAAAAACAAAAAAATGGATTTCTAGGTCAAAGAAATGTTTTGATATATTATATTAATAATTCATCTTTATGCTAACACAGCCATAAAGTCTAATTCTTAATCTGTTTTTTGTGGAGGAGGAAGTACACAAAAGTGCGTAGGGCCCACAAAAGCTGTAGGGTGGCCTGGTTGGCACCACTAGAATTGAAGCTCCATGAGGGCAGAGCTTCAGTCTTTCCATACTGAAGACACAGTCATCACAGTGCCTGGTATGGGGCATAGTCTTAATTAGCGTTTGTTGGTTGAGTGAATCACTTTGAGTTTTGCGAACATTGGACATGATCTTCTAATAAAGCATAGTCGACAGTCTTCTGTAAGCCAAATATACATTATTTTTGGATTATCAAAAACACTTTGGATTGTTAACATCTCTTTCCCTCTTTTTAGTATGGAAAGTTGAAACTGTATAGGAAGGAAGGAATCAGTGTTGAGCAATCATTTGTTGACCATGCACTCTGTGATAGGCAGTGATCTACATTCCAGGCACTCTCTTTACCCACTTTGAACCCAGTGTGTCTGCTTCTAGGAGGAAAAAAGACAATTTTATGAATATTGTTCTGTGGATAATTTGCATACAACAGCAACAATGTAGTAATAAGCATCTGTGGGCACTTAGGTGCAAACAGTGTTCTTAACAGCACTTTTTTGGGGAATGATCCCATTTAATTCTTAAAAAGATCTCCTATAAAAACTAACAATACCTCACTTTATAGGTGACCAAACTGGGAACTAAGAGGTCTAGCAACTTTCCCAGAATCATAAGATAAAGTGGCAGGGCCAGGACTCGAACCCAAATCACCAGACTCAGAGGCACATACTCTTCCCTGCCTCCTTCTGTTCTGCCGCCCACATGCGCCTTGAGCCAGCTGCCTGTGAAAACTTGGGGGATTATTTTTGGCTTTTCCAATATTTTGCATTTGTATGCAGACCCAATTCTGGATTAAGTGCTTCACCCATAACTGTTGTCAGTAATAGTGTCTGGAACTGAGGTATCTGAAGTCACCTTGTGATCCTGGGAATGAGAAATGAATGCGGAAAAGAAAGCCACCACCTGATGCCCTAACAGGGAAACTATGATGTGGTGCAGGTGGCACTGTGGTCCCCCCGGGGTGGGGGGTGAGCATCGCTGCTAAGCCTCTCACTGCTCGAGCAGCAGTAGCAGGCAGTGAGAGAGCACGACTCAGACTCCAGCGGGCTTAACTCGATTGCCAGCTTTTCTAGGACAGGGCAGAGCCCCCAGATTTAGGTCTCCTAATCTGAAGTCCATCTGTAAGAGGTAGGCAAGAGCTGCCTTTAACATCAGAGTATATTAAGGCCAAGTGTGGCTGTGGCTGTGACTGGCTTGAGAACACCACTAACAGGAAAAACTAGGAGGGAACCAAGACGTGCAGGATGCCTGTAAGCCCTAATCTGCTAAGAGAATGCACATTAACAGTCATTTGAGGCAAGACTGACAGAACAGTTGCTGCATGATATCCCCAGGGTGGGCCTTCTGAGGAATAATCTGTCTTTTGATCTAAGAGATGGTTAGACACACAGGGCCTGTGTTTGTTTAGGCAATGAGTGGATACACGAATGAGTGAGTGAATGAATGAATCCCTCCCTTCGGAGGATTTCTCCTCTGCTCCAGGGAGTCTGCAAGGATTTTATCTTTACTTCTTGTATAGTGCTTTCTATAATCTGTTGTCTTTGCTGGCTTTGTCGTATAGTGGGAAGCCCTAACAGTGTTCATAGTTCAACCGAGGAAGTAAAACAAGGGCACAGCTTGTTAGAATAGAATGCCGCACGGAGGGGGATAGACGTATGAAGTGGGGATCTGGGGGTCAGAATTGGGATGGCAACAGACTTACCCAGGGTGGAAGCTTAGGGTCAGCATCTTGAGAAAGAGATTGTTTGAGCTTGTCTTTGAAGGAGTAGTTCACCTGCCAGCTGCACAGCCGAGCGTGCTTGGAAGATGCACACATGTAGGGTTACGGGGTGGGGAGAAAGCATGCCCTGTTGGAAACTGCAGGCAGTTCAAAATGACTGCATCCTAGGCTGCATAGAAAGGGGGGCAGATGAGGCAGGAAAGGTGGAAGCGGGCCAGGTCAAGGGGGGTTTTATCCAGTGTGTTCAAGTACTTGCACCTAATACCATAGGGCTGACGAGCCACTGAAGAATTTTGAGCAGAGTGACATTTGACCTTTAGAAAGATCTCAGGGACAGGATAGAGTGGAGTCAGAGGGAAGGAAACTGCTGGGGCTGCTGCAGGAGCCTGCTGCAACCCGCCAGGGTCTTGAGGGTCTGAGTGCTGTCTTGCCAGGTTCAGATGGGGGAATAAAGTGTCCCGGGCAGAGGAGGCAGCATGATCAAAGGGCTCCATGCTCCGGAGAAAACCTGAAGAGGAAGCAGTCCAATTTGCATAAGGCACTGGGTATATCAAGGACGTAATGGGAGAGGCAGCTGGAAATGTGGGTTGAAGGAAAACCAGTGAGGTGTCGAAGGCTTTTATGATAGGAAAAAGGGTTGGTGCAGGACAGTTCTTGTTAGGACAGTCAGGGAGGGCAGCATTCTGGCTAACTGCTATCTAATGAAGCGACATGGTCAGAGCTGGGTTTTAGAGAGAATGGCAGATTCAGAGTACGGGGAGAAGTTGGAGTTAGGAAGTAGAGGAGGAAGAGGAGGGGGTAGAAGAGGGAAGGAGGAGTAGGAGGGAGAGGAGGAGGAGGAGGAGGAGAGAAACTACTGCATTAATTTGGACAGGAGATGTTGAAGACTACTCTAGGGCCACGGCTGGAGGAATAATTTTCAGGGGACAAATGTTAGACACTCTACATGGCAACATAGCACCTCATTGGTGCTTGTTTAGCAGTTTTCTTCCCGGTGGCAGAATTAATACAAGACACATGGGCATGGATTATAGCAATTAGGAGGATGTATACTCATTGTGTCTATTTATAGTAGTTCTGGTACCCAATGTGGGAGAATAACCTTTAGCATCAAGTGAAGTAAGTCAGTCAGAGAAAAATAGATATCCTACGTTTTCACTCATATGTGGAATTTAAGAAATTTAACAGAAGATCATGGGGGAAGGGAAAGAAAAACATAGTTACAGGCAGGGAGGCAAACCATAAGAGACTCTTAAATACAGAGAACAAACTGAGGGCACTTGTTGGGATGAGCACTGGGTGTTGTATGTAAATGATGAATCATGGGACTCTACTCCCGAAGCCAGGAGCACACTATATACACTGTTATTAGCTAACTTGACAATAATTGTATTTAAAAAAAGGGGGGGGGGGAGAATGATCTTTAGCATCTCAAGTAAATAAGACATCAAGATCCCAAAACTTCATTATTTACAAGTAAAAAATTCAATGATCAATTTTTAGATTTCTGTTGTAGTTACTTATTTTTTTAAACAGAAGGTGAGATCGGCCCAATTTAATTGAAAGAAGTTGGGATTCAAGAACTCTCCTTCCTTCCTTTCTTCCTCCCTCCCTCCCTCCCTTCCTTCCTTTCTTTTTCTTCCTTCCTTTTCTCTTTCTTTCTTCCTTCCTTTCTTTCTTCCTTCCTTCCTTCCTTCCTTTCTTTCTTTCTTTCTTTCTTTCTTTCTTTCTTTCTTTCTTTCTTTCTTTCCTTCCTTCCTTCCTTCCTTCCTTCCTTCCTTCCTTCCTTCCTTCCTTCCTTTCTTCGTCTTTGAATTACCTTGCATGTGTATGTGAATTTGGGGGCCAGTCTGCTCCCTGGGTGGCTGGGTGGGAGTAGAGGATGTGGAGATTTGTTCTGAGAACCAAATGAGTTGATGTGTGAATACCGAGCACCCGATGCTGAGTGTTGTCTTTGTTTTGGAATACAGAGTGGAGCAGTGTGCACTCAGACTTCGTAGGCAATTTTGTTTTAATATGAATATGAAGTTTCATTAGATGTGCCTCCAAATTACTTTTGTAAGAAACTCACCATTATTTGTACTGTGTAATTTTCCTTAAGATTCCAGTAGAGATTTGAGTACAAAGTAACTCTAATGGAGGAAACGACACAATCCTAGTACATATGATACCCAGCCACAACTGAGTTCTGCAGGCTTAAAAACTGATTCTCATTGTTCCTAAGTAGAAATTGCTGCAGGACTTAAGTTAGTGTTTTTATGGTCCCAAGGGCCTGCTTCCTTTTTGGCCCTGATACTGATACATTATTACAAACTCGTTTTATAAAATAAAACATAAAATAGTGTGGTAGGTGGAATTAATGTCCCCCCTTCTTCACTCCCTTCATGAATTGCCATCACACATTCATAGCCTTTGTCAGACTTTGCAGATAATCTTACCGGGGGCTGTGGGTATCCTTCTCCATTCCATTGGTTTGTGACAATGTCTGGTTTGAGAGGAAGCCCTCAAAGACATTGTATGGTTCTGCTCCTGTCTCTTACACTCTGTCATTGTTTCCAGAGGAGCACATCCCAGGTAGTGTTGGTCCAAGGAAAATGAAGGATGTGTGGAGCTGACCTGAATGCGACCTGCGTCCCGAAGCAGAACTTCCCCAGGCTACTCTCAGGTTTGTAAGAAAACAAATGAATGTTTGTTGTTGGAAGTTGGTACAATTTTGAGATTTTTTTTCTGACTTAATATCAGTAGGAATTCCCATGCTTTCTCAACTGACCTCACTGTGGACACACATGCAGAACTGTGCCCAGTCTTACGTGTAATCTGTTTGCCTGGACTGGAGAGTCCACTTTCCAGTTAAATCACCATGGTTCTCAAATCAAAGCCATTGACCATCTCACAAAGCACTAACTTGGAAGTGTTCAAGCTTTGAATTTAGGTCTGAAATACATAAATTTTTCTATTATTTTAAGAAACATCAAATGAATATCATAGGAAAAAGAAACTCTGGAATGATCAGGGGGCCAAAAGTCTTTGCACTGTATTCACCTTGGTCTAGTGGTGGGCATCTCAAATAGAGTGGCACAGACATCACATGAGCCAAGAGCACAATGTCAGAAGGCTAATTCTGGTCCAGTCTACTTGCTGAGATGTCTTGGCACTTAATTAACTTCTTTTTTTTTTAATCAAAAATTTTTTTTAATGTTTATTTTTGAGAGAGAGAGGAGCAGAGAGAGAGAGGGAGACACAGAATCTGAAGCAGGCTCCAGGCTCTGAACTGTCAGGAGAGAGCCCAACGTGGGGCTCGAACTCAGGAACTTTGAGATCATGACCTGAGCCAAAGTCGGACATTTAACCAACTGAGCCACCCAGGTGCCCCTTAATTAACTTTTTTGAGTCAAAATTTCCTCATTTGTTAAACAGGAAAAATTATAACTGCTCCAGTTGTCAAAGGGAGGTTTTTTTTTTTTTTTTTGGTGATCACATCAGAAGGAACTCCTTGAAAATGCTATATAAAGTGTAGCACAAATGTGAGATATGCTAATTCTCATCAGAATATCTTCTCAGGGGGTTTAGGTGTTTTGATTTTTAAAATACCCTGCCTGTATTATAATTTTTGTGGCCATGATGCATCCCCAAGTATATTCCAGAGTGCTGGATCAGGAGTTGGAATACTTAAGTTTCAGTTCTCAATTATATTCTAAGTATTGGGTTACTTATTTATTTATTTACTCATTCCACTTATGTTATGTGGCTGATCTTGTAGAGCTTTTAAAAACTTTCTCATCTGTGTCACAGTGAGAATAATGGAGTTTGGGTTTTCCTATCCCGGACCAAAAGGGTTTCAACCTTATTGTTTGATATTTAAAATGGGTGGAAAGATTTCTAAAGTGAAGAGTGTAGAACATTAAGAGATTTTTAATTATTGGAAAGATTCTCAGTGTTAGAGAGTCCCATTAAGTCTTCATAATTCTCCAACCTTATCATCATTTGTGGGTACTTGTGAATTTGTTTACTCGTCTATATCTGTATATGCTGCCTGCATCTGGTTAAGCCCTGTCTGCTTTCCCCTACTAGGACATGCTACTCTGTATGCTCTGACATCAACTTAAAAGTTTGCTTTTGCACAGTTTTTTTTTTTAATGCTTATTTTTGAGAGAGAGAGAGAGAGAGAGAGAGAGACAGAGCATGAGAGAGACACAGAATCTGAGGCAGGCTCCAGGCTCTAAGCTGTCAGCACAGAGCCTGACACAGGGTTTGATCCACGAACTGCAAGATCATGACCTGAGCTGAAGATGGATGCTCAACCGACTGAGCCACCCAGGCGCCCCTTGCAACAGTTTGTTTTTCCACCAGCAAGAGTGAAAGATAATCTAACGCAAAATATTGAGTAGAGTCCTCAGAAAAGTATTGCCTCAGTCGTAGGGTAGAATTTTAGACTAAAGGCATTTGAGACCCACTCTAACAAAATTAAAATCAACCTCAAAAGAATCACTCTGATTCCAAATAATGCAACTGCACCCCTGAAGAAAGCTCCCAAATATTTAAAGTTACACAAAGAATAACAAATCAAAAACCCTCCAGCTCAATGACATAAATTTCTGTTTAGAATCCAATAAAAAATTACTAGGTATTCAAAGAGACAGGACACATTTATCCATAACCAGAAGAGAAAAGACTCAATAGAAATGCACCTATAAATGGCAAGACTCACAGAATCAGTAGACAAGGACATTGAAACATTTATTATAAATATATATGCTCAACAAGGAAGAAAAAAGCATGAGCAAGTTGAAGGGAGATATGGAGGATATAAAAAAGACTCCAGTGGAACTTCTAGAGATGAAATATACATTATCTAAAATGAAAACCACACAGGATGGATTAATTGCAGATTAGACATTTCAGGGAAATGATTAATAAATTTTAAGCCAGAGCATTGGAAAATTTTCCAAAATGCTAAATTTCCAGAGGAATTTACCCTGTTGATTCTCATGTTGAGAGTATTGAGTAACTGGGGAAATTTCTTGATACTGTGTACTTTCAAATATTCAGACGTAAAAGGTGAAGGTGTAATAGTGACTGTAGCCTAATAAGGAGCCTAATAATCTCCTTTTTAGGTGGTTATATCTGATTTCTAGAACTCTGAATTTACAAAGTTACAGAACTTAGAAAATCTTCATGGTGAGGAGTTAATATGTCCTGTTGGTAGTCTCTTAGGTGGTCCCAGGTGGTTTCTGTAAAAGACCACTTCCCGATTAATCCTTGAGGTAGATATTGGGTGATAACCACGCTACTCAAGACTTGTGTGAGGGAGAGAAGGAGAGGGAGAGAAGAGCTCTGATAGGAGTGGGTAGCTCTGCGATTATTACCCAGGTCAGACTAAACTGCCCCACAGCTAAAAATGCACCTTTTTAATGAAATAAAAGCAGTCCCTTCAAACCATCAGTAGTAGGTGCATTTGGCAGAAAAATTGAATTCTACATTTAAAATATTCTTTGATATGAGGAAATATATACTTTCTGGAAAGTCTTTAGTTATTCCATCATTGCTGCTTGCCAGGATTTCTTCATGGCTGCTTTAGCAATTTTCCAAAGCATGTCTTTACGTCCGAATTCAAAAAGGTCATCTAATTTATAGCCTTTTATTATTAATAAGATCTGCTTCTCTACAGGTTGTTTTCTTTACAGGTGCTTTCTGTTGATGATGTTGCTGCTCTCTGCTTGTTCATATTCCTCTTTGATCTGGCAGTCAGTTTATCTTTGATTATTCTGTATGGACCTTTCCATTAGCACCATTTCCTCTCCAACCTTTCATCATTGAAATCTAAATAGTTTCTTTCAGTTAACAGAGAGAGTCATCTTCATTCTGTTATCAAAAATTATTAAATACAAATGATCTGATATAAAGTTAATTTGTGTGTCAGAACTCCAAAAAGTGGAGGCCATTCCAGTGGCCAGGCCCAAGTCACGAATCTAAACCTAAATCTGCCTGTACTTACGGGAAACACCTGTCAAGGACACCTAACACACACAACCCCAGTCCTCCAGCTCAGCTTTGGCTAGGTGACCTTCCCTGAGAAAATAGGTCTTGCTAGCCTTATAAGGAAATCCCTGACCTCTTAGCCAATCATGCCCTGTTTCTGTGTTGTGGCTTTATTATTATTATTTTTTTAAGTTTATTCATTTCTGAGAGAGAGAGTGTGCTGGAGCAGGAGGGGCTTAAGAGGGGGACAGAGGAAGCTGGCTCCGCACTGACAGCAGAGAGCCCAATGTGGGGCTCCAACTCACAAACCATGAGATCATGACCTGAGCAGAAATCTGACACTTAACCCACCGAGCCACCCAGATGCCCCGTGTTGTTGCTTCTAATGCTCTATAAATCTCGTGCTTGCCCTGAATCCCACAGGAAGAGCACTTCACTGCTCGCGAGCATCGAACTCCCCCAGTCCACAGACTGTTTTCCCTTGCATAAAGGACATCAAACTTGTTACTAAATTGTTTTATTCTTGTCATTTGGCAGATTCATTCAGCCAGATCTCAACAAAAGGTAGAAAAAGGTTTCAAAACCAGATGATTATTATGATGCATATACTTACATATCCTGTATCAGAAATATCATTAAATTGCATGTGATTTACTGACTTCATCATTATAGCTACATGAATGAATCTTCATCACTCGGTTGCTTTTAACCACATTTAATTTCTCAACTGTCATGCCAAAAAATTTACTTCCATGCTTCAATTTCTTTTTTTTTAATATATGAAATTTATTGTCAAATTGGTTTCCATACAACACCCAGTGCTCATCCCAAAAGATGCCCTCTTCAATGCCCATCACCTACCCTCGCCTCCCTCCCACCCCCCATCAACCCTCAGTTTGTTCTCAGTTTTTAAGAGTCTCTTATGCTTTGGCTCTCTCCCACTCTAACCTCTTTTTTTTTTTTCCTTCCCCTCCCTCATGGGATTCTGTTAAGTTTCTCAGGATCCACATAAGAGTGAAAACATATGGTATCTGTCTTTCTCTGTATGACTTATTTCACTTAGCATCACACTATCCAGTTCCATCCATGTTGCTACAAAGCACCATATTTCATTCTTTCTCATTGCCACCTAGTACTCCATTGTGTATATAAACCACAATTTCTTTATCCATTCATCAGTTGATGGACATTTAGGCTTTTTCCACAATTTGGCTATTGTTGAGAGTGCTGCTATAAACATTGGGGTACAAGTGCCCCTATGCATCAGTACTCCTGTATCCCTTGGGTAAATTCCTAGCAGTGCTATTGCTGGGTCATAGGGTAGGTCTATTTTTAATTTTTTGAGGAACCTCCACACTGTTTTCCAGAGTGGCTATACCAGTTTGCATTCCCACCAACAGTGCAAGAGGGTTCCCGTTTCTCCACATCCTCTCCAGCATCTATAGTCTCCTGATTTGTTCATTTTAGCCACTCTGACTGGTGTGAGGTGATATCTGAGTGTGGTTTTGATTTGTATTTCCCTGATGAGGAGTGATGTTGAGCATCTTTTCATGTGCCTGTTGGCCATCCGGATGTCTTCTTTAGAGAAGTGTCTATTCATGTTTTCTGCCCATTTCTTCACTGGATTATTTGTTTTTAGGGTGTGGAGTTTGGTGAGCTCTTTATAGATTTTGGATACTAGCCCTTTGTCTGATATGTCATTTGCAAGTATCTTTTCCCATTCCGTTGGTTGCCTTTTAGTTTTGTCAATTGTTTCCGTTGCTGTGCAGAAGCTTTTTATCTTCATGAGATCCCAATAGTTCATTTTTGCTTTTAATTCCCTTGCCTTTGGGGATGTGTCAAGTAAGAAATTGCTGCGGCTGAAGTCAGAGAGGTCTTTTCCTGCTTTCTCCTCTAGGGTTTTGATGGCTTCCTGTCTCACATTCAGGTCCTTTATCCATTTTGAGTTTATTTTTTGTGAATGGTGTAAGAAAGTGGTCTAGTTTCATTCTTCTGCATGTTGTTGTCTAGTTCTCCCAGCACCATTTGTTAAAGAGACTGTCTTTTTTCCGTTGGATATTCTTTCCTGCTTTGTCAAAGATGAGTTGGCCATACTTTTGTGGGTCTAGTTCTGGGGTTTCTATTCTATTCCATTGGTCTATGTGTCTCTTTTTGTGCCAATACCATGCTGTCTTGGTGATTACAGCTTTGTAGTAGAGGCTAAAGTCCGGGATTGTGATGCTTCCCGCTTTGGTCTTCTTCTTCAAAATTACTTTGGCTATTTGGGGCCTTTTATGGCTCCATATGAATTTTAGGATCGCTTGTTCTAGCTTCGAGAATGCTGGTGCAATTTTGATTGGGATTGTCCATGCTTCAATTTCTATAAAATGGTTAAAACCCTGAGAGGAAGGAAAAGTTGATAAAGACTGCATATATAATTACAGGATTATTTACAGTGTGAATCTGAGTTTCTGGTACTTCTGAATTCAAAGTTGTATAGATTATTTAACAGCGTCTCATTCTGAGACCACTGGAAAATTGCCTTCTAGCTCAGTGTTGTGCTAATTACTGTAAATCTTCTCTTGCAAAATGTAGAAACAATCTTACTGTAGTTTCTCAGGAATTTGGTGAATATCAGAGAAAACCAAAAGGAAGGGGTAGAAATAGTAAACGTTTAGGCTATGGCATGACAGAACTGGAAGGGCCCTTCGAGTATTATACTCTAGAGTATTATCAGTATTCTACTGATGCTGTTATTCCAACTTCCTCTTTTTCCTGTAGAATTCCAGGGAAATATGTGATGTATTAGTGTTGATACTCACCAGTCAAATACCACCAAGGACACTTAAAGTCACAAGAAGTTGTGTTGATTACTTGATGCAATAAGGGGATCCCATGGGCAAGTGTGGGTGTCAAATTCAGAGGGTATAGGAAAATTTGTTACAGAATTTGGCTTTCTGTTAGGTGACTAAAGGGAGGGGTCGAGGAGGCAGGAGTTTGCTGTGGATGAGTACTGTCAGGGGATGGGGAAAATTCTTTACTAGGGGTAAATAGTTTGTATCTCAGATGCAGGAGGAGCATAGTGGGGCTATAACTGTAATTGATTAAAAAAATAGCTGTTACTCATGATAGGTGGGAGAGGGGATGTTTGGATATTTCTGTGATTTGAATATTGTTCTTATTTTTGTCTAGGATCAGATATGATTGCAAAGTGATCTTGTGTTTTTCTCACTCTGTCATATTCCCAGAGTGACCTCTGCTGATGTTGGTGCTCTGGGACATCATTTACATTCAACAGGAGAATATCATGGTCAAACTATGTCAGGTCAGCTCCCAACTGACAGCAATCAAAGCTTCTTTATTATTGTTCATTAAGACATCCCAAATGGGATGGATGGGAGTGGCAGTGTCCAAGCTTGAACATAAATCTCTTGACTTCTAGGACAGAGACCTTTTCATTAATGCATGCCAGACCATGAAAATCTGTTTGGAATTTGATAACATTAGGTCCAAATCCTGGCTCTTTCACTTAACTAATGTCTCTGAAGTTCTGTTTCCTCAATGAGGCAACTGAGTATCTTTGGATGAATGTTGTCTCCCGATTCTGTGTTATTATTTTGTAAGAGGGTCCAAAAAAAAAAATGGGATTTTTCTTCAGCTTCAGGAAAAATGTATAATAGATGCCAACTTATGATGGAAGCTTAAATTTTACTTCAAGTTAAAGTAGATTTATATTTTTTAATCCTATGGGTTTGAAATCAAAGTCAAAACTGGTAAGCAGCTGATATTATCTGTCCTTGGATTGAAATAAGATGATTTCTTGAATGCTATTTAATGTTAGGGAAAACAAACAAACAAAAAAAACAAACATCCAATATATTTTTCCTCTTGCCCAATTTTAAGGGCAATTATCAAGAAATAATACCTACATGAGTTAGTAGGGTTGTTCTCTTTCCTAGGCTCATACTGTAGAGTATATATCTATCCCTTATAAGTCTCAAGTAAGAAGTCCCAAACCTCCAACTTGTTACATATTTCACTTCAGCTCTTTCTTTGAAAATTGATCACAAGATTTATATTTCTACAGGCTGTTTACAAAAACTATTTTGGGTTTCATGAAAGGACATGACCTTAGGAAAAGAACAAAAATAACACAAAGTATATAAATAGATGAAATAAGGTTAGAAAGCAATACTTCTTTAGTTGCTTTTAAGTAAAATGTTCATGTAAGTTAAATTTGTGAATAGAACCATACACGTCTTCTGGAAGCTCTAGGTTTTTTTTTTTTTTTCTTTTTTCTTTTTTGCCTTTCAATGTGTTTCATCCTAGTAGTGAAATGTGGAAAGGGATTTCAGATTTCAAAGGAAAGATACATTGCATAAATAAGGAAAACGATGTTCAAACAGATAAAATGGGCAAATATAATTTCTACAAATCACTTTATAAGCAAAGGAATGTTTGGGGGGCACAGAGATTGGCTGTAGGGCTCAGAGAGCTCTGAGGACATATTTGGAAGTCTTCACCAGAAAGCTGAAGAGCGAGAGTCCCACAATTTTCCCTAACACAGAAATCCTTAACGAAATAAACATAATGACAGAGAACATGAAGGGAGAGCCAACCTCAGAGGTAAAGAAGAGAAATTCCAAGTTTTCAGACCCCTAGAGGAATTCAAGCCGGAAGAACAAGCTAAAACTAAAGCCTGTGGCAGAATGCTGAAGCTGTGGGGAGGTACATATGAAACTTCTCTTTGAAGTTGTCTTTTGTGAGGAAAAACTCCCACTGGAAGATGTCAAAAAGTCTGAGGTTCTTGAAGGAACAAGTCACCCTGCGAAGTCAATGCAGGTGACAAATGGATGTATAAATAGCCCAAGAATTTCCAATAATGAGCAATCGAGAACATTTTTTTAAGTATTTACATTTTTTTTAATGTTTATTTATTTTTGAGAGAGAGAGAGAGACAGAGACAGAGACAGAGCATGAGCAGAGAAGAGGCAGAGAGAGGGAGACACAGAATCCAAACTAGGCTCCAGGCTCTGAGCTGTCAGCACAGTGTCTGACGCAGGGCTTGAACTCATGAACACTTGAGATCATGACCCAAGCTGAAGTTGGACACTCAACCGACTGAGCCACCCAGGCACCCCTAAGTATTTTTAAAGAATGATCAGAGATAAAAGAAGGATAAAAATCATACATAAAGTAAGAACAGGATATTATGAAAAAAGGAAAAGTTTACATAAAAGAACCAAGCAGAAATTGTAGAGATAAAAAATAAATAAACAGGACTTTAAAAGTAACAGCAACAACAACAACAACATATTTGGGAGTTTAAAAACGACACAGGATTAAAATATAGATGCGACTTGTAGGGATAAGGTAGGGAGGGGTGTAAAATAAGTCATAATACATTCTAAAGACCATTAAGCATGCGTGAACAATCAGAAACAAGTTCAGTAACTGTCATTTGGGTGGAAGGACAGATTGCAGTGTATTTATACAATGGTTAGTTAAAAACAAGCGAGATCGATATGTACTAATATGGATAGAATTTAAAAGCATCACTGACAGTGAAAGCAAGGAGCAATGTGACGCATGCTATGTGATACCATGCCCATCAATTTGATAAACCCGGAATAGAAAACAATATGCTCCTGAATAGACAATAAGTAGTTACAATGTAGAAACATGGAGAGAGAGCGTCCTCAGTTTGAACAGGGGTAGCACTTGTTCCTGGAGAGAGATGGAGAAAAATCAACTGGGGCCATTTTCATTTGGAACTCCAACTGCATCTGCAATGTTTTACTTATTTATTTTAGCAACTGAAGCAAAAGTAATACAGTGTTTATGTTCCTAGAAGGTTGGTAGAGGTGTTTTCTGTGGTGCTTTTTGTGCTTTTGGTGTGTTTAAAATTTTTCGCAGTTAAAAATGCAGGGACCAAATAAAAAATACGAAAGGATGGAACAACTTTCAGGAGAACGTGGGGCTTATCAAACCTAATTGTCTTCCTGCCTCCCTACACACGGACGTGACTCCCTCGGCAACAGGACCACAGTTTTGAAGTAGAGTGGGGCTGCCAAATAGAAATAAAAGTTCTCCAAGCTCTTTCATGCAACCCAAGTACGCGAGCAGAGATCATCTTTTAAACGGAAGTTTCTCTGACTATATTTGCCCTATCACCTCTCACCTTTGTTAGCCTTACTAACATTTTTTTTTTCCCCCGACATAGAAGCGCAGCTGAGAAGAAAATAGAAGTGTGGTATCTGAGAGGCAGGGCACTCCTCTGAAGTTCCTCTTTCAGTTCTCTGAGGGAAGATGTTCTTTCTCTTGACTTCTTGCTTTATGGTACAAAGTGGTGAAGGACAACGGATGCTAGCTAAGGATCAGTTGCACAGAGCTGCGTGGATTCTGATCAGAATAGAATGAGGCTGTCTGAAGGGTCTATCGTTATTCAATATCAACTGGGGGGAAAAACTTTAAAATTCAGTGACCAAAGAGAACTAGTATGACACATAGGAAGAGTGTTTCTGTAGTAAGAGAAAATAGAGAATTTGTAATTAAATCATTTTCATCATTTAATAATGGAAGAGACAAGTTTAACACATCCTGTGCTTTTGATGTTAACTGGAGTTTAACATATTAATTGCCCTGATCTGATTTGAAATAATGCAAATTTAATCCTGCAACTGCTCTTTCCTATTTACTTTAACTGATGAGTCTTTCATGGTTCTCCAGCATGAGATTTTTCTTTTTAAAATATTTATGGTTGTGTCAAATATGTGTAGATTCCTTCAAAACTATCTCATTTTTAAAAGCAATTAAAAGTGAGAATAGGCCCCATTAAAATTCAGGAATAAAACTAGTCATTAAATGAGAGTAATCTGTGTGCTGAATACTAAAGGATCTGGCAGTTCTAGGTTGATGACTGAGCCTACGCTAAAGCAGAGTAACAAGGCTTTAGTGACTGAAACTTGAGTTACACCGGAATTCTAAAAAGCCGCAAGGAAATTCGTTTGCATTTATGAGAAATAGAATGAGGGCTTTTTTTTGAAAGATCTTTTGAAATTCAGGTTGATTGATCAAATGAATGTGAAAAAAGGAAAGAGTTCTTGGGCCTCAGAATGGAGAATAATAGAGTATAGATGACAAACAGATAATCTGGGCAGAGGTCCCATAGGATGATGTTTCCATTTCATCCAGGGATGGGTTTTCATTAGTGAAGACATTCCAAGCTGAGTAAAATGAAAGAGATTGGTACCTTCTCTGGAATTAGGTTTGGGGTAGTCAGAATTGACATAGTAAATGATTTTTTTTTTAAAGTCTTTATTATGAGATACTCTGGTTTTTTTTTAAATGTTTATTTTTGAGAGAGCGAGAGTGGGGGAGGGGCAAAGAAAGAGCGGGACAGAGGATCCAAAGCGAGCTCTAACCCAGGAACCACAAGATCATAGCCTGAGCCAAATTTGGATGTTTAACCGACTGAGCCACCCAGGTGCCCCAAACATACTAAATGCTTTTTAATGCCTAAAAAAATTCTTGTCCAATGTCTAAAAAATGATTTACAGGACTCTTGTTAACAGGTAGAATTTAATTACACATTGGATTTTAACTGCTCTACACATAAAAATCTCTTTTCCTCTCTTAAATTTCTCTCACAACATCCATCCTTCTAAAAATGAGATTTGGATGACCCTGAGATACTATCCCTGGATTCTTTACTGCTGGGATCCCTGTTACAACAACTTTAGGTCATTTATATCCTAGGGAAAGAATCTGTGGCCCTAATTATTGTGAGAGTTGGGTGGAGGGGCAGGGTTTGGATATAAAAATGCTAATGATATAAGCCAGCTCTAAAGAGAAGATATGAAGGGGCATCTCATTTTGGAATCTCAAATTTATCAAGTTCACTATCTGACTGAGGAGAAATTGTCCAGAAGATACATTTTGGATATAAACTTTTTATATTTCGCTATGAATTCTGCCTCCTATTCTCCTGGTTGCATTGCTGGTGAGTTGGGCTGAATGTCAGGCTGAGCTCTAAGGCCTGTTTCTTCATACTACATTCCTTGGACTGACTCTGACCTTAGCACTTAAAGAGAGGTGGTGGCTTCAGAACATAAGCCACCATCGATTGCTGCTAGAGCGTTAGGAAAAACCAGCTCCAGTTAGAGGGGGAATTTTGAGCTCCCTCTTTCTCTCGAAAAGCTCTGTACTTAGATGTGGAGGAGGTGAGTGTCAGTGACTAATGTACAAAGACTCTCATTCTTCTTTTTTTTTTTAAATTTTTTTAAAATGCTTTTATTTATTTTTGAGACAGAGAGAGAGCATGAGCAGGGGAGGGGCAGAGAGAGGGGGAGACAGAATCTGAAGCGGGGTCCAGGCTCTGAGCTGTCAGCACAGAGCCCGACGCAGGGCTCGAACTCACGGACCGTGAGGTCATGACCTGAGCTGAAGTCGGACACTTAACCGACTGAGCCACCCAGGCACCCCTAAAGACTCTCATTCTTAAGTCAGGGTGAAAGGGTTAGGAAAAAGCAACATTATTCCTCACCTCACACATATTTTTGGAGGTACTATAATGTGCAAGGCGGTGGTTAGGCACTGTTACCAATACGAGCATCAAGGTCTCAACCATCGACCTAGTCTAGTAAAGACTATAGAGAGAGTACCAAGGGTTTCAGGAGGTCAATATTTAATAAACATTTCCAGAACCAAGTTCTAAACCAATTGGCAGAGACAAAGTTGGCACAAAGGTAAGATCAAAATGCCAGTGTTGGTATGATAGAATTGATGAAAAAAATGTGGCTTGGTTGTGAGGCAACAGCGGGATTCCTAATTATGTACTCAGAATTAGATGGGTGTGTCTTCCAAGTCTCAGCCTCGCCCATGCCCTTCGAGGAGGGTGGCCCTGTAAACCTTAAGTGTAGAAGAGCAGATCTCAGGCTGTGCTTTCTGCAGAGCTGCTTCTCAAGAAGGAAACTGCGCTGTCTGTCTGGTCGGACGGAGGCCCCCAAATGTGGGGCGATGATCAGGTGAAAGTCGGTGATGGGTGTGGTGGAGGGATTCACCTGAGGCAGAACAAAGAAGATACAAGTTTATTGAATACAGTGCAAGGGAGTGGTGGGCAGGACAGCAAAGGAGAGACTGTCTGTGATAAGGCAATGGGTGGGGGCTGTTTTATTTTATTATTATTAATTTTAAATTTATTAAATTTTATTTTTACTGTTTTATTTACTTTTGAGAGAGAGAAAGTGTCTAACAGGGAAGAGGCAGAGAGACAGGGAGACACAGAATTCAAAGCAGGCTCCAGGGTCTGAGCTGTCAGTACAGAGCCCGAAGGGGGGCTTGAACACGTGAACCACGAGATCATGACCTGAGCCGAAGTCAGACACTCAACTGACTGAGCCCCCAGGTGACCCTTTTATTTTTTATTTTATATATAGAGAGAGTGTGTGTATGCATGTGAGTGTGAGTGGGGATGGAGGGGCAGCAGAGGGGAGGGGGTGGAAGCAGAGGGGGAGAGAGAGAGAAAAATCTTAAGCAGACTCCATGCCCAGTGCAGAACTTGATGTGGGGCTTCATCCCTCAACCTTGGAATCATGATCTGAGATGAAATTAAGAGTTGGCTGCTCAACTGACTGAGCCACCCCAGTGCCCCAAAGATTGAGGTTACCCTTTTTCTTTTTAAGTAGGCTTAAGCCCAGCACAGAGCCCAATGTGGAGCCCAGTGCGGAGCCCCACGCAGGGCCCAATGTGTGCTTGAACTCATGACCCTGAGATCAAAACCTGGGCTGAGATCAAGAGTCAGATGCTTACTTAACTGACTGCACCACCCGGGGAGGGTGGGGCTGTTTTTAACGGGGGAAGATGAGGAGGTATGGTGACGTATGGAATTTTCCCTTTTTTGGTAACTGTGTCTGGTTGTAAGTAACCCATTGGTTAGTTAGGGTCTGTGGATATTTTGAGGTGGGTCACCTGATGGGCCTGTTTTCAGCCAGGAGATCCTGTGGGCTCATTCTACATTCCATTGCTCAAGCCTGTTTGCCTAAAAGTGGCCTCTACAGAAACTATGTGTATCCAGTTGATTATTCTAACTTTACCAAAGTTAGGATTTTGGGTCTGCCTCCCAATTTTATTGTTTTATTTTATTGTTTAACATCCTTTTCGCCTTCATTTTTCTGGTTTGCACAATCCAACCTGTTGTACTTTCCGGTCAGATCAATATCTAATCCAGGTCTTGGTGTCACACATAATTGCCCTTCATGGCTTCTGTTTAATATTTAATAGGCTTCATCTTTAGTATCCTAATTCCATAAACTTTTTGGTCATGATCTTAATTCAATCACTCCACCTTCAGGAGCAATCTTTCATTGCAGTTCATTCAGGAATACTTTGAATCTTTTACACTGCTGATTTCACAGATTCCTCTTCTGTGACTTCCACAGGGTGCTTCTTAATAATTTTCTGGATCCTGGCTCCCTCTGGAGGAGTCATTTCAGTATACTCTGATATCTTTCCTCTCTTTCTCTGCTAGATTTTGTTCCCCTGCTAGGCCTTCTTTCCGATTTAGTAAGAATTGAAACAATTAAACAGTCCCCTGTTTAAACATTGCTTCTGAAACTTGTCTGCATGTTGGCACCTCCTAGGAGGTTTAAAAACACTGATGCCACATCCCACCCCCAGAGATCGTAATTGATTTGGTCTGGGGTGCAGCCCCAAGTAATCCCAGCATAAGTAATGTTTGAGAACCACTGCATAAGAACATGTCCCTTTTTCTAGCCCTTTGAGAGCAGTTAAGACTCTTGCATTTCATGCCCCTCTATTCTGATCTTTAAATTCTGATTTCTTCCATGTCTACTTAGTTTAGTTAATATTCCAACCATCCTCGTAAGTAACTCTCTCTCTTGCTTCTGCTTAACCACGATGCCTTTCTTTATTTGATTTTCATTCTTCTCTTGTTCGTATTTGAATAGAAAGACTGAAGCACTCCAGGAAGTTGCTGTATTTTCTTTATAATAAGGATCCCATGACTTTTTAGTTAATACTTAACAAAATCTACTCCTCTTCTCTGAGTGAAACCTAATTTGGATCTAAAATCTGAATCTAGTTTCAAACCAAATGGTGGGCTGGCTCTTGCATCTGTAGGTTCATGAATTTAAGAATAGTTGCTCCATAGTTTTCTTCTGATTCCTGAACGAAGAGTGGAATTTGGGGCTGGGGATCAATCCCTTACTGTCTACCCAGACCTGGTACTAACATTGGATCTAAATGCTAACTAATGCTCTGTAGAACTCCACTGCACCACAGATCTGTCTGCAAAACGGTAAAATGGAATATTTTTGCCCATTCATTGATGCTTTAGGAGCATTGCACTCAACGTGAGGCCAAGCCACTCTTGGGAAATTCAAGGTCAGACTGCAGCAGCCTCCTCCTGAGGCCCTCATGGCAGATGTCTGGATGTGTTGCTGTGTCCTGGTGCCTGCAGCTCAGCCTTTACAAAAGAGCCACTTATCTATGGTTGAAGCTGTCATAAACTTTGTGACCCAACAGGGTTCAAGTGCCACATGATAATCACTTGCTAAAGCCTAAGTCTTAAAGCTGCCCCTTCAGAACATATCAGCTAAAAACAAAAGCAAGCAAAACAAAAGGAAACAAAACCGTCCAAATTGGAAGACACAATACAGATATGCTGCTGAAGCCAAATGTTTCGCTCTTATTTCAAATGTAGAAACACTCTTCTCCTGGGCCACGGCAGATGCTTCAATCTCCAGGTATTATTTTACTACCCAAGTTCCACTCTGTATTTCTATTTTATAGTCCTTGAACTAGGGCATTAGAATGACAGTTTCTAACAGCTCCTTTCTTTATTCAATCAGAGACAAAGGAATTATGGAGAATGAGGTCAAAACACCAACTTGTCACTAGGGCTTTTGGAAAACATGACTTAGGTGTGTGACAATAGTGGTCTTTTAAAATTGCATCCCAGGGCACCTGGGTGGCTCAGTCGGTTAAGCATCTGACTGGCTCAGGTCATGATTGTGAGTTTGAGCCCTGCTTGGGGTGAACATGAGCCCTGCGTCAGGTAAAAAAAAACCCACAAAAACATGAAGCCCCGCTTCTCTCTCTCCCTCTCCATGCCCCCTCTGCTTGTGGATTCTCTTTCTTTCTGCCCTTGGCTTACTTGCACTGTCTCTCTCTCACTAAAAAAAAAAAAAAATAATAATAATTAAAAAAATAAATAAAGTTGCATCCCAGAATTAGGTAGGTTTATCCGATCACAGACAACCTAAAAACAAAAACAAAAACAAAAACAAAAAGGACAGTCAACTCTGGAGGAGTGAGGCAGCCAGCTAAAACAGAAGGCTTGCAAGAATAGAATGTAACACATGCTTCCTGAAGTTAGGCTGGCCCATCTTAGGTTTTATCTCAAATTTATGAGTCATTGAGTGCTCCGCTAATAGAGGTCCCTCAATATGGGAACTGGAAGCGGGTGGAGAGAAGGTTCCCATGTACAAAAGAGATAAGACATAAACACAAATGTCCTTACACCAGCAATGTCTGAGTGACCCATAAAAAAAAAAACTCAGGAGCCTTAGTCCTGAGGAAGGCTCAGTTGTGATTACTGCCACCTGAAAGACAACTCTTGCAATAGATCTTAGAGGGTTAGAAACACAACATGGAACTGGGGAATTCTAGAAGCATCCTTGGCAGAAACATTGTACAATGGAAAAGTTGAAGACCAAGTGAGTCACCTCAAGTCTCCCATCACAATTTAAGCCGCACTGTACCTTCGTTAATTAGCTCATCTTGTCCTGTTTCTCAAATTAATCCTATTTAACATTTTATAAAACATCTCTTGTAAAACCTGTCTATGGCTCTTAACAGTGCACGAATATTGCAGGACTAGATCTCAGCACCTGTAATCCAACATATTTTCTGGTTCATCCTCTAATAAAAATCTTATCCTGGGGATTTGTGGCCTCAAGGGAATGAACTCTGAACATTGTCAAAAGTCCCAAGGCTGGCAGTGGCCTGTTAGAGTGTCCAGCTGTCCTGTGGGATCAGGTGGTAGGTGGTGACAACATAAAGAGCAGGACAGCATGTTTATCCTGAAATCAGGTAAAAATCTATCCTCTTGCCCAGGAATAGAGAAAAAATGGGCTGATAGGCTTCCATTTATGGAAAACATCCATTCCTGTCTTCACTACACTCCCATGAAAAGAAACACAATTATTTGTGTTATCCTTAATGCATTAATTACTATAACATATAAAGACACAAATGTTGTAACTTATAAACATATAATTAGGATATTTTACACAGCACACACTCAAATACATAGAATTTTAGTTCCCCTTACAATCTTTAGTTACCTAGCTGTCAGAAAAATAGAGAAACCTAGAATTATGAATTATGCAAATTTAATACATGAAAAATTCATCTTAAGTGAGAGTAGGGAGGTGAGCATAGTAGAATGCTAATAATCTTTAAAGGTAATATCTTTATTCTTAAAAATGTCTCTCATTGTCAGGGCTGGCCTACATCTTGGTCTCCATAGCGCTACACTTTTGACAACTGGAGACATCTGGCTACAGAATTTAGCCTATCATTTAAACCAAATCTTTGTGACTTAAAATGGAGGTGGCCATGTGGGTAATCAGGCCTTGGTTGTTATAGTTCTAACTGATCTGCTAGTCTGTCCCTTTTATCTCTCATTCTCAGAATTTGGCATCTGTGTAGGACCCAGTGTTCCGAGACCGGGGGTGGGGGGGTGGGGGGGGCTATTTTGCACTCACTGATCTTCATCCTCACAAGGCCTCTTGAAGCCTTAATCTTGGTCCTGTTTTAAACATGAGGAAACCCCTTACCTTTTAGGGACTGTGTGAGGATTAAATGAGATGTAACATGTGTGGCACCATCCAGGCCACAGGTACTCCATGAATGTAAGCCCTACTATACTTCCTTCTCTTAGGCATTTACTGATGAAGGCTGGATGGTATACTTATCATCCCAAGGATTTAAGTCAGTTGGTGACAAACCTGTTCAGCCATCCACTATAGCACTTAAAAGTTCCAAATAGGTAACCAGTGCAATTCCAGTCAAATGCACTGTAACCCTCACAAAAGCTGGCATGATGTTGGATATCCCTCTGGGTGATAATAGGATTCCCCAGTAGAACTTTAGGGCATGCAAAGATTTTTGTGGAACTGGTAACAAAAATATGTATTCTATAAACTTCATTTTCCTATGTTTTCCTCTCTTGATCAACTATAAGATGCCTAGTGTCCATTTGTGTGTGTGTGTGTGTGTGTGTCTGTGTGTGTGTTTTGTTTTGTTTTGTTTTCCTGTTTGTTCTACCTGGCTGTTTTGCGCTATTTTCATCTACTATATACATATACCCAATGGCTAATTATTACAAACTCTGGCATTTAACAGCTGGCTGAATGACCTTCAGCAAGTTACTTAGTCTCTCTGAATCTTAGGCAACTCATCTGAAAATACAGTAATAATCTAATATCTTAAAGATAAAATGAGATGATATATTTAAAGTAGCAGTTCTCAAGCATTTCGACTCAAAACTCCCTTAACTCTTAAAAATTACTGAAGATTTCAAAAGCTTTTATTTATATGAGTTACATATCTAGAGATATTTACAATATTAGAAAGTAAAACTGAGAAATATTTCTATAATATTTATTTATTTTAAAATAGCAATAATAAGCCCATTATATATTATCATAAATAACATTTTTTTTAAGTTTATTTATTTATTTTGAGAGAGACAGAGAGAATGGGTGAGGAAGGGACAGACAGTGGGAAAGAGAGAATCCCAAGCAGGTTCTGCACTGTCAGTGCGGAGCTCGATGCGGGGCTCGAACTCACAAACCATGGGATCAAGACCTGAGCCAAAACCAAGAGTTGGATGCTTAACTGATTCAGCCACCCAGGTGCCCCCATATATAACATATTTTTAACTAAACAACTGTGTTTTAAAAAAAAAGCTTCAGAGAGTGGCATTATTTTATGTTTTGCCAATCTCTTTAATGTCTTTTAAGACGGCAGGAATGTCATATGCACCCTTTATATATGATTTATTGCAATATGTTGTTTTGGTTGAAGTGGATGAAGAAAAAGTGACCTTACACAGATTCATAGTTGGAAAAGAGAAGACGATTCTTATAGACTTTACCCTTAGTTGTGGATATTCTCCTTTGATAGATACCCAAACCGAGCAAGTGGTAGTTTATTAAAGGTTTGTAACAATCTGGAATCTTAAACCATATTGGGGAACATTCTGTACTGTGTAATATTAAAATCCATCGGTCTGCTTTGCACTTTGAATGGATCTTTCACCCACATATAATTTTATGCATTATGCATGGATCATTTGGAAAATGTTGGTTTACTGAGTTATGCAGGCCTTCTAAATGTTGACACATTTTATCGCAGGATATAAACAAAAATCACATTTGTTAAACTCGCCACCTATCAGATCAGAAAAATCTTTAGGTATCGGAAAGCTGTCAAGCTCATGGTGGTAGATACAAGTCTTCACAATTCTAATTTTCATTTGAAAGTTCAAATTTTATCAGTGGCCACAAATATTGTTAGTTGTTTTTCTTCAAGTGACAAGTTCACTTTGTTCATTTTCAAGAAACATCTGCCAAATACCCAAGTCTGAAAACCACTGTTTGTCTGTCAGCTGTTCTTTCCAGAAAAAATGTGTTCTATGAAAAAAATGTTAAGTGCAGCTTGCGACTCAAATAATCACACACCTTTCCTCCGCTTTATGTGTACTTTCCATTTAATCATATAGAATATTAAAAAGATGAGCATTTAAGAGGTAAAATTTAATGAAGTTAATAATTTTTACTCCTTCATTAAAAACACTCTTAAGTGAGTCTGGCTTTTAATTTTTTTCTTACATGCGAGTTCATGGCTGTTAAGACTATAGTTATTACTGATATATTTTTGTTTTGGTGCCACTGCCTTGATTCATGCTTAGGGGCCATGAGATTTTCCCGTGATAAATTTCACATCATCAGTACAAATACCAACACAACGAAGACAGACATGTAACTTCTTAGCGCTATTACAAAATTAGTTTTGACTCTGCAGAGTCCCTGAAAGGGTTCTCAGGATGCTAGGGATTCTTGAGCCATACTTTGAACTGCTAATATATGTTTTAGATACTACATGATTCAATACAGAGTAGGCCCTCAGTAAGGAAGATAAATTCCGTTATAATGTGAGTATTTTTATACTGTGAGTGTACTTGTGTTTGAACCTGTGGTATGGAGGGTTGAGTTCATGGCACTTTATTGTCACCGGTTTATATGAGAGACCCTCTTTCCAACTTCTGGGTTTTAATAATTTTAACCTCTTCCCTTTGTTCCCCCAGCCCTAGAGCTGTTTCTGGTTCTCCATGGCTGGAGGAAATCAAACACCAAAGTTAGTGAGGTGGGAAACCATGAGTAGTTTCATAGCCCACCCTCCACTGAGGTAAACAATGATCTGAGTTTTGAGACCAATTCCCGTAATCCAGTCAGTTATCACAAATGTTATTTAAACAATCTGAGCCTCTTCTACATTTAATGTGATTCAGTTTACCAAAATAATTTTTTAAAAATGCTGCCAGAACCACAATACTATTTTTAGAGATAGGAAATACTCCTCCCACCTTTACATAGTGATGTCTGAGGATGATTATAAACATTTACAGGTGATATTTAAATTAGGCAAAAATGTGTATTTGTTCCAAAACAATTGAGCAAAGGAGACTGAGGCAAACACAAAGTGTTTCATCACATGAAGACATTTTCTCTGGCTTCCTAACAGGGCAATTTAATTCCAAAAGATTGCATGTATTGATTGAAGTACTAGCCCCTTGATACTTAACAGATGAATGAAACCAATGAAAAGGGCACTTACTATTCACATTTCCCAAAGTGAAAGAACAAGTATTAATAAAGGGAGAGAGTTAATTTTAGAAAATGACAAAAGATTGCATTTATTGAAACTGTTTCATAAAATAGGATTATAGGTTGTTAGCCTAAAACAATACATGGTTTAAAAGAGAATCAGTTCAGAGAGTGCAGCTTCTGGGGCGAATGCCTCCAGATGCTCTTCAGGATAGAGATGACAGCATGGGTTGCCTGAAGCAGAAGTAGGCCTTAGGGAGCTTCTAATCTGGGAGAGGCTCTTGTTGGGTGGTGGAAGTGTATAAATCCTTGCTTTTCAATCTTAGCTCTTCTGCTGCTTCTGTTCACTCTCCACATTCCTGGTCTTTCTGACCCTTCAGCTCCTCCAGATTGTTGTCTACTTCCGGACTGCCAAAATGGTGCCTGCAAAGGGCACTGCCTTGAACAACGGGAGGCATCATCTCTTCAGGGAGTTTAGATCTGACATTCATTCATTATAAGAATAACTGCAGATTAAGTGCAATCTCTTAAAAAGTTTCTGATATCTATGACAAATAACATGTAAAACAAATAAATCATCTTGTGGTGTGTTAAGTGACTGGCTAAGGAGATGGGTTGGGAAGAAGAGGGATTAACAAGTGTTTTAGATTGTCAGATTCTTTGGGCAGTGAGCTAGGTTTTACAAACATCAGTGATTTTAATCTTTACAAAAATCTCATGGTAGCATCCATGTTTGGAAGGGTGAGTAGACTGAGGCTCAGAGAGGATAACTTGTCCAAGGTTTTGAGATTGCTGTGAACTGGCTTACTCCACTTGGTCTATCATAACTATTAGATACTTCATGATAGATCATGGTAGCCTCTGTCAAACGCGGGACAATGTTAAACTTGTCTGTTTAAGACTTTACTCAAGGCTATTACAATAGTTTGTGGGAGACTCTATGTCTGAGCTCAGCTCTACTGTAACAGAGAGCTGGGGTAGGAAGGAGGATCTTAGGTCATCTTTGTTGGCTAATTGTCTTTATCCAAAGGAAAAATAAACTTTTGTGTATCTTCATGACAAGAGATAATTTTACAACTTGGAGTAAGCTGCCTGCCAAAGTTAGGCTCATAGCCCTTCCACAGAAACTGGGAGATGGGGCATTGTCATCCTTAATGATTATATTTTAGAAGGATGGCTCCCAGGTTTATAAGAAAGACATTCCTAGAAGGTAGAACTGGTGAGAGGCTTTTAAAAAGCTTTACATAAGAAAAGTAATGAGACAGAATTTACAATGAGTTTTCTTGAAGCAAATGCTCTGAGACAGGGGGGTCAGGGGTCTAGAGGCAGGAAGAAGCCTATCTAAGATTTAGTTAGCCTGAAAGAAAATTAAGGTCCTTGGTCTTGGTCAGTCCTCCCTTTTGTTCTAGGGAAACCAGGCATTCCATTGAACAACTTAAGAAAACTAGTGCAGTAGTTTGTTAAAGCAGATTTGTGTTATTTAAGGACAAGTTGAACCATCTACTGAGACTTGGTGGTAGAGGTTATTTGCTGGGTGGTATGAGCAGTTGGGTATTTAACAAGGAGGATTCCTATGGGAATAAAAAGGAGAACAGACATTAATGACTGGAACAGGCTATAAATCCAGTTCCTGAGTCCAGAAAGTAGACAATCAAGAAGATTCCTAGACATTGGTCTTGATGTGTCTGTAGATAGTGCAATGAGGATGGCAATGGCAATGTGATAGATCTCCCAGTTTGCAGTTGGAATGTTTTGGTGATGGCATAGATATCAGAGAGGTTTGGGTGAGATTGACGACAGTTTTAGTTATTTTCCAGAAGAGCATGGAAGATGCAGGATTTCTGATGAACTTCCTTAGTGATCCATACGGCTGCAACTTGGGGCCTGAAGGTGCCTATATGTGATCTGCTGAGTGAGGAGCCCTTTGAAGTTTATATCAAGTCATCTGGCATCAGCTCATGGCTTTTCTTCAGATCCTGGGGAGAAAGGCTAGGAAGATAATGGAGAGTTCCAGTAGGGATCTGGGCAGTCAGGCTTTAATTCTCAGTGACTCCCAAGTAAGGAGAGTAGGAGAAAAACTGGAAATGTTTGTTTGGAGGGTTTTAGTCAGATGTTGAAGGAAACGGACAAAAATTTTAATTTGTCAAGTATTGACAATTTGTGTAAGATGACAGGATCTCATATACTTCACGGGTAGGAGGTAATATCATGAAGTTTATAAAGAGGTGAAAAATAACTCAGAGACAATGAACAGGACCAGAATTTGATAACTCAAAAGGCTGTGCTATAGTTTCCTCTTGAAACATAAAATTTGTTATTGTTGCACTATATGCTAACTAATTTGGATGTAAATTAAAAAACTAAAATTAAAAAAAAATTTCTCTCTATAGTCACCTCACTTTTGATCAGTGATAATCAAAGCAAGATTATTTTCAATTACAAAACAAACTTGGTCTTCTTAGATATGACCTGATTACTTACATAGGTGCAACAAGAATGGTAATTACCCATGTAAACCTACTTTGCTTTGTTGGAAGTTTCTATAAGGAGTTGTTGACTGGACTTTTAAAAGCCTCTTGAGGCTCGGAAGCTGAGACAAGAACTTGTCACAAGGTTTTACTTGTAGTACTTATAGATTTGCATGAATTCCTCTCTTTTTGAGCTCCCCAATATATCCTATTTTCTGGGTCTTCCAGGAGGAAGGTAAGTAAGTAAGGTCTTTCCTTACTTACTGGTAAGGCTGGAAGCATATAAACCAGACACCAGGCTGGTTTTCCTAAGAGGACTTTGTAAGCATTGGTTCCTTAAAGTTGACCTTAGTTCCTTAAAACTGTCTGGTTATATCTGATTCTATGCACATCATTCCAAATATGACATTACGGTCAAAGTCTTGATTGTATAATCAATATTTTTAATTATGTTCTATTATAAGGAAGACAGATTTGTATCGAACCTATGCAAATAATTATATTGCCACGAAAATGAGAATACACAAATGTTTCTGAATTCTGGGGGAGATTAGGAAGGGATAAAAAGGTAAATGTTTCACTTCCATTTATAAAAGCATAATCTGCTAAATATTTTTATGAGTTATAGATGTCTACAGGAAAAAGAGAAAAGGATTCCTTATATCTGGGAAATAGAACACTAAATGTAAGTAATGTTCCAAACAAAACCTATAATCATCCTTCATAAATTCATACAGTCCTGTGGAATTACTGCTTGTTCTTCTTGATCTTGGGTTAGCAATCTCATGAACCCATCAGCTTCTTCTGGCTGGTGTAAGAATTAAATTGACATGAGGCTGATTAACAGGAGAAAATAAAATTTAATTTTGTGTGTATGGGAACCTCACATTCATGAGAAGTTCAATGAAAGAAAGGTAAAATGAGATATATATGCCATTCGGAGCGAAGGATTAGAATAGGGGCTTCAAAGGGGAAGAGGGCAATTTACAGAGCAACAAGGAGAACAGATGATTGTTAATTAGCTGTTTGCCCTGCCATATAGATAAAGCACTTAGGTAAAATTTATTAGAGGTAACTCTTATTCTGGGGGAGATCCCCAATTTAGATTCTTCTTGGTCGGTAGAGGAGGGCCAAATACTCCTCCTAAAACTACAGATTCTTAGTTGCCATTAGCTTAAAATAATCTACATGCTTAAATAGCACACTTTGGGGATATTTGTTATGAATCCCTTTGTTGGGAAGGAAGAATTTTAGTTTACCTGTCAAGGTCTTTCTATCTGGATTAAGAATCAAACCGACATGAGATGGATTAACAGGAAAAAAATCAAATTTAGCTTTGTAAGGTTTAGTTTTGTGAGGTAATCTACCTAATAAGACCTCCCCACAAAGGCAGGTGATCTTGCCTAGAACAGTCCTTCCCTTTCTTTTGCTAATAACTTTCTTGCCATAGCGTCCTCTAAAAACCTTCCATTTGGTACAGCTCCTTGAGGCTCCCCCCTACTTGCTAGATGGGATGCTGCTTAATTCATGAATTGCTTAATAAAGCCAATTAGACCTTCACATTTACTCTATTGAATTTTTTTTTTTAATAGTGGATTATTCAAAAGGTGAAGTAGAATGCCTGCTGGCTCAACTGGTAGAGCATGCAAGTCTTGATCTCAGGGTCTTGAGTTCAAATCCCATTTGGGCCTGAAGCCTACTTAAAAAAATGGTAAAGAATATCTTTTATAACCTCTTATTAAGAGCATAGCAATAACCCAAGAAATTGTCATTTTAACAGAAAAACAAACACTAGTTTTGCATCAGTATATTATTGATACTAAAGCTCATTTTTTGAAAAACCCTTCAACTCTTAGTCAGCTTTGACTGCTAGAGATTGAATTCTTTTTTTTTTTTTTTTTTGCAAAACTTCTACAACTTTCCAAATCCATTCTGGCTTTGTCCTATATACCTTTTTCTTCCTCGTTCTGGAACAACCAGTGGACTTAATTTATGACAACATGACCCTCCTTTTTCCTTAACAATAACACATTGTATATACCTTGCATACTGGGCACACAGAATTATTTCCCTTTGCCCTTGTTGCTTCTTATAGTTTCATTTACACACATTGATTATAATTTTTAACTAGTAATGACTTTGACTTTATAGAGGAAGCTAAGACATAGGTAATTATGAACTATGTGTCATATGCCAGCATTTTGTAGCTGACTGGCAAAGTTTATGAATATACCATCTCATAATTTTCTTAGGGATTTGCTTTCTTATAGTACAGATTCTCATTGTGGCAAAAAAGAACGTGTTTATTAATGACTTCAAATATGTAGCTTCTTTTTACCAAGTAAAATAAGCAGCTAAAGTATATAAACTTAAATATATGCTTAGTAATTAATATTTCAGTGTTTAATCTTACTTAGAAATGATCTAGATATTTAGTGAATATGTATTACTTAATTTAGCATGTAAATGTACAATTGTAAGTTACCAAAATGGTTTTGGAAACTATTTTTAGGCAGATATACTATAAAATACAATTATTATTGAAATAAACCAATCATATAAGATGCCTTGCTTCTTGTTAGCCTGCCTAGAGCTTCCCCAAGCCAACAGCCTCCCATCAGGGCATATCTGAGTTAGAAACCCTTAATCTGTGCTTCTGTAATAATCTGTGTGTGTGTGTGTGTGTGTGTGTGTGTGTGTGTGTGTGTGTCTGATTGTTTTGTATATCTACATACTAATTGTTTCCTTAATTGTTTATATCAACTGAGCGGTGACATCCTTGCTTGCAAAACTGTGGCCTTTAACCTCTTTATCTCATATATTTAGCACTGTTCTAGTACACAATGGGATCAATAAATGTTTTTGAATGATGGATTTGAGTGAATGCACTTTCTTGTTTAGGTAAAGTCACTAAAAACAGATTAGATATAAGCCTTTCCATTCTCACAGTCAAGAAATCAACTAGGGCTTTGATAATTCTATGACATATAACAGACTGTGAAGTAGAAAAGACTGAGAAATAAAGGACAGTGAAGATTAGAGCTGAGTGCCCACTATAGGGAAGTAACTCATATCAAAGAGAATCATTCAAAAGTCAGTGCAAGCATAGGTGCTATGGTTTGTTTAAATAATTTATTCAGTTCTACACCCAATGCACCAGGGGTGGGGAATTTTCTGCTCTATTTTTCTAGACACGAGATGAAGCTGTTAAAAAACAAAATTCAACTGAGTAAACTTTAAAGATCTTGGATTTCTTCAGTGGTTCATGAATCAGGCAGCATCCCATGTTAGCAGATAGAAAGGAGCTCCAAAGAACTGAAGACAGCAGGAGACTTTTATGGGCTGAAGTGAGCAGGGACAAGGAAAGAGCAGATTACCTCATTTTCTTTGGAGGACAGAAGGGGTCGAACAGGCAGATTTCACTAGTGCTGCCCAGGAAATTTGGATTGACCGGTTTAAGATTGTACTCCAGGGAGATGTTGACATTGCAGTTAGGTAAGGTAATAAGTTTTGGTGTGCTGGTGTGGGGCATAGTACAATGACTCCATTTTGGGCCTTTTAAAAGGAAGTTACCACCAACATTATTTCTACTTTCAAAAATGTTGCTGAAAAGGAAAATCTGAGATAAATGATAGAAAAAAAAGCTTTTGTGACGCATTTGCTTTAGATATTGCTTAAGTTTTTAAATGAGATTTTCTCATTTGGACTCTTTGACTAAGAGAAGAATGTGCAATTTTATGTTTTGTTTTTGTAGTTATTTTGGTTTTTCTGATTGATAGTCTTCCCTGCTTTGCAATAAATAAATAAATAAATAAATAAAGTAAATCTTCCCTTCCTTATTCTATATATTTTTAGATGTCCAGATAATTTTTTAAAAAATGTTTATTTATTTTGAGAGATAAAGAGAGAGAGAGAGAGTGAGAGCAAGCAGGGGAGGGGCAGAGAGAGAGGGAGAACAGGGAATCCCAAGCAGGCTCCACACTGCCAGTGCAGAACCTGACACAGGGCTTGAACCCATGAACCGTGAGATCATGACGTGAGCCGAAACCAAAAGTCGGATGCTCAACTGACTGAGCCACCCAGGGGCCCCTAAATATCCAAATAGATTTTACATTATGATAATAACCAGAGCTAAGATTAAGTTGAACTAATTTAAAAATCATATAGAAATTTTTCTAATATTTTCATCCAGGGAGATTTAAGTATAGATATTTCCAGGCAAAAGAGAAGTATGCTGTGTATTTAAAATATGTTTCTAGTGATAAACATTGGTGAGCGTAGAAAGTGCAAGCCTTCTTTTAATGCTCCACTCAAAAACTCCACATGTATCCCATGGGAAAACTGAGTGGAAGAACATGGGAAAACGTGCCTGGAAAAGGTGGAGTATTTTTTTGCTCATCAAGGTTGAAGGGCTTACCCACATGCCTCACCATTCCCCTCAAAATGTTGGGGAACATTTTCACATACGTGGAATCACTTTATCCTTAGAAAACTCTGTGGAATAGACAAGACAGTTTTGTCCCCATTTTGTGTGAAGGAAAATGATGTCCTGAGTGATTAAATGACTTCAACAGCTAGTAGGGGTGTATCCCTTCAGCAGAAAACAGCCATCCAGTTTTGCTTCATGGTTAAGACTGAATTTACCTGTTGCCCAGCTTCATGCACAAGTGGAGTGATCTTCTCTCCAGAACTGCAGTAGGCAAGCTGATATTCATAATCAGATTTCATGAGATGCAGAGGAATTATGAAATGGGATCACGGTGCTGGAGGTCCTTACACATGCAGATAATCCACAGGGAGTTATCTTCAATTGCTTGGGTTTTTTTTTTGAATTATTTTTTAGTGTTTACTAATTTTTTTTTTTTGAGAGAGAGAGAGACAGAGCATGAGCAGGGGAGAGGCAGAGAGAGAGAGAGAGAGAGAGAGAGAGAGAGACAGAATCTGAAGCAGGCTCCAGGCTCCAAGCTGTCAGCACAGAGCCTGATGTGGGGCTCGAACTCACAAACCATGAGGTCATGACCTGAGCTGAAGTCAGACGCTAAATGGACTGAGCCACTCTGTTGCCCCTTCAATTGCCTCTTTCTAATTTTAGTGCTTCAAAACATGCCCTTGAAGGAGAAGGGATCAGATTACTCATTTCTTTAGATGACTGGTGTATCCTACTTTAGGAAATTAGAGTAGAATGTCCTAAGTGTAGTTAACATTGAGGAGCTATAGCCCAAGAATCATGATTTTGATTTTGGTGCCCGCATATCCCTTCTACGTATTTCCGTATAGTTACTAACTGTAAAGGACTTCACATGATAATAGCTACGTGGACTTGGGATACTATAAGCACTAGGTTGATTTCAGAGAAGAAAGAAAAGTGTTTGAATCTCCGCTGTCTTCTGCTATAAAGAAAGGACAATTTGGCGAACCAGCTTCATTTTTGCAGAACGTTTTAGAACAAGAGTGAGCACAGAGGTACTCTGGCACTACCCGCCATCACCAGCAAATACAGACTTGAGTGTTTGTTTCTCCAGGTTCTGCCATTAACTCAGCAGAGAGAAGGGGTACTAAGGGACCTGCTCCCTCTCATCACCTCTGGTCACTTCACATTTTACTCCTGAAACACACTGAACCTTTAAAAAGTGAAGTTTGTGCAAAAGTTTTGTTACACTTGTTGTTTCATGACTTCACACGTTATAGTGTTTTCTCTCATACTTAACGCCAACAACAGCAGCAAAAGCGACAAAGCCCCAAAACAGTCATATGGAATTTGTGACTACTGTTGCTAAAAAATAATCAGGTGTACTATTTCCATCATTTGCTCATGGTGTTTCTTTAGTATCTTGGACCATGTCACCCAGATAATAACTACAGAGTAAATATTTGTTGAATGAAAGAATAAATGGGTTAATAAAGGAGGAACGACTAGCAGCATCTCCTGATATTTCAGGCACTGTGTTATGTTCTGGAGTATTATGGTGAATAAAACAGACAAGGTCTGTGCCTTTGGGAAGTTTGTAGTCTAGCGTAAGACGCATCCATCAAGGGTCATACACATGTGTAATTATAAACTATGCTCAGTCCTGTGAAGGGATGTTATCTCTTTGAGAAAGTTTTCTACATTTTTTGATCAGACAGGTTTTGTTGCTTGAAGAAATGGTTTGATTCACCTTATATAGTTGATCCCAGCTGATCATTTCTTCTTTTCATTTTATTTGTCAAGAAACTCAGATCTAATTTGAGTCTAATTTCAGAAATCATGACTTATGATGAACACGTTTGTGTTCTCATTTTTATTGATCTTAACAGTCTAGATGTTAACTTATTCATTCAATAAATACGTATGGAGTATCTACTAAGTACCGTGCTGCATACTAGGCAAATAGTATTGAAGAAAACAAACACTGTCCTACCCTTGTAGAGGTTACAGTACAGAGGGGAGAAAGAAATTAAATAGTAATTGCATAAGCAATTATAATACCCCTGTGTGAGAAGTCTTATGGGTGAAGGGGACACATGGTGGTATGAGAGAGAATAATGGAGGAGGAGGGAGATTTTTTCTGTCTCCAAGGAACTGATATTTTAAATGCAGAACTGAGAGGTAAATTGTGCAGATGATGAGAGAGAGAGAAAGAGAGAGAGGGAGAGAGGGTAGAGAGGGGGCTTGAGAGTTAGAGGACAGTAGAGGAATGCCTGAACCATTGTAGGCAAGGGGTACTTAGAATCTCTTGATGTGGAAAGATCCACTGTTTAACAACTAAAAGAAAGCCTAGCTGGTTGGTACTTACTGAGCTAAAAGGAGAGGGAAAGTAGATGGCCATACAAAACTTAGAAGGCTACTTTTAGGATTTGATTTTTATCTTAAGATTATTTAAAAAGCTGTTGAAAGGTTTTCATGGGGGAGATGACATGATTAGAAGTACATTTTATTATGTGTGCTCTCTCAGCTGCCTGTGAAATGGATTGGAAAGAAACAAATGGGGACTTTTAAAACATTTTATTTAAAAAATTGAAATCAGCCATTCTTGTTTTGCTTGGGATTTTACTGAGTATAACGTAGCCTTTTTGTTTAAATTTATAGTTTTTTACTGTAAGGAATGTTCTCTTGTCCTATTTTGGTTATTTTAAATAGGCCATTTAAACAGGTCATTGGATGTTGTCAGGGATTTTTGAGAGGAACCTTTGAAGGTAGATGACTAAAAGGAGAAAAGAATAATGGAAAATAAGAAACAATGTTGGGGAAAAAAGAGACTGAATGCACCAAAAGTACTGTTTTACAAGTTTGTTAATGGCTGGTCATACATACCTGAACTTGACTGGAGATTCAGTCTTCATTTTTGTTCATCCAGGAATACAAAAGCCTCATTAGTATAGTAGGACATCAATATATGTTTGGAGAATTAATTAACTAATTAATTAAGACATCCTTATCTTTTCCAAAAGTTCTTACATTCCATAAAGGAAGCTATATTGGGGAAATTTTTCTTTTGTTCCTTTCCCCCGCCTTATCTTTCTATTAGAGCAGAGATGATTATGAGGTCTATGAAGCTATGGATTTTTTTTTTTTTTGAGGTGGGAGAGGGCAATAAAGCAATAAGTACAGCAATATGGACTTTTATTTTTCCCATGATGGAACTGAGTGTATTTCTGTGGGTTCCTTTTTGGTGCAACTTTATATACTCTCCAGTCTGGAAAGAAGCCAGCTCTGAAGTTTGAAATCTTAAATCCCATAATGGTTTCCTTAAGAAGACTGACAGAGTGTGCCTGCCTATGACTTCATGTTTGCAGGCAAAGGCAGAGGCAAATGTAGTCTGTCTACACTTCAGTCATGCTGTCACTTAGGTGGCTCATTTGCTCCGATAATAGCTCTAACTGCCTTATTAGTCTCTCACACATATTTGCCTGGCAATGAAATCATTCTTCTCTCGTTAGGGACATGCACGATGTTGGACAAGAAGTGCCTCAGGCTATCTCTCAATACTCTATCACAGCCAGACCATCCACCAAAAAACCTTTCAAAATGTACTCCAGCTACTTCACACACAAAGCACCCACAGCTACATTAAGATGCTAATGACCGTGCTGATGATTCCAGCATAAAGATGCTGGAGAGTGACCGAGAAACGTTACATTTCAAGTGACTGGACATTTTATTTCTATGAAGTCTTCCCCCTGAAGGTTTTCAATACAGAAAGATAAATTTTATTTTATTTTTATCACTGAAGAGTGTATTAGTTATGATGGGCTGGATATGGAAATAGGGTGTTCTGAATGTTATCTCAAGATCTCTCTTTCAGCTGCATGAAAAGAAGCTGCCCTTGACCTCCAGACCTACTTACAACCCCTCTGGGAGAGGAGATTTAGATATCTTGTCTGGATCCTGGGCCTTGTTATTAGCCCTTCATCTCTGCCCTCTCTAGTTACTCAGAGCCTCTCCAGTGGCTCATATGTTTCCAGGAAGCTGTGCCTACTCCAAGATACATGGTGCAATAAATTATTCAATAAAAAGAGTTTTTAGTAAAAGTTTACTACAAAAATAAACTTCCCATCCTCTCTCTACATCTGCTTCTTATTGGTCTTTTCCCTCTCAATCAATGGCACCTCCATCCACCATCGAGGTACAAACACTGGTATCGTACTCAATGCCTCTGTCTCTTTTCCACTTCTCACATCTTTCCATGAAGTCCTGTCAATTGTAATTTTAAAATATCTCTTACATCTGAGATTTTCTTCATTTCCATGGTTACTGCTCGATTTCAAGACATCTCTTTTAAATGAAGTAATATAATGACCTCCTAATGAGTTAATACATATATCTAATAAGGGAGAGTTTACTAAGACAACACATTTATATTTATATATAAATGTATTATGTATTTATGTAATATATTTATATATAAAAGTGTTTATATTTTACCAGTAAACAGGTAGAAAATATGATTTAAAAAAATTCTCAGGAATAAACTTAATGACAGATGTTAATATTTTTGCATAAATTAAACCTCAAAGCCTTATTGGAATACTGAGAATGTATAAGAAGTTATCTACCAAATGCAGAGCTGTGACATATTCTTGGATGTGGTAGATGGCTATTCCATGTTTTATTTTCTTGTTTAGTCCCAAATAAAATGTCATGAAGAGTAAGTTTTAGATACAAAAAGAAATATGTCTAATAAGATACAAACAGATCTACGCACAAGCAAATGCTGGTTAAAATAAACCAAAGAATATTTGGAAACGTAGCCAGGTTCAAAATCAAGTGAAAGAAATCACCACAAGACAAAAATGAAGGACAACATGCAATATCAGAGCTGTGAGCAGGGACTTCTGCCAACGTCCGCATGGGGTAATTGAACATACATTGAGATCTTAACAGCTTCTTTGTGTTTTGTTTTTATTTTTGTTTTTGTTTTTAAAGTTTATTTATTTTGAGAGAGAGAGAGAGAGAGAACCCCCATAAGTGGGGGAGGGGCAGAGCGAAAGGAGAGAGAGAATCTCAGCATGCTCAGCATTGTCAGTGCAGAGCCTGATGTGCGGCTCAAACTCACGAACTCTGAGATCATGACCTGAACTGAAGTCAAGAGTCTGACTCTTAACCAAATGGGCCATCCAGGCGCCCCTTGGTTTGTGTTTTAGATGCACAGAGAAGGCGAAATGTGTAGCCATAGGTCTCAAATGCCTAGGAAACTACTACTAAGCTTCTTGCCTAAAGCCAGAATCATCAAGGGCTGTCCCATCCCTGAAATGAATACCAGAAAAGCTTCATTCACTGCCTCTAGGAAGTAGCAAGGAAGTTTATCTTCCATTAGCTTGTCCATGGGTGAAAAATACCCTTGAGAAATGAAAACTTCAGGGGTGCCTGTGTGGCTCAGTTTGTCGACTGTCCAACTCTTGAATTCAGTTCAGGTTCCCAGTGTTGTGGGATTGAACCCCACGTTAGGCTCTGTGCTGAGCATGGAGCTTGCTTGAGATTTTCTCTCTCTCTTACTCTTCTCCTCTCCCCTGCTTGCGCTCTCTCTTAAAAATTTTTTTCAGAATTGTGTCAGTTGCATATGATGCATTTAAAGCGTCAAGAAATTAAGAGCCAGTGAAATACCTGGGACTTGCAATATTGTGCAAGAAAGTGCTATGGCAGACATTTCCATAGTCCAGAGGACCTTTGACTTCACAAGAAAGGAATACAGAATGACAAGACGAAGATAACTCATAGTGAATGAACCATTGTGGGAGACAGTCACAGATCCAGTAACTAGAAGAACTTAGATGCTTAGAACTAGAAATAACAAAAGGCTGAAAGAAAGTTTACCGTCAGTTTATTGAAACTATTCAAAGAGAAAAAGAACCAAAATGTATAAAAGATAGGAACCAAAAATGTATGAAAAGAATTAGAAAGTTTGGAAAGGTCTCACTACAAAAAGTCCCTATGTAAAAAAAACATTCTGAATGCAAAGCCTGAACAGTAAACAAGACACATATGAAAAGTGAATTCATGAACTGGACATGTCTGGTGAAGTCACTTAGAATGCATCATTGGGAGAGAAAGTGATGAAAACATTAAAATATTAGTTAAGGGATGTGGAAACCACAGTGAGAGCCCATGTATATTTAGTAGGCAATCTTTTCATTGGTCTTGGCTAAGAATTTTCTAAAGTTGAATAAAAACATGAATTCTCAAATTGAGGGAGTACTTTGAGTCTTAAGCAGGAAAAAAATGAAAACAAATGACACTCAGAGAAATCATGGTAAAGTGGCATGATCTTAAAAGATAAAATTATTATAAAAGCTCACAGAAAGAAAACAAAGACTACTTATAAGAATACATTTTATTTATTTTATTTTATTTTATTTTATTTTATTTTATTTTATTTTATTTTATTTTATTTTTTAAGAATACATTTTAAAAAGGCAGCACACTTCTTATCAGTGATGATAGATCTCAAAATATAAGGGGATCATATCCTCAAAATGCTGAAGGAAAATAATGTTGAATAATTTAGATTTTTAAATGTGTGTTATTTCATTACAATCTACTCTGAATAGGTTAGGCTCTTCTGTGGGTTAGTCTAACACAATGAAAGTTCATTTCTCATACTTTCGCAGTTTGCTGCAGGTAACTCCCCACGTTAACATTTTTCTGTGCTCTGACTCTTTGATTTTGACTGCTCCAATCTCTTGGTTCTAGGACCTCACCATGAAACCTTTGTGCTTTCTGCATCAGGAAAGGAAAGGACATGGAGAGCTTAGACCTGTTTCTTTTCTGCCCAGAACTGACAAGTCACTTCCATTTGCAGATCACTGGCTGGAACTAGTCAATTAGCCCCATCTAATTAAAAAAGAACTTAATGTATATTTATTTTTGAGACAGAGGAAGACAGAGCGCGAGTGGGGGAAGGGCAGAGAGAGAGGGAGACACAGAATCTGAAACAGGCTTCAGGCTCTGAGCTGTCAGCACAGGGCCCGATGCGGGGCTTGAACCCATGAACTGCGAGATCATGACCTTAGCCAAAGCCAGACACTGAACCGACTGAGCCACCCAGGCGCCCCTAGCCCCACCTAATTTTAAGGAAAATTAGCATTGGAAAGTGTTGTCTTTCAGTTGCCTGGAAAGAGAGGCAAATCAGATATGGTAAGCACAAATAATGTCTACCATAGTGGAGCTCTCTTGACATCACATCTTCAGTTCACTCTTCTTTCCAAACACTGAGCCTACTAATCTCCTTCTTAGCTGAGAAAACACGCATGTTTTATGCAGTCATCGCATCATGGTCTAAGCCCAGGATCTCTGGAGATGCAAAGTAGTCCCTATTTGAAAGTCATTTAGATCCAGGTATAGCTCTTCTTGGCCCAGGGAACTATGATTAAAAAAAAAATTCTAGTGCTTGCTTCGGCAGCACATATACTAAAAAAAAATTCTAAACCCTTAGGGGCGCGCGGGTTGCTCAGTTGTTGAAGCATCTGACTTTGGCTCAGGTCATGATTTTGCCATGAGTTCGAGCCCCACGTCGGGCTCAGTGCTGACAGCTCAGAACCTGGAGCCTACTTCAGATTCTGTGTGTCTCTCTCTCTGCCCCTCCCTGGATCACGCACACACACTCTCTCTCTCTCTCAAAAATAAACATTAAAGAAGATTTAAAAAAAAAATTCTAAACCCTTGGGACACCTGGGTGGCTCAGCTGGTTGAGCATTCGACTTCGGCTCAGGTCATGATCTCAGTTCATGGGTTCCAGTCCCATGTAGGGCTCTGTGCTGACAACTCAGAGCCTGGAGCCTGCTTCAGATTCTGTCTCTTTCTCTCTCTCTCTCTCTCTGCCCCTCCCCTTTTCACACTCTGTCTCTCTCTCTCAAAAATAAATAAACATTAAAAATTTTTTTTTTAAAATTCTAAACCCTTAAAACAATTTATGGTGGTGGCGTGAGTTTTGGTTAAGCACAGTAAGTACTTGCACTCAGAAATAGGGTTAATGTAAAATACACAGTAGTCACTGGTCTGTAACAACTCTGAAATCCTGATGGTAGATGTTGTGAGGGTGCTCTAACCTAGAGTTGCGGGATGTTTTTAAGGAGGCCCTGATGTGATCTCTAAAGGCACGCCTTACCCATATTTTTCTCTAGCCGCTGGCTCTACCTTATGGAGAGTTGCTTCCTTTTTGTTATTCCTCTTGTTCATACCTAAAGTGCTGTCATGAAATGTGCCCTCCTTGGGAGGTATACTTCTTGCTCATCCTGCTACCTGCTCATAGAAAGTTGGATGCTCGAGGGTTATTTTAAATCTTGAACAGTCACAAGAATTTATAGTTTAAGCTTTTAGTATAACTGTGTCAAAATTTATTAAGCTTCATTTTTATTTGATTGAAGTCAGTGCCGTATGCCAAGTATTACCCCTAGAGTTCTTTTCAAAGTAAGATTCTCCAGATATGCCCTATATCTTCACTTTCTTCTTTGCGTATCTTTTTCTCTCGCAACTTAATGAGAGCTAAAATGCAGATGTCAGGCCTCTGAGGAATGGATAATCCTTTATTCTTACCTCTGCACTGAGTAATTTTATCCAATTGGAAAGTTTTATTGGAGGTTTTTCCCTCAATGCCTTTGTTTCAATTTTACATTGTATTACTCACAACACAAGAAGATTTTTTCCAGTGTTGCAAAGTTCTGGATTTCTGAATTGCTGGACTTCATAGAGAGGTGATCTGAGTTTCAAAACCATGAACTTAAACTGGTACCAGTCTGCAAATTTGTATGATTATCTTGAGCTTTGCTCAGGATTTTAGATGTAATTCTGGAGAAAACAAATAGCTGGATTGACCCAGGCCATGGGTTATCAGCCTGTTGTATTAGGAAAATAATTGGGTAAAAGACTTGAGTGTATTTATGAAATAGTGTCATACACAATGGAGTAAAGAATCTACGGTGAACTAAGACCCATAGCAAAGGGTCTGTAGAAAAGAAATAAGGCATTTAAGATTGGTTGTCTCTGTGGAAAGGAAGACAAGTAGCTTTCTTTTCTTGGACTCTGGCTCTACTTGCATGCAAGTTGACTGAATGCAGAATTGGGCAGCTAGAATTGTCATTCCAGAAGGTATATTAATTTAGCAGCACAGAAACCAGCATGAAATACTGATGTACTGTGCCCCATCTTCCTCCCAGAGGAATTTGAATTCTTCATGGAAGATAATACTGTTCTTCCTGGGTATGTTGCTGTGGTTTGCTGTCTGCTTTTATCCTCAGATTTTCAAGAATCCAAAATATTTCCAGCTTCCTACCACAAAGACAAGACAAAAGAGACAGAGAGAGAATGGGAAAAGAGTATACCTTTGGCGGTATCACTATCAACAGTCCATCTCAAATATTTAGAGAAAGCACCACCATGTGGTTAACACACGATTATATATGTGTTACTGTGTTAGGTATGAAAACTAAATCTGAGATATTGGAAGATTAACAGTAGAAAATAATATCTTGACACAGGAACCTGATACAGTGTGATATACATCATTCATTAATGGCTAGAAGGTAATCTTTTTCTCCAAATTTTCTGTAAGGAAGTTCATCTACTTGTTATCCCTTGAGATAATAACATACTTTTTAATATTTTATAGGTTGCAGTCTCCTGAAATATACCCTTGGAAGTTTATCTTCCAGACTCAATCCCTGATCCACCTTAACGCAAAATAGTCTAAGATTGGCTTTCTGCCATATTGTACAGCATCCGTGAGCCAGTAGGCCTATAGCTCTCATAGCACAGCCTGGTTGGAGTCAGGTAGAAAAAAAGGGGGAGGTGCATAGTGTGCAGTAATCAGGGTCTAAGCAATGTCTATGTTTCATTCTTTGTTGCTTAGACCCAAAGTGCAAGAGGAAAATCAAACTCTGTATCATTCTACTAAAAAAATAGAAACGTTAATGACAAAAGAAGGGAAATAAAAAGTGTGCCCTGGGCTATTCCCAAGACTAGGATGAATAAAATAATTGCATACTGTGTAACTCATCTTTAAGTCATATCTTTCCACCTAATTTAGAGCTGTTGTTATTCAGCAACAAAAGGTATGCAGCTTCCTGTTTCCTATAGTTATTTTTTTTAATGTTTATTTTTATATTTGAGAGAGAGAGAGAGAGAGAGAGAGAGAGAGAGAGAGAGAGAAGAGAGAGAGGCGCCAGCAGGGGAGGGGCGGGAAGAGATGGAGACACATTGTGAAGCAAGCTCCAGGCTCTGAGCTGTCAGCACAGAGCCCAACGTGGGGCGGGGCTCAAACCCACAATCGATGAGATCATGACCTGAGGTGAAGTCGGATGCTTAATGGACTGAGCCACCCAGGTGCCCCTTCCTGTTGCCTTAGTAAACAAAAAATCTTCAGTGTTGTCCTGAGTATAATCATATCTATTTAAGCTAGTATTGTAAATGTAGTCAGTCACCTCCAACACAGATGGATTCCATGTGATACTTTAAGTCATCAGATCTGTGGCCCAAGTCAGAATGAGTGTCCTTGTATTCAGTCAGCTATTTCAGGAGTTAGGTTTGTCTCAGCTTTGTCTTTCCCATGTACTACCTGTCTAGTGGGAGTAAATCATTCTGTTCCCCTTATAAATCCGGTGGGAGAATGTCAACTCTGTTATGAAGTCAAGAATCGGTATAGATTCACATTAGGACATCCTATCTTGTCACTATGCATAAAAGGCCATTTTTTTTTCTAGTTCTTGATCTCTGAAAGGAATACAATTAATGAGAATATTGGATTCACAGAAACCTCTGAGTCAGGATGTCTGTGGATGCCAGCATTGTGATTATGGCTTCATCACTTGACAATCAGAGATGATTTTTAAGAGTTCCCACATGAGCGTATATTGCACATTACAATTTTTTCTTATAATCTTGAATCAGCTGAGAAATCTTGTTAATTGCTTAAGCTACTCCAGGCTTGTTTGGATGGAATATCACCCTGAAACCTATTAGCTCACTTCTCTCTCAGCATGGCCAGTTATACAGGCCTGAGCATCAATTCCAGAAAAGTTATTTTTTAGGATGTCATTCAACATTTCATCAAGTCCCATCACACTTGGTGCCTTGAAAATATCCTCTATAATCTTTCTTCCCCCCGAAGCGTGTATAAACAAATCTAATTCCTTGTTAGATGCTAATTGCAACTGCCATATAACTGGGCCTCTGAAACTTTCTAAAAACATTATCCATATGTCAAGGTCCTCCCCTAACTGCCTAATTATCCTAATGAGAGACTTATTTTTTTCTTCCTCCTGCTGACTACACCCCATCTATTTTGCAAGCTAAATATCCACTATAAAAATATCTTCAGGATGGTTCAAGATTACCAGCAGCGTTTCAGTGATAATGACTGTAATAGGTTGCCTTACAAAGCATCATTGGTATAGGTCATGTGAAGCTGGAAAATCTCCCCCATCTTTGGTATGTTTCTAAATGAACTCATTTTACTTAGTAGTTAAGAAACCTTCTGGAAAACAAATAAACAAGTCTATGTGACATCTGTCAATGCTTATGCATATCAGAACATCCCTGGAAGACTTTGGGTGTATGAGAATGCTGTGATGCAAAATTTCAAGGAAGCATGTAGGGGCTCTTGTTTTAACTTCACTCAGTGTAATGGATGCCGTAGTATGTTGCCAGGACCCCTATTATAGAACCTTCCCCCAGCTGCCAAAATATTGACTGCCAATGTCTCACAGCTGAATTTGCTTCCTTGGCCAACTCCTGGCACCAAAAATCTTGGGTTAAGTCCCTGTCTAGAAATTGCCCTCAGTGGGGGGGAGCTGCCTTGGTCAAGATTATACCCTGATCCCTGTGGGGTTGGCTGAGGCTCTGTGGCAAACCTCTTAGTTCTTTTTCTCCCATTGTCTACAAATCCCTCTTGCTCCACTTCCTTATAGGTGATAAAGGATGGAGATCATATCCCCAGTAGATGTCTTGCACACAGATCTCTGGACCTGAAATAAGTGGATATTGTAGGAGTCGTGCTGCTGATATTATAGCAGATATTGGAAAAAGGGAACACTCAGATATTCCGAGGACTATTGGACGATATGGTCCCAGCTGACCTTGATACCTCGGCTTCCAAAGTGTCATCATGATCCCTGGATTAGAATCAGAGCATAGGTGCACCAGGTATTAAATAAAGTTCTGGCATAAGTTTATCAGAGTGAAGTTAAGCATCTTGATGAAAGACATTCATGAAATACATGCTAATATATTTAGTATATATGCTAGTATATATGCCAGAGTCCAAGCTGAAATTTTATTGCAAATCTATCTGGTTCCACATGACATCCTCTCCCAGTTTTTCCCCCTCTCAAAGTTTATAGGTGCAACATGGACCATCTAAGAACTATAAAAACTAAATCATACATTGAGAAGAATAATACCATTTCAGCTGACATAAGAATTGATGGCCTCTGGTTTGCTTTTTAGAAGTTTAGAGCATTTCCCTGAAGAGAATAGATAAGTAAAAATTAAAATTCATGTAAGATGAAAGATGAAGGGATATGTGATCAAAGTCCATAAATCATGAAAGGTACACACAGCTTTGCCCAAAACAGAAGTACCAGGAGATTTGGGATTGGTCTTAGGCTTTTTAAAGGAAGGCACAACTTACGATAGTTATATTCCTCTTTACTGCAAAGATAGATATTAAGTGTGGAATGTGGATATACTCAGGAAGATGTTAGTATTCCTGAATATTTATGTCTGTCTGATACACCCTCTTAGGTGACAGGAGTCCCAGAGTGTTAGAGACAGGCTGTTGCACAATGCTCTGAGACCTTGGCCTGGTGTGAAGGCGGGTGATAGACAGTGCTGGGGGGAATCAGAGAGGCCACAGGGGCAAAAACAAAAGCAAAAGTAAGTTGTCAGAGCAAATGTCAGAACTTAGCAGAATCTGGATACCAGAAAAACGGGATGGTGTTCTGGGGAAAATGCCCAGGGATAAGGCTGAAGGCAAAACTCACAGGAATTCCTTGACTCAAGGGACTAAATAACTGGCCCAACACCTCCCTTGCAAGAAAAAGAGAAATCTGTAAAAGGCCTAGCAGGAGAGAAGGACCTCAGAGCTTGCTCTCAGGTCTCAGTAACTGATGAGAAACATGGAAATGCTTTTGAAGAGTTTTGTTTTATCCCCCAAATTTGTGTAAATTTTGTATTTTAAAAATAATATTATTATGTTTGTTTTAGTGTTAAAAAGTGTTTTGTTCCTGATAAATTTTGAAATAATATTATGCCTCCAAGAAAACGTGTCATGTATGTTTTCCCTAGTGACAACTAGCACTTTAAGGGATTTCTCCCATCATTTCCAAAGAACAGAAGGGAGTGTTTTGGATATTGGATCTTATTGGGGCCATATATAATTGCTGTTTGTGTGTCTGCTCTCTGTGTCCGTTCTTTTTTCTAAACACTGCTCTGATTCTTTTTTGTGGAATTACTCTTTCACATTGGTACAGTGTAGTGGGGATTCTAGTCTGGTGACCAGACTTCATTACCCAAGAGGTAGGCCCTGGACATAAAGTTGGCTAAAAACAAATTTCTATCCTGGATTTAATTTTTACACAGAGTGGTTTAAATCAGTGAGCATTTGTTGATCCTATTGGCACATCCGCTGACTGTTAGAAATCTATTTTGAAGAGTGACAGAATCAAAGAGTAATAGGAAACTTCGGTACTTCAGTTGTTGACAGATCAAATCAAATAAAAATAAGCATTTAGAGAATCGGAGATAATAGATCTGAATATGTGTGTTAGTATGTGTTTGTCAGATGCCGTATGCAAGACAAATGAAGTGCACCTTCTTTATGTTTTTATTTTTATTTCTGAAATCTACTTTATTAATCTTAGAAAATTTTTAATGAATTGGTGATACACTGCACCATAATAAAAGTTATAATAAATTTGGAAAAAGGGATATACTACATTTTATGACAATGAATTTTTTCATTTAAACGTTTTTTAAGTTTATTTTTTTTATTTTGAGAGAAAGAGAGAGAGAGAGAGAGAATGAGTGTAAGAAAGGCAGAGAGAGAGGGAGAGAGAATTCCAAGCAGGTTCTGTGCTCTCAGCACAGAGCCGGATGCAGGGCTCAGACTCACGAATCATGAGATCATGACCTGAACCAAAATCAAGAGTCGAACGCTTAACTGACTGAACCATCCAGGCACCCTGAAAATAACCTTAAAATTTAAATAAATAAGCTAAACAAACAAAAGAAACTAAAGAGTTAATTGGAAATAGAAGTTACTACTTTTCTAAACAAGCATTATTGAAATTAGAATTCAAAATTGTTTGCATTATTTTCAGGAAGGTGAACATAAAACCTCACATATCAAGATGTATGTGGTCCAGTCCAAACTGTTTACAGAAGAAAATTAATAGTTACATACTTTTAATTATTAAATATTATAAGAAATAAATCAAACATCCTTTAAGCAAGTTTTAAAGGAGTAGAATTCCGTGTGTGCAAAAACCCATAGAAGTAATTTCATATGAACTGAAGAGTAAAAGGTCATACTATGTTATGAAAATACAATTGTTTTTTTTTTTACCCAGCTTGAACATTATTGTTCATTTTTAAAAAATTTTTAATATTTATTTGAGAGAGAGAGACAGAGCATGAGCAGGGGAGGGGCAAAGAGAGAGGGAGAGACAGAATCTAAAGCAGGCTCCAGACTCTGAGCTGTAAGCACAGAGCCCGAGGTGAGACTTGAACCCACGAGGGATATCATGACCTGAGCTGAAGTCGGTTGCTCAACCGACTGAGCCACCCAGGCGCCCCAAACATTATTGTTAATTTTTATTCATCTCTCTTGATTGCTAGAAAATTCTTTCATATTTTCTTCTTAAAATTAAAAAATTGCGTCAACTTATTTTTGCTTTCATATTAGATAAATAAATTGTTCAAAAAATTTTTTCAATGTTTATATGTTTTTGAGAGAAAGAGAGAGAGCATGAGCAGAGTAGGGGCATAGATAGAGGGAGACACAGAATCTGAAGGAGGCTCCAGGCTCTGTGCTGATAGCTCAGACATGGGGTTCAAATCCATGAACCACGAGATGATGACCTGAGCTGAAGTCAGAGGCTTAACCAACAGAGCCACCCAGGGGCCCCGATAAATAGGTTATTCAAATGATATTTTGTATTTATTTCTCCATCTATATGTTCATTTTTGTTCACCATGACTTCAGAAATTGTATGGAATGGGAAAAATGTTTTATCCCTTTTAATATCTTTGTTGGCATTTTAACTAGCACAGGGGTTGATTATGCATATTTCTAAGGTCAGAATGCATTTACCCTTCTCTTACCTTACTCTTCCCAGTATTTATTTCTGAAAACACATTGTACCAGCAATGACATGTTTCAAGAAAAGCCCATTAATAAGAACTAAGAGTTCTATTTTTCATTTTATATGCTAGGGAAACACTCAACAGAGGAGTTTTAATAGAACAATGACATTGCACTCTTCAAAAACTGGCATTAGTCTTTGTCTAAAAGCTCACATAACCCAAATCCAATTCAGGTTGCTTTAAAAAGTTTAATGTTCCATTTACTGCACTACAACATTTTCTTTCTAATTGAAATGCTTCCAAATGGGTAAAATGTGTTAATTTTAGAAGTCTTTAAACCCACAGCTAATATCATCCTCAATGGGGAAAAACTGAGAGCTTTTCCTGGATGGTCAGGAACAAGAGAGATGTCCGTTCTCACCACTGTTGTTTAACATGGTACTGGAAGTCCTAGCCCTAGCAGTCAGACAACAAAAAGAAATAAGCATACAAATTGGCAAGGGAGAAGTAATAGAACTTTTACTATTTGCAGATGACTTGCTACCCTCAAAAGAAAACCTGAAAAATGCTAAAAAATTGCTAGAACTGATACACAAATTTAGTAGTTGCAGGATGTAAAATCAATGTACAGAAATATGTTGCATTTCTATACATCAATAGTGAAACAGCAGAAAGTGAAATCAAGGAATCAATCCCATTTACAATTGTACCAAAAACTATAAGATACCTAGGAATAAACCTAACCAAAGATGTGAAAGATCTGTACTCTGAAAACTATAAACACTGATGAAATAAATTGAAGAAGATGACACAAAGAAATGGAAAGACATTCCATGTTCATGGATTGGAAGAACAGATATTGCTAAAATGTCTACATTACCCAAAGCAATCTATATATTTAAGGTAATCCCTGTCCAAATACCAACAGCATTTTTTCACAGAAGAACAAACAATCCTAAAATTTGTATGGAACCACAAAAGACCTCGAATAGCCAAGGCAATCTTAAAAAAGCAAAGCAAAGCTGGAGGCATCATAATTGTGGACTTCAAGTTATATTATAAAGCGGTAGTAATCAAAACATTACGGTACTGGCACAAAAATACACATGGATCAATGGAACAGAACAGAAAAGTCAGAAATGAGCCCACAACTGTGGTCAATTGATGTTTGACAAAGCAGGAAAGAATATCCAATGGGAAAAAGACAAATATTGGGGAAACTGGACAGCAACATATAGAAGAATGAAACTGGACCATTTTCTTACACCATACACAAAAGTAAACTCAAAATGGATGACAGACCTAGGCGTGAAACCTGAAACCATAAAAATCCCAGAAGAGAACACAGGCAGTAACCTCTTTGGCATTGGCCAGCTGTAGCAACTTTGTTCTAGATATGTCTTCTGAGGCAAGGAAATAAAAGCAAAAATAAACTATTGGGAGTTGATTAAAATACAAAGCTTCTGCACAGTGAAATAAACAATCAACACAACTAAAATGCCACTTGTGGAATGGGAGAAGATATTCTCAAATGACCTATCCAATAAAAGGTTAGTATCCAAAATATATGAAGAACTTATATAACTTAACACCCAAAAAATGAATAACCCAATTGAAAATGGGTAGAAGACATGAATAGACATTTTTCCAAAGAAGACATCCAGATAGCCAACACACACATGAAAAGATTCTCAACATCACTTATCAGAGAAATACAAATCAAAACCATGATACCACCTCACATCTGTCAGAATGGCTAAAATCAACAACACAAGAAACAACAGGTGTTTGTGAGGATGTGAAGAAAAAGGAACTCTCATGCACTGTTGGTGGGAATGCAAATTGGTGCAGCCACTGTGGAAAACAGTATGGAGGTTCCTCGAAAAGTTAAAAATAGAACTACCATATGATCCAGCAATTGCACTACTAGGTATTTACCCCCAAAATACAAAAATACTAAATCAAAGGGATGCATGCACCTCGAAGTTTATAGCAGTGTTATCTACAATAGCCAACATAATAGAAATAGCCCAAGTGGCAATGGACTGATGAATGGATAAAGAAGAAGTAGTATATATATACTACTATATATATAGTATATATATACTACTATATATATAGTATATATATACTACTATATATATACACACATATATATAGTATATACTGTATATACTACTTATGGTATATAAGTATATTACTATATATACTGTATATACTATATACTATACTTCTATAGTATATAGAAGTAGTATATATATAGTATATACTGTCAGTGCAGAGCCAGATACAGGGCTCCATCTCATGAAATGTGAGATTGTATGACCTGAGCCAAAATCAAGACTTGGACTCTTAACTGACTGAGCCACCCGTGTGCCTCAGGTTAAAATGATTTTTTTAAAGTGCAGTGTATTTGATAGGCTGAGTATTTCCAAACATGGAAATCATGAACAAAGCCCCATTTATTCTTGGTGGATAGAATAGTGAGGTGGTGGGAAGCATAATACAATGAGTGCATTCAGCCATCCCTTCACAGTCTTTGTATTAAAGCTTGACGACTTGCCCAACACTGTATTAAGGTCTAGATTTACAAATATGTAAACCAGTCCCTATTATTATGAGCTTTATAATCTGAGGATGGAAATTTAGACAAATGATCATATAAATGTGTCATGATATATATATATACATACATACTAAGACATATATCACCTACCTGGGGGAGGTCAAGAGTGGTTTCTGTGACCAGGTAACATTAGAACTTCATTGGTGGGAGAAGTGGGAAATAGGAAACTTTTCAGGCAACTGCAAATAGTTTGATATGGCAGAGTTAATGCCTTTTGAGAAATGACTGAAGGAATGCAGAATGATGAGCCTGGAAAAGTTTTGATAAATGTTTTTAAATATTGACAGCAAGTTCACCCCTGAATATTATTGTTGTTGTTGATATCAATACTAAATGCCATCCTGTCTTAAACCTTATTAAAACAAACAAGTTTTTGAAAATGGGGAAAGGTCATTTAAATTGCAATATACTTTGGCTTTTGCAGGACTAAAGGAGACAGGGAAATATGGCTGTTGAAAGCTCTTTCTATGGGGTTGGATAGACCTGGGTGAGAATCCCAGTGCTGCCATTTTGTGAAATCCTGCACAAATTACTAACCCTCTTTAAGCAGGTTCCAGTTTCCTCATGTGGATGATGGGGCAAAAGATGTTTTCTCCAGAAGACTAATAATATCTTCTTCCAGTTTTCAGCACAAAATTCGTGCACAAAAATGCTTGCTATTATTATGATGTGTGTATTTCCACTGGTCCTTGATTCCAATTCACATTTTGGTATCTGTTAAAAAAAAAAAGTAACAGAAGACAAGTTTTCCATTTATAAATAACTCTTCCTCATACCACAGAAAAATAAATAATTGCCGTACTTGTATGTGTAAATGTGATATGCAATAAAAGATAAATACTTCGTTATAAATATTTCTTGTGCACTATCACATGCATTAAAAACACTTTTAGTGCATTAAATATATTTCAAAATATAGAGAATGACTTTTATGTCTTTAATGAACAAACATGTATAAATATCCACCTGCATTATGAAACAAAAGGATTGTATTTGAAGAAAACATTAATGATAATGCAGATAAAATGAGTTAGGAAGTCTGACAAAATAAAAGGTCTCAATGTAATCGTTTATTATATAAAATTATGAGGCTTACTTATTTTTAATATAACTTTTTTCTTCTTTAACATAAGTATTGCTTATTTTATGATTATTAAGCACCCAGACATTAATGACAGTTTGAAACATACGGAAAATTACAAAGAAAATACAACCAGTAAATCTAACACCAAACAATAGCCATTCTTGAGTTTTCATTTTTATTTTATTTTTTTATTTTATTTTTTTTAAATGTTTATTTTTATTTTTTGAGACAGAGAGAAACACAGCATGAGCAGGGAGGGGGCAGAGAGAGAGGGAGACACAGAATGTGAAGCAGGCTCCAGGCTCTGAGCTGTCAGCACAGAGCCCGACGCGGGGCTCGAACTCACGAACTGTGAGATAGTGACCTGAGCCGAAGTCGGACGCTTAACCGACTGAGCCATCCAGGCGCCCCTTGAGTTTTCATTTTTAAATATTTATTATCCATTACTGCTGTACTGTCAAATACCAACATTATAAATACGTATTTTTATGTAATTATTATATAGGTAAGGATGGACTCATTATGCTGCCATAAGAACACTGAATCTCAGTGTTTTAAAATAAAGGACTTTTTAAAAAAATGTTTATTTAATTTGAGAAAGAGAGCATGAGAGTGGGAGGGACAGAGGGAGGAGGGGATAGAGGATCTGAAGAAGGCTCTGCACTGACACCAGTCAGCCTGATCCAGGGCTTGAACCCATAAACCGTGAGATCATGACCTGAGCTGAAGTTGGACACTCAACTGACTGAGCCACCCAGGTGCCCCAGTAAAGGACTATTTCTTTTCTTTTCTTTTTTTAATGTTTATTTATTTATTTTTGGGCTCATACGCGTGCAAGAGAGAGAGAGGGTAAGAGAGTGTGAGTAGTGTAGGGGCAGAGAGAGAAGAGAGAGAATCCCAAGAAGGCTCCCAAGCTGACAGCATAGAACCTAATGTGGGGCCTGATCTCACAACTATGAGATCATGACCTGAACTGAACTCAGGAGTCAGGTGCTTAACTGACTGAGCCAGCCAGGCACCTCAGGACTATTTCTTGCTCTTGCCATACATGAGCTGCATTAGTTGTCCTCTGTATCACCCTAAAGGTTCTTGGGATGACATAGCAGCTGCTTACCATCTGGGAAATTGCCAGTCTCTATGAGGGAGAGAAAGAGAGAGTGTGGAAAATGGTGCACTGGTCCTTAGAAGTTCCACGTAAGAGTGATACATATCACATCAGCTCCTTTCAAAGCCGAAGGCAAGACATCTAACTCCAAGGGGACCAGTAGTTGAATCCACTATTTGCCTGGAATGAGAAAGAAAAAAATTTTTGTGAAGAGTTTTTACTTCCTACCAAAATTGTTTTACAAGTATGTGAGAATATTGGCAATTATCTATGAAAATAAAATAGAGGCAAGAAAAGTGTAAAGTATAAGGAATGATTTGAAAAATTTTTGTAAGCACTCATGCAACCTCATACTTCTAAGAAAGTCATTCTACCTTTCCAAAAAAAAGTTTTGCTCGTTTGACTTTTGCCTGCTTTCTAAAATATGTCCTGACTTCCCAGTTTCTTGACAAGCAATACTCTTGGTTTTTCCAAACCATATGTAACACTGACTCTAAATCTTGGCTTTTCCAAAATTTGTTACATAAGAATCTGTTATATGTGTTTATTACAGTTTAATTTATGATGTTCACATCCTGTGTTGAAGTCAGCTTTGCAATTCTTAGATGATAAATGGAAGTCACCAAAATTAAGAGAATCTATCTTATTGATGTTTTCTTTGTTTGCTGCTCTCTCCAGTAAAGATAATACCCTTCACACACACACAAAAAAAAGTTTGGGAAGATAGCGAATTGATTCTTTAGGTCAGCAAGAATAGGCAGTAAAGCAGCAAGACAGTGATATCCGATCATTCCTTCATTACTAACTTCTCAAGGTCAAGTATTTCCTTACTGCCTTTCATGCACTGCAGTAATTGACACATGTAAGAGTTGTTAGTATATTTCTGCTATCTTGCATTTCCTTACCCCAACATTGGTCTTACAGGTACTTTGGGATCCATGCCTCTCTGACTACAGTTGATCAAGAGGCAAGTGCTTGTTTAAGTTGGGTTGATCCTAGGACACCCTCAGTCTCCAGTTGTAGTAAGTGGTCCAGAGATGCAAGGGTAGACACTTGTGTCTGGACTATCTGAATCTACCTATTGAGGGAGCATGGGTGGCTTAACGCTGGTTAAGCATCCTCTGTTGGTTTAGGCTCAGGTCATGGCCTTGTAGTTCATGAGTTTGAGCCCCAGGTAGGCTCTGCACTGGCACAGTGGAGCCTACTTGGGATTCTCTCTTTCCCTCTCTCTCTGATTCTCCCCCATGTGCACTGTCACTGTCTCTGTCTCACTCAAAATAAATAAGTAAAGTTAAAATAATTTGAATCTATTAGATTTTTAAAGGTGGAGCTGGAAGTGGAATGCCCTTGGCTTGCTGATGGCAAAAATTGAGCCACCTGTGTCAATAGTTATAGTTATGCTGGAAAAAGTGATTCTGAAAGACAAAGTCAACAGAAGAAAATGAGAATGAGAAAGAGAGATTTCTGATTGTTCTCGTGTCTGTTTTTGGGGTTTCATGTATTAATTGTTCCTGAGAGCTGAATTCTGCCTCCCCCTCCCTTTTGTTTATGAGTCAATAAACTCATTTATTATTGCCTCAGTGGACTGAATCTAAGTTTATTTTACTTGTAACTAAGAGAAGGCTGAGAGACACTAATGCAGGCAGGCTGGGTCTGGGGACCAGAAGGGGTCCCACAGGACCAGTCAAGAGAGTCCCTGGCTGCACACAGGATAGAAACCACATGTGAGCCAGCAGGAGGTGAAAGCTGAGTTTACTGAAGATATAAGAAAGAGTGCAGATACAGACAGGAGTGTCTGTGAGACTCAGAAAGGAAAGGAGAGTGAGTCTTGTCTTTGCTCGGAATCTGGGGTTTTTACTGAGGATTGTAGACTGGTGTAAATGTTGTCTCAGGCATCCAGGAGCTGTTTGGACAAAGATGAGGGCCGAGGTGTCATTCCTTTGAGCCAGCGGGTCTTGGCATTGAGATGTCTAGCACCAGTGGTTTGGAATGCGCGAAACCCCTAACTCCTTGTCTCTTACAAGGAAGACATACACTATTTGCATTCTGGGCCATGCGTAAAGTGGGGGTGCAGGTCCCAGCAAGATCGGGCGCTAGAAAAGGAAGCAGATTTTTATGGAGTCCTTCATTTTCCCTATCTCTATTCTGTCTTAGGTGCTATAAGGCCTCTCATGGAAAATAAACAAAAATTAATAATATAAGTATTTGCTAATTTCACCCAAGAATAGCAGAAAGTGTTTGTTTTAAACTGATTTTAAAGGGTAACATTTGGGGCGTCGGGGTGTCTCAGTTGGTTAAAGGTCTAGCTCTTGATTTCGGCTCAGTTCACAGTTCGTGAGTTCGAGCCCCATGTGGGGTTCCATGCTGTCAGTTCAGAGCCTGCTTGGGATTCTTTCTGCCCCTTCTGTGTCTGCACTCTCTCTCTCAAAATAAATAAAATCAACTTTAAAAAAATGAAGGGTAATATAATTTTACTTTATCTCATAGTGAATTGGAGTTCACCATTGTCCAATCTTGTAGGGAAAAAGATACAAAAAAATTCTGAAAAAAGTTTTATAATTTACTTGAATAAAGAAACAAAAAATGATAAAGAGATACTGAGTTTCTGATTATAATAGTGTCTTTAAAAAATGTGTAGTCTTATGTTAGACTCTATGTCCTAAGCTATTTGCAGAAACACCTATATTTTCTTCAAAATAGTAAAGGAAGAAAAATCAGTCAGTGAATAAGGAAAAATAAGCCTAAATGTCTGAAGTTTCTTTTACTGGCTAAACCTTTATGTAATTTATATATGAAAAAATATATTTTAAAATGTACGTAAAAGCCATTTTGCTGTTTTTTACCCAAGGTTTGGGGAATCAGCAGTGGGAAAGCTAGGCCTAAATAGTCATGAGTTTAATTTCTTATTAATTTGACTTCATTAGGTCACTAGGGTGGCATTTTGTCTAGGTGGTGTTGGGGGTAGTTGATCTACATTAGCAAATTGATTATAGATTACTTTAAAGAACAGAATAAAATAGACTAATTATTATTTGGGGAAATGGCAGTGTAGAATACCTGTATTTGTTGATTAGTGTGCCCTCTTTGCATTAGGAGCAATTATTTAAGGAACAAAGTCAGTTTTAGATGATAGTATAGTAAAACCTTGGATTGCGAGTAACTGGTTCTGCGAGTGTTCCGCAAGACAGCAAACATTTCTAATTAATTTTAACTTGATAAACAAGTGATGCCTTGCAATATGAATAGTACATGATGCCAGTCGTTACATGGGATACCAACTGAGCCAATGGTTCTTTTATCTTTCTCACTGTGGGATTGTGGGTGATCGTCTCCCATGTGCAGATGCTTGGTCGCAGACTGCAGTGCTTGGCAGTAATCAGTGATTTTTCAGAATGTGGAAGGTGCCCACAACTGGTACTAGTGTATTTTTTTGTCAGTTCAGAGCATTATGGACAGTCCTTTGCTTTTCCGTACTAGAGTAAGCTTAGCAATGTGTTGTTTCATTCTAGGTCAGGCTGCCTGCGGATATAGACCCTTTCCTCTGCTGCCTATTGCCAGTTACATTAAATACAGTGTTTGATAAGAGTTTATTAATACTGTACTATAGTCAACATCCATGTGAGCGTATGCAGTGGTCCCCCATGAAGAAAAAGGTTGAAAAGAAAGGCTGTAAGAAGGAGATGATTATGGTGGAAGTTAAGAAGGAAATCATCAAGATGTAAGAATAAGGTATGTGAGTGGCTGAAATTGCAAGACATATTTATAAGAAGTCTACGTCTGCATCTGGTCTGAAGAGGAGTAGAAAACGTCAGAGGAATCCCTCACTTCAAATGAGATTGGAGAAATGTGTAAAATGTGGGAAACAGTGCAAAATTTTGTAGGAAAGCACTGTAGCAGTGTGAGCTGTAGCAGTGCGAGCGATGAATCCGTGTAACGGCAATACTATTTCTCATTTCCGCGAAATCCTCAAAAGGAGGCAAAATCAAGTGTCATTGGATAGTTTTCTTCTTAAAGTTGCCCGAAAAGAAAAAGATTCCAAGCAGATGGCAGTGATTCTGTTAGTGATAGTGAAAGTTGTCTTACACAATAACCCTCCTCTCTCTTGTCTCCCTCACACCAGCCACAAAGGTTTTCAAAGGTAAGTGGAGGTTAATTTGTTTATTTTTCTTTTTCTTTTGTATTTATTATTTTATATTATATTACAATATTTATATGACTATTTTGTAATCAGTTTTATATGGCTATTTTGGGTTGTGGAATGAATCATCTGAGTTTCCATTATTTCTTAAGGGGAAATTCGCTTTGATATATAAGTGCTTTGGATTACAAGCATGTTTCTGGAATGAATTATGCTCACAAACCAAGGTTTACTGTATTTGGTAAGTAAAGGGTCAAAATAGCAGGATGGTTTTATATCACTTTATATGTTATATTTTATAATTCATGTAATTATAATGAACTAGAATAGTCTCATCAGCCAGAGTACTTCTCCCCTGATCAATCTTATTGGAACACAGACATTCTTCAGTAACTACTTGCAAATACTCTTTCAATTACCCAAATCATTGGCATTATCATATCCAGTATTATAGCTTATGTTTCATTAATTACATTTTAAATTGGCAATTTACCAACTGAATTAAAAGTTAGTATAACCCTATTACCATTCTGTTTACAAGTCATATTTTAAGGAAGTTTCCTTATGGGAAGATAGTTACATATGGATAATCCCATGCACTACAGAAATAGTGTGATCTTTTAATCAAAGGTTAAATAAAAAGGTGATTTGAAAACATGAAGCATTGTCTAAATGCAATATGCCATTTATTCACTCCTGATTCCATAATCTAAGAATCTTGTATTTATTAGAAAGATCCTTTCCCCTTTTATTCTGATTAGTCTATTTTTATTCTCTGTATTAAATATCACCATGAAATTGACAATAAATATAATGAAGAATATCAACAAAGTAAGATACATAGTAGCCTGCCCGACTTAGAAAATGCTCTCTTGTCTATCTTTACTAACTCACATTTCAGTCAATAGATCACCTGTTCTATTGAAGTAGTTTTCTATGGTGTGATATCTGCAAAACAGATCCTACTTTTCTCGCACAGAAACAGAGAGATGAGTATTCACAGATATTCACACCAAAAAAATAACGCTTGAATTTGAAATTTCAATGCCTACTGTAAAAGCTTATATCATTGACATTGCTGATTAAAATGGCGAATTGTTTTTCCCTGATGTGGTTAATACTGACGATATGCTTTTGCACACATCTGTGAGTTTTGCTATAAAAAGAACATACTGTCCAAAGAGTACCAAGAACTGATGTTTCTTCCCACCAATTTCACCTTTGTGCCCCACCAAATCCCCTTTAAGAAAACCAGTATAACAATTTTTGAGCTTGCAAATAGCTGAATTAAGAAATAAGTTTATGAAGTGAATTATGAGTGAATCTAGAGCACTTACAATCTAAATTGATTCATAAAATTCAATTTAAACTAATCTTTCATACACTCAGGCTTGCCACCAGATGACACAGGAGTCAGTAATAAAAGATAAAATTCTAGTGAAACGAATTGAAGATATAACTGAATACAGATGAATAGCCTGATACTGAGACCAGGAAAACTTTGAATTAGAGAATTATTTCTCTGCGTGAAAAGGTCTTTCCACTAGTTTGTCACTGTAAAAAAATGATGAAATTGTAAAATTATATCTGTGAAATGCTCTTCCCTTAAACACATGCAAAGATAGAAAAAAGCAAGTTTTCCGCATTACTAGATTAATTACTATTAATAATGTTAATAGGAAATGTGGTTTTTGTGTGTGAACATCAGTTTTTGTGGAGAAGTTATGGACATAGAGAAATGTGATTTTTCATTGCATTACAATTAGGCAGTTGTTATCGGAGATATTATTCATAATAAAATTAATTTTAAAATGTTTATGACATGATTTTTGGTTCTAGATGGATTCTTTCTGAAGGCAAATTAAGTAGGTTTTTTCATTATCCATATTTTAATGGTCACCAAGTGAAATTCACAGGTCTTAAAGGACTTGCCTTAGGATACACCGGTGATGAGAGTAGAGTCTTTTCCTATACTGTGTGCAGTTTCCAGCTCTAAAGGATCCTCAGAGCTTAAGCAGTTTATTTTGCCAAGTTTACGTGGAGTGGTGGCAGAATGAAGCTATTCCATAAAATGTTGAATATTTAGAAAAACAAAATCTCTAACTATTTAGGAAACATTTTCTACTAAAAGACCTTGTTTAGGCAGAGTCTGAGTCTACAATCTTGTTTACAGTTGAGTCCCTAATTAGTCATTGTAAGAGTGTTGTGGCTTAATCCTTCCATGCCTAACACAGAACTAGTCCTAACAAAGAACATCCTCCTTTTCTGTTTGAGGCCAAACTCAGCAGTAGGGTCTCTCCCTTGCAGTCCTTCTGCACTCCCATCACTGGAGTGGAATTAGCAGGAAATGACCCCGTTGTGAAGCAGCCACTGCTTCACTGCCATTTCACCTTCCTACTGCTGCGTTCCCCCGCAGCACCTACTTCTGGGCACTGCACATTTTCGAAGCGCAGCAGATGAGAATGTTGCTTTGGCTGAATCTAGACAACAGGCTATTTGAGCAGGGAAACTACGTGCTGGATGCCTGAGCTCATCACCTGAAAGACAGCCTTACGTTTTTTCTTCTCAGGCAGGTAATATTTAAGTCAACTTGGTGGGATCTGATGGGTAGGCCAATTCTGATATTTAAATCGGTCAAACAGCATCAGCTGCTTGCCTGAAGTCATGGATTTTAGAATTTAAGTATAAAATTTTTAGGTTTTAAGATGACAATTTGTTCCTATTACATTTTTATAAAGTCACTAGTAGGATAAATAGACCCTAATAATTTGGAAAAAATTCTGGAATCTGAAAAATTACTACATTTAAAATAGAGTGTTCTCATTTATTTTTAGGAATGTTTCTATTTATCAAGGATTCAGTCTGATATTCTAACAATATATTCTAACAATTATAATCCTGTTGGCAGTTTGTGGGATTAAAATATGGAAATAAATGTGGTTGGAAGTTAAATGTCATTTTCATCTTGGGACTAAGAAAAATAATTGTTCAGGTATTACCTTAAAAACACATATGTGATTTTAGTGAAAAAAAAAAAAAAAAAAAGGTATATACTTAATGGTCCCTGTTAGCAATCTCCAATCACGGCCTAATTAGTATGTGCCATCTATTATGGCATTACTTTTTGTTTTGTTTTGTGTTTTGCATAGAAGCTTTTTTAATGTATAGCTTGGTTATAGGTAAAAACATGGCGGCATTTAAGGTTTCAATTCTTCATAATTTCTGCTGTTCTCAGTCAAAACTTAACTTTCTTTTTGGTTATTGTTTTTCTGAATATAGAATAGAAGTATGTTTATATTTAAAAATTATTAAATGCAGATAAGCAAAAAAAAAAAAATAATAAATGCTTCCATTTACTACCAGCCATTCAGAGGTAACCATTGAAATACTAGATGTATGTCATCTGGTCTATGGCATATATTTTATTTTATTATTTATTTATTAAAAAATTTTTTTTAATGTTTATTTATTTTTGAGAGAGAGAGTGAGACAGAGCGTGAGTGGCGGAGGGCCAGAGAGAGGGAGACACAGAATCTGAAGCAGGCTGCAGGCTCTGAGCTGTCAGCACAGAGCCCGACGCGGGACTTGAACAACAAACCGTAAGAACATGACCTAAGCTGAAGTCCGACGCTTAACCGACTGAACCTTACCCAGGCGCCCCAATATATTGTATTTTTTCTAATAATTAAAAAAATATTTTTAAATCTTTATTTATTTTTGAGAGAGAGAGAGAGAGCGCAGGTGTGTGATCAGGGCGGGGGCAGAGAGAGGGGGAGACACAGAATCTAAAGAAGCTGTCAGCTCAGAGCCGGATGTGGGGCTTGAACTCAGGAATCATGAGATCATGACCCGAATTGAAGTCATACACTTAATTAACTGAGCCACCCAGGTGCCCCAGGAATGTATGTTATTTTAACCAAAAAACTGTATCTTAGCATATTAATTTTTGGACATCATTTTTCTTACAGTTAATTGTCAAACTTTTTCAAATCAATGAATATATTTTAACTCTATTAATTTTAATGACTCAAAGTTTGACCATAATGTGGGAATCCAAGCAAAAACTATATATAGTGAGTTTTATGTACATAAAAGAACAGAAGATAATAAGAAAGGAGGAAAGAGTAGGGCAGAGATCATGGGCACATAAAGATATAAACTGTAGATGACATAGTTTTACCTCCCAACTCAGCAAGTGCTAGAATTTTTGAGCTTTTGAAATTTTCTCCTTACATTTTATTGGGGTTATATCCAATGTCCAGTTTATTACAGTTATATTCTCTCTTGGAGTACTCTATTGTGTGTGGCTAGAATGAGCCAGCTGATGGTTGCAGCATCGCACCTAGATACCTCCTTGCTCAAAGTCATGAATTCATTGGGTACATTTTGTATCTTCCGAGTTATTATAGGTAATATTTTTAAGACAAGTTTTTGCCTCTACATAACATGCTTTGTACTTTTCCAGCTTCCTATAATGGTTTTCTCATTATTCTTCATTCTCTTCATTCTCCTTTGACATTTGTTTGCCATATTCTACTTAACCCCAAAGACAACCCTATATGTTTTAGACCATACTTCTTTTTCTTACAGTTTTCTAAATAGTTAACCATTTCCACAATAATGCTGCATGACAACCAAGCACAAAACGTTGGTAACATTTAATAAAAATCTTTTTTTTTTCTTATGTGACAGGCTATTCTAGGTCCTTTGCTTTTCCATATAAATTTTACATTGGTTTGCCAGTTTTGACAAAAAACGTTATAGTATTTTGATCAACATTGCACTGAATTTATAGATCAGTTTAGAGAGAATTGGTATCTTAGCAACATTGTCTTCTCATTCATTAACATGGTATAACTTTCCATTTACATTATTTCACTCAATAATACTCCATAGTTTTCAGTGTAGAGTTCCAGTATATCTTTTGTTAAAATTTATGTGCTGGAGATGCTATTACAAATCACATTTTGAAATTTCATTTTTAATTATCATTTGATAATCTATAGAAATACAGTTAAGCTCATATATATATGTGTGTGTGTGTGTGTATATATACACACACACACACACACACACACACACACATATATACATTCTTTTTTTTGGTCTAGTGACATTGGAAAATTCACCTATTCAGTTTTTAGTTTTTTTGTTTTTTGTTTTTTGGTTTTTTTTGGTAGAATCTGTTAAGAATTTCTATTTACATATCAATGTAATTTTTGAATAAAGATACTACTTCTTCCTTTCTGATCTTTATTAAAGGTTGTGATTATAGTGCTGTACATGTGGATATAATTATTAGAATCCTCTGAGTTTCCACCAGTCCCCAGATTCCCTACTAATATTGTGGTCTGACTGTTCTCTGGGATTTGTAATCTCATTCTGAATATAGAAAAATGGAAGCAGGGCGTGGGTGGGTTTACCCCTTTGGCACAGAAGAGCAGTTATATGATTTTCTGATTGACACAATCCCTAGTTTTCTGGGTCAGGAGCATGGATGGTTTGGAAGAACAAATATTTTTCTGCCTATATTTTTAGGTCGTTTTTTATTTTCCCATAAATTGAAGCCAGTGTGTGTCATTTGCTGAATTCCGATTTGTTTTTCTAAACCTAGCCCTGTCAGCCTTGCAATTGTTGTCAATCCCTCCAAGATTATAGTGTTAGACTGCCTGATAGTTATATTTTTCTTTGTGGCTGTGGGTATTTATCTTTTTTCTGTCTTTGGACGTTTTAGTGAGAAGTTGAAAGGAGCTACATTGGAGGTTGCTGAGCTAGTTGCCAGAATGAACTGGAAATACTATTTTTTATTGAAAACTAAATACCCAAGGTCGATTAATTCACCAATATGTTCTAATCCATTTATGTTTCAAGATGTTTCCTCATGGAAAGATTTTATTCCTAAAAATTCTGCTATTGTTAAAAGACTAATCACCTTTTCCTGATTATTTGTTATAATTGTGCTTCTTTTTTTAATTTTTTATTTTTATTAAATTTTTTTTAACGTTTATTTATTTTTGAGCCAGACAGAGAGAGCATTAACACGGGAGGGTCAGAGAGAGAGGGAGACACAGAATCTGAAACAGGCTCCAGGCTCCAGCTCAGAGACCGTCGCGGGGCTTGAACCCACTTGGGGTGGGGGGTGGGGGGCTCGAATTCACGGAGGGGGGCGGGGCTCGAACTCACGGGTGGCGAGATCATGACCTGAGCCTAAGTAGGACGCTTAACCCACTGAGCCACCCAGGAGCCCCAAATTGTGCTTCTTCTAGAAGCGCTTTCATGGTATAATATTCTATGTGTTTTAATTACCCACGTATTTCATAAGAGCCTGCCATGAGATTCTCATGCACTTTTAGGTAGAGGAAAGAAGGATGCAGAGTGTTGGCAGTGACATTGTATGCAGTTAATTATTTCCCCCGATGTTGCTTTGGGTAGAATATTTGAGGAAATATATCTTATAGAGAGCTCTTGAAAACACTTTTAGTATAAGATTATGTTAAAACTCTAATTTAAAAAATCCATGCAATATTCTTAGTTTTGTAAATGTCATAGGAAGCCAGAGGATTCTGCTAACGCTCTTATTTTGTTATCTGGATGGTCTCTAATTTACTGCAATTTATTGGCAGTGGGGAGTTGAGGAGAAGTGAGAGAGTTGATGGGAAGAAAGAAGAGGAAGCTCAAATCTTCTGACTTCCGAAGTCTCTGGAGTCATTGTCAGCTTTAGACTCTGAGGTCCCAAGGCACTGAGTGTCCAAGAACCCTTGAAACTGCATTATGCATGTGTTTTCTCCTAAATATTCTCTTTATCATTGTCTCTTGAAAATAGATGACTTATCTTTCATAGTTTTTCAAAGAAACGCACCTTCCATTTCCATTACTACCCAACCAAAACCTGAAAAAATCTGGAGGAAGGAAATGCAGAAGGTTGATCCTCAAGGCACTTGCTTTTGAATGACACCCTTCATTTAACCGATGCCCATATGTGTAAGGCTTAATAATAATGGCAACATGTGAAGGCAGAGTTGGAACATTATTTAGCAGTCTGTCATCATTTATAATTTCCAAGTAGTTTAAACTCAATATAATATACTTTTTTTTTTTTTTTTTTTTTTTTTTGTATTTTTCTGTTTCTCTAAGCAATTGTTTTCAAGGTTACAAAACTTTGGTCACATGAACTGCGCCAAAAAAAATGTAACATGCTCAGTGAAATTTCATTTGCTAGGCTATCGAAAGTCAATCTGCTCATGTAGCTCAGTCACACAGGTCTTCTTGTTGTTCCTCTCGTTTCAAGCTGCCTGTCTACAGCAAAGTCTGTGCACGGCCTGTTCCCTCTTCCTGGACAGTTTCCCCAGATTGTCACCAGAATCTTCGCTCTCCCCCTTCATCTCTGCTCAAATGGCATCACCACCTCTGAGAGGTCTTCCTTGACAACCTTATTCCAAACAGCACCTCCCTCTTTCTCTTTTTCCTCTAATGTTGCTTGGTTTTTCTTTGCAGCATTATCACTACTTATATTTTTACCCATTTACTGATGGATTGATTGCCTGTTTAATGAACTAAAATGTAAGCCCAGTGAGGGCATGAATTTTGTTCACTGCACATGCCTAGTGCCCAGAGCAGTGCCTGGCACTTCACAGGCAGTAGGTAATTTTCTTTTAATAATAACTGAATGGGTGACATCTTCCTTGATCTTTCTAACTAGGTCAGAGTCCTCGCTTCCTTGTTTCATAGAATTTTTTACGTTCTGAGAATACATACTAGTATTAATATATATGTTTTCTTCTCATTCCATGTAATAGAGACTTCAGATAACAGTGGTTTAAATAAGAGAGAAGCTTATTTCTCTTTGGTGAAATAGTGTGTAGGTAGGCAGTCCCAAGGCTGGCAGAGTAGCCTTGATCCATGAGGTTTTGCAAGGCCACAGCTCCTGCTACCTGGTTACTCAACCACCCAAGGGTCATAGCCCTCCTGTGCGCTGCCCAAGATGGCCACCATGTTCACGTGCCTGCCTGCAGGACAGGGGAAAGGAGAAGAGAAAGTCAACTTCTCCTCTCCTTTTGTAGTGTGATAATTTCCAGTTACAAGCGAGTCTAGAAAATAGAATGTTTATTCTGCCCAGAGAAAAACTCATTTATCATGGAGATGAAGGAAATTATCCTGGAGGACAAGTAGCAGGCCCTGCTACAATTCTTTTGTGTAATAATTTAATAATGTTCCTCTCTTCCACTGAAGTGTTAAACACCTGTGGTTTTTCTTTTTGTTTTATCCTCAGGCCCTGGCACAATGCCATCACATAGTGGTTACTGCGTACCTATGTAATTAAATGATTACTTTATTGCTCAATGACTACATAGTTAAATAATTATTTTATTGATGAAGCTGTTTTCAACTAGGCATGCCCATTTGTCACAAGAGGAACTTTTTCAGGGAGGAGGGAGGTAGGAAGATTATCCTATTACTCTAGGTGGGCGGAGAGGGAAGTTCAAGGTAGAGAAGTGTTGAGGAGGATGAGGCGGGAGAAGTTGAGGAATTTAGGGCTTTTGCAAGAGGAGGAGCCTGGGGATGGGAAGTGTCTGAGGTTAGGAAGTAGGAGGTGATGGGTCCTTTGTGGTGGTCACTATAAGCTCCCTAAATGGACGAATGGGGAGGCAGCCAGGTGCATTTCTGGGGATCCCAGAGTTGCTTGCATCCTGTGTTCCTTCCTTCCATTCTGTGAGCTGCCCAGATTCTTCCTAAAATCACCATTCTGAACTTACTTTCCATTATGATTTTCTCTCTTTCAAGCAAACAAAATCCTGACTGACATCACTTAGGGCCTTGAAACTTGTTCTTTGATTTATGGATAACACCTACGTTATATGTCAATATCTTAGTTTATAAGCAAAATCTCCTGGAATGTTGAAAGAAACATATTTCTTATGAAGTTAAACTTAATGCAACAGGAAAAAGGCTTATTTATTAGAAACTGACAGACATGAAAATGATTTAAAAGAAGAATGCTGTTAAATATGATACTTTTTTTTAAATTTTTTTAATCTTTATTTTTGAGAGAGAGAGAGAGAGAGAGAGACAGTGACAGTGAGAAATTGGGGGAGGAACACAGAGAGAGAGACACACACAGAACCCAAAGAACGCTCCAGGTTGCGAGCTGTCAGCACAGAGCCCGATGCGGGGCTCGAACTCAAGAACTGCGAGATCATGACGTGAGCCGAACTTGGATACTTAACCAACTGAGCCACCCAGGCGCCCCTAAATATGATACTTTCTATTAAAAGTAACATTTTTGGTGAAAAAAATCTTATTTTCTATAGTATTAATAACAAAAAAAGTTGCATAGAGAAGTCACATTTGAAAGTTCTTGAAGGGGAGCAGAATTTGCCATCCCAAAATATACCTCTTTGGCATAGCGATTATTTTAGGCTGATAATTTTTAAGAAACAGCAGATCCGGAAAACCTCTGAAATTGGAGAAGTTACACTTTTGTAAGAGACATTCACTTTGGTTAAGGCAATCTTCATTTGTAAGGGTATCTCCCTCTGGGTACTGGGAAGAGGAGAGACTAAATCTCTAGGAACCCTTATCAGTGAAGCCACAACTTAAATCTGTGTAACAACCATGCCTCTTGTTTACTGTGCTTTTTCAGATAGCTTCCAATAACTGGCTTCCCACCCTTCAACATCTTCTTCTGTCTTTAGCTGGAGATGGTATTTAAGGTGGTGGCTTAGGCCATTTGGAGGAGTTACTTTTTCTGGGCATCATTCATGTATTTAAGTATACATGTTACTAAATTTCATTTGTTTTTCTCCTATGAATCTGTCTTTTATTATGGAGATGGTGGTGGTGGGGTCTCAGCCAAGAACCTAGAAGGGTAGAGGAAAAATCATTTTTCCTCCCCTACATTATAAAAACCCATTTTACTTTGAGCACTTTATATACCTCAAATAACAATAACAGGAATGAGCAGTGATCCTTAGGGAAAAAAATGAAGCAAACAAAACAAAAAATAGAATCTTCTGAAAATGATGATATTAACTTGAAAGCAGGAAAAAAAAGGACAAAGACAAAGGGCATTTTAACTATCAGGTCTTTATCATGTCATCATCATAATAAGATTCAGCTGGCTTTGCCTTAGGTGGAAGCAATTTTGCATCCTACTTTGAGTCTCATGGTAAAAAACTGCAATGTGAAAAGGTCACTTTCACAACAAATTGTATCAAGGATGAAAAGTGAACAACAATAATGCCAGTATTATTTTGCAAGGTCTTCTGTGAATTGAAAGTAGCAAAATTGGTGACTAAATGTGTAGTTTGCCATGTCAGTACAATATTGATATTTGAATAAGAAAACCTTAAAAGAAAAAGAAAAAGAAAGAAATGTGGGTTCTATTTAAGTTGCGATATATTTTACCAAATTCTAATATAGGATCCATTTTTACAGTTTTTAGGGTTAGTATTGTATCATGCTTTCCACTTCATGCCATTCTTATTTTAGGAGTTAACAATTAGTCTGGGACAGATCATGACGGGCCTTGTAGGACAGCCTAAATAATTGGAAACTATGCTAAATGGTGAGTCATATAAGAGTGTTCAACAGGGGAATAGAAAAATGAGAGTTTGGTTTGGACAAGATTGCTGTGACAAGCAGGAAGACTGACATGAGGCAGCCAGGATTGTAGGAAGGGAGATTTGTAGTAGGGGATTGGACATTTGAAATCTCCCGCTCTTTCTCTACCCATGAATGTGTTTGCTAAACTGCTGGGTAATGTTTGAACTTCTCCTCTTCCTCCTCCTCTTCTTCCTCCTTCTTCTAGATCTTTTGCCTTCAAAGTGCATTTAGCTTTGTGAGAGGGACTGTTATTCTTATTATTACTTTTAAGAGGGATTATTTTAATTAAAATCTTTGCTGTCCTTGTGACAGAGCCCCCAGCCGTCAGGACTAAGGGTAGATTTGAATCGCTGCCACCGTGTTGGGCGCAGAATCCTTATTCCTCACCAACAACTGAATGTTTTATTGGTTTAAATCCCTTGTGCTGGGCTTCTTCTAATGTAGGATAGGGTTTGCTGAAAAGAGTTTTCAAGTTCCTGTTAACACACCCATCAGTTTGGCAGACATGCCTAGATATGTCTGAACCCCAGGAAGTGATAGAACTCAAGAATTTTCTTAGGAGTCTCCTCAGCCTTGTAAATAGGCTTCTGACAGGCCTATCTTATCAGTTTGCTAAACATGCCTGAACCTGCCTGAATCTCAGCAGTGAGCAGGAGTGTCTCAAACTGAGCTCAGTGCTATATGCGGCAGATAAGGTAAAAATAAAATAAAAAACCAAAATGATTATCTTTGTATCAAATTTAATATCTGTTGAGGGTTTTCACATATTTGATCTTCATAAGAACATTGTGAAGTACACACATTTCTTATGAAAGCATTTCTTATCATCCTATTTCAAAGCCAAGAGAATAGTAGGAGATGTGAAGGGAGTGGGAGAGAGAGAGGGTGGAAAGCAGCTTTCTGATCATTGAAATGGAAGATAATAGGAAACTTTTTGTTGCTGCAGGAACAGAAGGAAGAGGTATGTGGAAAGATTCAGAGGTAATTGATAACCAAAGGGACACAAGACCATGAAAGGAGACCCTTCCTAGCTGAAACTCAGAATCAATACGAAGTTTCTGGGGATAGAAATATAACAAAGCAATATATTTCTGAATTTGTTTTCAACAAATTACAGAAAAAAAACCAACAAAGAACAAACCCATGTAGGTAAAGATTATCTAGTTGAAAAATATATCTATCACATCTGACTGGTTTTGTAGAACTCTGGTGCTTTATTAAAATTGAAGTTAGTCCTCTGTGGGATACCATACTGAATATAAGATAGACCATTGTTTTATGGGTCACTGAATTTTTTAAAAATGATGCCAATTAAATGTGGCAAGCTAGTAATTGTAACATACATTCTGATTTCAGAGATGATAAAATACTTAAATATATGTATCTCAGAATAACTGAAGGTCATCAATTATACCCTTTAAATATATTTTTATGTGAATGAGGACAATCTATGTATATTAGTTGGATGAAGTTCATTGTACCAAGGAACATTTTACCTAGAGGGCTAAGGATCTTGAAACTTGCTGTGAGAAATAAGCCCACTGACCCAATCAAAGGTGGGACACGGAGACCTAGAGCTTTAATCAACGTTCTTACAAGAGAGGGTGTCTGACCGACAGGTACACTCAGGACAGTGACAGCAGACAATTTATCTCCAACATGCAATTCCCTCCCCTGGTTCCTTATTGGCCTTACCCAGAAGTCACCTATGCCCACGTAAGGCAAAACATAGTCTAATTGAAACAAATGTACATTTCCTGAGTTGATACAGAGACTTTCAGTCCCTCCTTTGTTCTTTGGCACATGCTCATTGCAAAGCCCACAAAAATAAGCCCCCAAAATGGAGAGGGGAAGAAGAACCAGGAAGTGAAGTGTCCAGGGGTTTGGGGCAGGGGGCACTTCATATATATTTCCAATAGGTTGTAAACCTACTGTTAACTAGACAGCACAGCCTTTATTTGGGATTTCTGAAAATGAATCATCTCCCTTACTTCTCACACTTGCCATGTGACAATCTGGGGGAAAAAAAAGAACTTTAAGCTGTCACAAGGAAAGCATAGTACCTCAGTACTTGGGGCATTTCATTCCTAAGGAAAATTTTATGTAAGTTATATCATGGAAGATATCCAAAGTATGTGTGTGTGTGTTTAAAGATATTTAAATATTATATTTTTTAATAATTTTGCATGCTTGCTTCCTTGCAATATTTCTATTAGAGAATAGGAAAACATATTGGTAAGTCCTTTCAATGAAAAAGGAAATTATTGTCAATCAACTAAAGTGTAAAAGGGAAAATCAATTACTAGGTCATGTATAAGGCACTTAAGTAAGAAAGAACGTCTTATTGGGATCCCCCTTAAAATAAGGAGTAGTCTCTAGTGGGCTTGGATACATTTAAAAATTCAAGAAAAATAATGAAAGCAGCAAAGACTTGAGAAAATGATGTGGATAATACATGATTAAAATTTAATGTTAACTTTAATGGAAAGTAAGAGTGATCAAGTCAGTAATTCACATGTCTGATGCATGTTTCCAGAAATCATGAACATCTCACTCACTATCTTATTAAAATAACCTTGTAAGATGAAAGAAGTAAATCTGATTCTTTGGCCAAGAAACCTTCTAAAACAAGTGAAAAGTGTACTTTACTAGAAATCTCAAATCCTATGTTTCAGTCTTGTATCGGCTAATAAGTAATTATATGACAGACAAAATTCCTTAACTTATTTAGGCCTCAGCTTCTTCTGTAAAATGAACAAACCTGAGTAAGCAACATGATGTGTAAAAAAAAATCTCTTTCTACTCAAATAATTACAAATATAAAGAGGCAGCAAAGAAATGGTCTAATTACCAAATTGACTAAATTTCATAATAAAGTTCGTATAAAAATATATGTAATGTATTTTGGGACAAATATCTGATAACTCTCTCAACAATCTTCCCTTTCCCCAAGAAAGTAAAAGCAGTGTGTTAAAAACGCGTAGGAGAAATCAGGGCAATTTCCACAGATACGATAGACTAGCTTGCAACCTTTTCAACCCCTTTTGACCAGAGAAGTAGTTAAACTCAATTTAATGAAATCTGTTTGAAGCGATCCATGAACTTCAAAGATATAAGGAGCCAAAATCCTAGAAAAGGACACTCAGGGATATGAGTTTGACATTCATTGCATTCATTCTAAAACTGGGGAGAGCAAAAGGCAGAGGCACCAAACAGGAAGCCAACAGAAAACAGTGGCTAAGCAGAGTTTTTGGTAGTTTTCATAGGGCTGGGGAGACAGTGGTGAGAGATCATGGCTACTGTGGCAGACAAACCGAGATTTCAGAGAAAATGGAAACACAGAGAAGATAGTCCAACCTCAGCCCTGTTTTTCACCTTCAGACAGCTGGTGATTTGTATGTGACCTGTCCCTATGATAAACCAAGGGAAAAGCTCAAGTAAGAGACTAAGAAAATAGGTAGAACCTTCAAGAATTTCATTGCCCTGGGAAGATGAAAAGTAGAATTCAGGAATGTCCAAGGAGCAGGGAACTATGCAAATCCCTAGGGTAAGTATATAGGTAAACCTAGATGAGTTTTACATGTACAGAATAATAGAAATAAGGTCATATAAAGTTATAATGCATGTTAAATATTGATTAAATATATACTTCGTAGGTTACTTATGTGATAAAAATATATGGCATCAGGAACCTAGGACATGAAGGATATATAGAATTAAATGTTCTAAAGTCATAGTATTGTCAGGCAAGTTACATTAGTACTAATATATAATAGATCACAATAAGTCAAGGAAGCACATTTTAATCTTGAAGATATCATTAAAAGAGCAACAGATAAACAAGCTAATCAAGGAGAAAATTGGAATATAAAATGTTTGAAATTTTCAAAGAAGAGAAGAAAAAATAAAGAAGGACAAATACTCCATGATTTTGGATATCTCACTTATAAGAGGTATCCAAAAATAGTCAAACTCCATACAAATTTTAGGTTGTTTCTTCTAGCTTTGAGAAGACTACTGGTGCAATTTTGATTGGGATTTCATTGAATGTGTAGATTGCTTTGGGTAGTATTGACATTTTAACAATGTTTATTCTTCTAATCCATGAGCATGGAATATTTTTCCATTTCTTTGTGTCTTCTTCAGTTTGCTTTATAAGCTTTTTATAGTTTTCAGCATACAGATCTTTTACATCTTTGGTTAGGTTTATTCCTAGGTATTTTATGGTTCTTGGTGCAATTGTGAATGGGATCAGTTTCTTTATTTCTCTTCTTAATGAAGCTTTATTTCTCTTCTTAATGAAGCTGTTGCTTCATTATTGGTGTATAAAAATGCAACCGATTTCAGTACATTGCCTTTGTACCCTGCGACTTTGCTGAATTCATGTACTGTTTTCGCTTATATGTGGATCTTGAGAAACTTAACAGAAGACCATGGGGGGAGGGGAAGGGAAAGGGGAAAAAAAGTTACATAGAGGGAGGGAGGCAAACCATAAGAGACTCTTGGATACTGAGAACAAACTGAAGGTTAATGGCAGGTGGAGGAGAGGGGAAAGTGGGTGATGGGCATTGAAGAGGGCACTTCTCGGGATGAGCACTGGGTGTTGTATGGAAATCAAGTTGACAATAAATTATATTAAAAAAAAACCCAAAATAGTCAAATTCATAGAAGTAGAGAGTAGAATGGTGGTGCCCAGGAGCTAGAGGGAGAGGGAAATAGGGAATGCTAATATATTGCTAAAGTATTTTTCAATGCTAATATATTGTTTCATTTATGCAAGATGCATAAATTCTAGAGATTTGATGTACTGCATAGTGCTTATAGTTAACAATAATTATATTGTGCACTGGAAAATTTGTCAGGAAAGTAGATCTCCAATTATGCGTTCTTACCACACAAAAAAAGGTAGAGGCAAGAAGACTCTTTTGGAGATGATAGCCATGTTTATTACCTTGATTATGGTGATGGTTTTGTGGGTGCATGCATACATTCAAACACATTAAATCATATGCATTAAAAAATGACACTGAGGCTTGGTGGACACCAACCTTTTCAGTAAATTGTGCTGTGCTATTTGAATATCTGTGTGAAGAAAAACTGACCCCTGCTTTGTAGCATACATGAAAATCTGTTTCTGATAGATTATAGGTCTAAATGCTGTAAACAGAACAGAAGACAGGAGAATAACTTTATTATCTAGCATTAGGCAAAAATTTCTTTATAGATAATTAAAAACACTAATGATAAAGGAAAATATTCAAATATCAGACTTCACCTAAATTAAGAACTGTTATTCATCCAAGGATTATGTTAAGAAAGTGAATATACTAATCACAGATTGGGAGAAGACATTTGTAATACATATATCTGATCAAGGTCTTATATTCAGAATTAATAAGGAATTCTTACAGCTTAATGGGAAAAAAGACAGAAGACCCAATTAACAAAATGCACTGTCACACACACAGACACACACACACACACACACACAGAGAGAGAGAGAGAGAGAGAGAGAGAGAGAGAGAGAGAGAGAGAGAAGAGAGAGATCCAAATAACCAATAAGCAAATAATATGCTTATTGTTTCTCAGGAAAGTAGACGTTAAACCTTCAGTGTCAAAATAGGATACTACTGAATATGCACCAGAATGGCTAAAATGAAAGACGGAGAATCCTAAGAGTGGATGAGGATGTAAGGCCACTGGAGCTCTCACCACAGCTCATGGTGATTTAAAATGGTAGAACCACTGGGAAAATTGTGTAGCAGTTTATAAAAAAAATAGCAGTATGTTAAAAAAAAGTGAACATACTCTTACCATTTGGTCCAACAATTTCATTCTAATGTATGTACTCAAGAGGAACAAATGCACACAGATATACACCAAAAAAAAAAAAAAAAGCAAGAATTTGTTAATAGCCTCAAACTGGAAATCCCTAGAAATCATTTAACTGCAAAATGAACATATAAAAGTCAGTGTACTCATACAATGGAATAATATACAATATTGAGCACAAATGAGTTATTCTACATACAACAACATGATAGAATCTCACAAGCTTAATGTTGAAAGAAGAAAGCCAATGAATACATAATGTACAATTCTATTTTAAGCACTTAAAAATATACAGATTAGTTTGTGGTGATGAAAATCGAGACAGTAGTTACTTGTGGTGAAGCTATTAATGACATGGACCCTGAAGACGGTGTGCTTTTTGGGTGCTAGTAATATTTTTGTGATTGATCTTATTAGTGATTACACAGATGTATTTGCTTTGTACACCTCTTAAACTTGAATAAAATGTTCTAAAATTCGTTAGATTCAAGTTAACAGGGTGACAAAACGTATCTTTAGTGTTCTCAAAGGAAATGTCAAATCTAAACTGAAGATTCATAATGGAAACATTAACTGCCTGCAGTATTACCTTTAAATAAAAGAAATGCCTCTGAATGTTAAGACAATAAATTAGATTAAAATATGTGATCAAGTTGCAATTAAAATCTGAAGATTAACCACCTATGCACAGTATAAATTGGGGCAGAGCATTGGATTATGTGAAGAAAAGCAGTCTAGACATAATAAACTTTGAGATAGTGAAATGTCAGGAATGATTACAGACCTAGATTTAGAGATCTGTAGTGTATATGTAGGGAGACGCTTTCTTTTCATTCCATTCCAAGTTGAGGGCTGAACTGATTAGTTTCTTTATTCGTTTTAAATATATGGTACACTTATATTTTGTTAAAGCATACTTGAAAGATGGATTAAACATATTCACATTTAAACTGATTTTTGAATAGTAATATATTTCTAGCAAAATATTTCCCCTTTATGTGTTGTGTGGGAAATGCATGGACTACAAAAAATCCCTTCTACAGAAACAAAGCAGTATCCTCTGTTCTGGCTTCCCAGCTGTGACGTGACGTGATTGTTTTCTGGGTGAAGGTCTTTGGCTGTTTCACCAGCATACAAGGCTGACTGATAGCATCATAATTAGTGGTTCACCAATGATGCTGATAAAATTGAAAAATGAATGACATCAGATGTTTTACCAACAGTATCCACTAATTTGTTAAAGTTACAAATAGTATAGACAGATGAAGAAGGGGGAAAGAATTTATATTATGCAAATAGAAATACCAATAGTTTTTAATATTAGTCTAAAAATGTTTTGTAGTTGATAAACACAGTCTTTCAGTGATTTGTAATTATGAGAAGTTATAATGCATGTCTGTTGATCTCTGAAAGGAAGAAAGTGACAGAGACAGAAAATATCTATCCCATGGAAGGATTTAAAGTATAAAAATGGGAACATTTCATTTGCCTCCATATTTTGGTAAAGTGATGTGTGTGTTCGTGTGTGTGTGTGTGTGTGTGTGTGTGTGTGTGTGTGTGTGTGTGTATCATTTCTTTTATCTATGGAGGGCAAAAATGCAAAGGTGGTTATTTTCTACTTTTATCTGAATGACTTTAAAAATAGGAAAGAAGGATGAAAGGAAAAAACCCCATCTTTTCAGACTTTGAAAACTGAAGGTCATTTTATTAGAACACTTGTGTTACTATCCCTTTTGCCACCCATGACAAATTTCCCACTTTTTCCTCAGAGATATCTAAATCTTCTGTCCATTTGTACTTTAACCCTTCCTCAATTCTTTCTCCACTCCAGAGCCAAAGTGTTATCTTAATTGCAAAGGGAATCATGGAATTTCCTTGTTTAATTCACCTGATTGAAATCACATTGCACTAAGGATGAAAATCACATTGATAGCATGTCCTCCACAGGTCTGCATGATGTGGACCCTGTCCACCTCTCCAACTTCATCTTCCACAGCCTTCCCCTCTCATCCTGCTGTGGCCACAGTTAGCTTCTTCCAGTTTCTCATATATTCCTTGCTCTTTCTTTCTTTTCCCAGGGAGTCTGCTCATATCTGGGACAGTTTTCTCATTCACCAATCTAAGTCAGGCCTCTTCCCTAGCCTCTTACTCTTCCATTATGACACATAGTGTATACATTCTTGTGTTCGTTCATTTCAGCTCTACCTATCTCTCTAGACTATAAGCTCTATGAGGCAAAAGAGAATGATGATTTTGGTTTTCACTATATTTCTAGTATCTAAAACAAATACCAAGTGTTAATAGATGTTAGTCAAATAAATTAACAAGCTTGATATATCAATCAGAAAACAAAATTACTATCTTTATCTTATTATCTATTCATTTAGGGTCTCAATTCAGGTTTATTTGTAATACATTCAAAAAATCCATCCCGTTTCTTCTCCACGTAGCCCCTGTTTAGAATTTTGAAAATAGAAGTAAGGTAAATATTGTTATGTTTAAACCTCCCATTTTATGGACTCAGGAGAGGCCAAGGAGACACCGACTCACTTGTGTCTCTCCCAAGCCAAATATCTTTGTGTAATTAGTTAGTGGTATTTATCCATGGGAATCCTACTTGAATTTTTGTGGTAGATAATAGTAATTGCACTCTAAGTTTTCTGTATTATAGCCTGAGATTTATTCTATAGAATGCAATGTATATAGGAAACAAATCAACTTTTGTGTATTCAGACATAAAGCAAAGCATCGGGCCTTAAAAACAGTGTTTTAAAACATACAACAGTTTTAGAATGTAAACACTTTTCCCGATCATACATATCAAGGCTTTCAGGCATAATCTCTGTTTTCATTAACTCAGGCTAAACATTGTCAATGATATCAGATAGTTCCTTTCCAGGTGGTTTCTGAGTTGTCTTTGATTGATATTTTGATTATACGTTTTTCCAGTTTCCCTAGTACTTAGGTAGTAGTTTGTATATTTTCTTTAAAATGTATCATTTTCATGGTAGAGTTTCGGAGCTGCCATTCAAAGAATAGGATTGTCTCCCCGAAACTTTGGGCTGCTCACATGAAGGTATCTGATGAGAAGTTGGTCTGGGCTTGGGATCCTCTCCCTCTTCGTCCAGCTGAAGGGGTAGCACCTAATCTCAGCATCCACCAGATATGACTTTTTTCCCCACGGAGAGGTCCAGTACCATCCATGCTGTCTCTGTACCTGTGCACGTGCTTCTCTTGCTCTCATTATCTTCTTGATCTGCTCCATTTTTCAGAGCTAAATATTATTCATACTTTGAGTGAGAACATAGATATCGAATAGTCGTGGTCACTGTGAGACTGAGTTAGACACCCCTCAAATACAATCTGTGAACTCTCACATCTTCTCCATTATGGTCTTTATCAAAGTGTGATGAGGCAGCCACTTTTCTGCATGTCTCCACGAGTGGAAGTTTTTCCTAGGATGTGGTCTGAGTCTTTTGCTCACCCAACACTTAACACATTACCTGTCATGTTGCTCAATACATGCATGCTGTTTGTTGCATGAAAAATTGCCATCTAACACCATGATTTAAAAAGATCATGCTATACCAAAACTCATTCTTCATTTTTTAGAAATAAATGTCCTGCAGATGAGCATGAAATGAGCACTCTTTTTTGTTTTTAAAATAATATTAAAAGGGCAGCAGCCATAACAATATTCACTAACATCTGTTATTAGGACCTAACAACTCACAAGATTTATATTTGACACCAGTGTCAATCTAAAATTGTAAGATAAAGTAAAATGTATTTTTTTTAGATCAGAATGGTAGAAGTAGAAGAGTAGAGTTGAAATTATTTTTAGACTTGGATCTGTCTGATATTTTTTAACTTTCATGTTTCCCAATTATTAATGGTACCGAAAGCAAAATCTGGAAAGCAAGAATTTACTAGCATTTTAATAATTACTTCTTTACTCTCTCGGCCACGATTGATCAGTACAGAATGTACCTTACTATCACTGCTTTTGGTATCTGTGATGTATATTATAGTTACGGTGACCATATATTCCAGATTTTTCCTGTTGTCCTGGAATAATTACCAGGAGTGTCCCCTTTTTACTCTCAATAGTGTCCTTATTTGAATAACAAACTATATAGTCATTCCAGTGATAAAATTGGAACTACAAGAAGGCATGGAATTATTTACCTTGTATTCTTTCTACTTTATTCCTTGTTGCTAGCAGAGGGGAGGGATGGGTTCGGCAGCACGGATGGGTGAAAATGGTGTTGTGCAATGCCAATAATGTGGGCCCTCTGATACTTTCAAAACTTTAAGAAGAGGCAGGTCTGGTAGGAAGGGCTGAGTATTTGCTCCGGGCTTTTTCTGCACCTCACTACATCGGAGGATAAATGACAAGGGTCTCACAAAACACACCTCTGGCATCTTGTACATGTAGGAATGAGTGTGAGCAAGGCTGAGAGGAAACAGCGTTTATCGTAGGCATCATAACATACCATGTGTCAGTCAGTCACCATGGACTGGGCCTTTTGCATTCATTACCTCATTCAATGTCCCCAACAGCTCTCTGAAGTAGATATCTTCATGCCAGATTTACAGATGTGCAAACTGAGGCTTAGCCAAGTGCAGCAGATTTCCAGTGGCCACACTCATCAGTAACCTATATTTGGACATTCCTTTTATTACCTTGGAATGGTGCTACTAGGGTGTAAGTTATCATACATAAAGGTGTCTTCCAAGTTTCTTTCTCCCCAAACTAAGTGTGCTGTGTACAAAGTGGCACTTCAGTTTTACTTTTGCTTGAATTTGTTACTTCCCTGAGAATGAGCATTTGTTCCTACGAGGCACACTATAGATAGACTCTGAGGCCTTACCTGCCTGCCCCGCCCCCTTCTCCCTCCAGACCAATCTCACTCCAAATACGCACCTCACTGTGTGTTTCTGTTACACCTGAGTTCTCTCTGTCCCTGGAGGCAAACATGTTCTCCTTCTGTTTCACACCTTTGCACACGTTGTGTCATTTACTGGCAAGTCTCTGCTGCTGCCATATCCCATGCTTCTGCTGACTTATTACTTTCTCAGCAGAACCTCTTCTTCTCAGACCACCGTAGTCCCTTTGTCACATTCTGTCTTTCCCTTTTGGTAAAGCACATCACGCCTGCAATTTCTCATAAACTTTTCAAGGACAAAGGTAATATGATATTTACAACCCTCCACTTTATTGCTAGCACACAGAAAAGAGCCTGACACATCATATGTACTCCTCACGCACCAGTCAATATTAAATATTGAATACTTAGTCCTCATTGATACTCTACCTCTTTGACGATGGTTTCCAATTATGCTGTTGGGCAATACCATCATGTTTAAAGTATAACCAAATACATTTCACAAAAACTTGAAGCATTAAGCAATATGTTCATGAAAACAAAGAAAACCAAAAAGCTTTAGCTACATCTGTTGGAAAGATTTTGCACGTAGTTGAGTCCAGGAAGATTGGAAAAAAAAAAAAAAAGGAAAGAAATGCATAAGCCTCTTTGTTACTGTGGAGTTGCTTTATTTGCAATCAGGTTCACCAAAAGCTTAATTAGTGCTCTTTAGAGCAAAGAAATAATGCCTGACATGGTTCGCTTCTATCTGGAGCAAAATTAAAAAGAAATATGTAAGGTGTGAAGAATTGAAGGTACTCAGAACGTATCAATTATTTATATTAGCATTCATTATCTGACTGAAAGGCAGGATAAAGGCTTTGGGGAATTGTAGGGTTCATATAATTTCTCTCTAATTATTCTAATTTACTGTAATTAAGACACTAAAATAATCCTGAGAGAAAGCAATAATGTCTTTTAACATCAACTGAGGGTGGTGGGCGGGGGGAAGCTATCTTGCATTTTTAGCTTTATTTACCATAACTTTTCAATGTGACAGAAAGACTGATTCTGACTTGTAAGTTTTTAAAAATTATGAGTTTTAGAACTCCCAATGCAAGCCTGGATGAAGCACAACTCAAAAGTATAACATTTAAGTCTATAAATTTATTTACAAATTCATAAAATTTATCTCATCAATGCTATATATAAACTTTATCACGATCATAGCTTTTAGAAAAAGGGCACCTGTAATATACATTTACAGAATTTCAAGCGTAGGGAAAATACAAAGAAGTAAGTATGAGTTAGGTATCCTGTCTGCAGAAGTCATTTCCAGATGGTGATAAAGAAGGATCTGGAATGATAATTTCTTCAAAATATTTTTCATGTTAGTGAATTCAGAGTCTTAAACAGTTGAAAGGTTTATGGGAAAGCACATGCTGAAAGAGAGTTCCCTCTTCAGCATATATTTTATTTCACTGAGGATGTTGAGTGGAAATGAAGTGGATAAAATAATTGTGGTCAAGATTCTGCTGTGTGAGGGAACACGAAGTTACATCCTGCAGGTGGGTGGATAAGTGATGAGCCTTGATGTTTCTCAGTGTTCCCCATTTACCATCTTAATAGTATGTTCAGTTGTTTCAAACACCTACCTCGGGCTGCAAGTTTAAGAATACTGCCAAAGAAAGACATAAAATACTCATGTTACAATATATTCCTTTTCATTTGCTAAGATTATTTTAATAAGAATATAATATCCAGTTTGAGCACATGTTGATTGAACTATTTATGAGTATTTTTTATAGTGACTAAGTTGTCTTTTCTTATGGATCAAAGTCCCCCAGGGACCAACACTGTGCTTGTTATTCTTGACCACTATTGGGTGTAAAATTCCCCAAATACTAAGCTGAGTTTTGCCAAGTCTTGTAGTGGGAAAAAACATTGCAACTTATGCCTGCTATGTTTGAGAGCAGTTCAGTATCTTTCTTTTATTTATTTATAAAAATGTTTATTTATTATTTTGAGGGGAGGAGGGGCAGAGAGAGAGGGAGAGAGACAGAATCCCAAGCAGGCTGTCTACTGTCAGTGAAGAGCCTGATGTGAGGCTTGAACTCACAAACTGTGAGATCATGAGCTGAGCCCAAATCAAGAGTCAGGCACTTAACCAACTGAGACACCCAGGCGCCTCACCCACCGCCCCCACCCTGTATATTCCTTTTAATTTAGCAGTTGCCAAACAGTTGATTGCAATCTACTTTCTATATTGTAATTTCACTTTTAGATTTGGTGACTTTCTGTGGCTATACTTCTTATTTTTCCATTTGTCTCTAAATTGTAGGCTGGCTTCCCAGTCATAGAATGGTGGCGGTGGTGGTGGTGACAATACCATGCAGTAGTGCCCCTTTCCATAATTCACTGCACATGTCATCAGTACGTACTCTTCTTCTAACTCCTTGAATTCTAGGCCTTCATGAAAGTGAAAACTCGTTTCCTCCCAACACAGCAAAAACTCATTAACCTGTAAAGCTTTATCACTAATGTGAACTCCTTCCAAAATTTCTTAGATCCCCCACAATCTCACCAGTCATGCCCCATCTTCCCCCAATGCTTCCCTCCACTGGACTGGATTTCTCTTCTAAGCCCCCAACATAGATTTCCATTTTCTCTTATTAGCACTTGGCCGAATGTACTCTACTTTCTGGGACATTGTGAGGGACATTGCATTTTGAAGGGAAGATAGCATGATTGTTGTTTAAGGAAGTTCTTTGGCCTTGGGACAGGGAAAAGGAGGGCAGAATTATCTCGGATAGTCACTTTTCCTCAGCTTTGCAGGTACAGAGTCGGTCCCATGTTTTTAGCATCCCGAGTGGACTTGTCTCTCACAGGTGACTTGTAATCACCACATCCATATAGAGCACAATGCTAATCCATTATTTCTCAATTAAAACCAACAAAAAGTCATCTAAATCAGAATGTTCCTAATAATCTAAGGATACCCTTCTGTTAAAGTTCCAAAGAGAGTGAGGCTATAATCAGCTACTTGTTGGCAGTGAATTAAAAATCTTGGTAGCTAAGTGATAATACCTGAATGTATCCACCTCCACGATAGGGCTGGACCTGACCTAGGACCACATTCTTCTTGCTGGGAATAGTTTCTTTCCTCTAGGGCAGAACTGGATGGATATTGCCACATTGTACCTCATTTATCTCATTTTCTCATGGTTCCATACTAAATGAATCTCTTCTGTTGATTTCTTTCTTCTTCAGATGTTTTTCCTTCTATTAATTTTGAAACATTATATTCAACTAGAATTAAGTCCTGTTTTTCTGGCATTAAGCTTAGGAGTTTTGTCTTGAGGTGACCTCTTCCTGTAGGTGATCTTCTCCCTCAAGAACGGATTTTAAGTATTTCTTTCCTGGTTCTGAGAGAATCTCACCTTTAATCCTTTGCAAAAATTACATATATCTGTCTTTCACTAATCATATGAAAATTTCCATAGGCAGGATAATATTTTAAATGTTATACACTTAGCACAGTGACTTACACAGGATAGGTACTCAAAATTTAATTGAAAAAGTTTTACCGGACAGATCCCTGAGTGAAAATAATGGACTGCTAAATAAAAACAAAACAAATTAGAAATAATAATAACCAGAATATTGTCCTTTCCAAAAAAATAATTCTCATATTTTTAGGTTCCCTTCTGGTTATTGTTTGTATGAATAGCTTTTAGGTTCCCTTCTGGTTATTGTTTATAAGAATAACTTTTTTGCAAAATTAAAATAATAAGGGAAAGTACAATTTTGTACTCATTTCTGCTTTTTTCCCCTTGTTTCCTTTTTTTCTTCATATGTCAAAAATATGTCTAAAGTGTGACAAATTTTCATAATTATCATTTCAGTGGCTGCATAATATTCCATGGAGAGTGGTAGTATCATTATTTGTATAATTATTCTTACATGTTTAAATATTAAAATTGTTCCTAGCTTTCATTATTGTAATGAACAGTGTAGTGAATATCTTCGTATCACAGATTTTTCTTTTTTGGTTATTTCTTTGGGATGTATATGCAAAGAGGTAAGTAAGTTTCTATGCAATTGAATTATGAAAGAATTAGGAAAGAGCTGGACATGAGCTGAAAACTGCTTCCTTACAGTCAGAAGTTGTATGTGGTCCCAGTAGCTCTGTCACAAGGAGATAGAAGAGCTGGTGGACCCTAGGGGGGATCCTGTCTCTGCTGAGTGTAAAAGGTGGTGAGGCCCCTCATTTCTAGCTCTGTGAAGATAGCATTTGACCACCAAACTTCAATCTTGCTTGTGGGGGGGGCGGAAAACTACAAAGACAAGAAATCTACATAGACTCACTTGTATCTTTAACTTTTCATCATTGTTTGCCAGTTTGAAAATAAATCAAGGTGAACATAACGTAGATGAGGCTAAGACATTTTCCTTACAAAGTCTCAGTTGTGGAGCCAGCCGTATGTCTGGCTCAGCTTGGGGTGCCATTAGATGATGACATTAGGATGGCCTGTGACAATGTTTAGACAGGGTCCTGGCAATGCCTGAATGTTTCATTCAACCTCAACTACTCTTCCCGTAATGTCCTTAAGAAAGAGAAAACCAGATGTACAGAGATGCAAAGAAAAGCAACATGTGGCAGGGGATTTGTCTCTAAACCCCCAAATCAGAGCTTCGGGATTCCAGGCTGGGCCAATGAATGGCTTTCCTGACCCAAACTTCATAAGAAGTCTCAGAGGTACTGTTCCAGTCTGAGCAGATGTGAAATGCTATTTATTATTAATTAAGTTGGATGGGGTTAAGAAATAAGCAGGTATCTGCCAATGCATCAGGCATTTTTGTCTATTATCTTTCTTTCCCACTGAAAAATAAAGGCACTAACCTCACCAATATTCAGAATTCAAATAGTATCAGTATCATCTATATCTACATCTACATGTGTATCTCCTTCTATATATTCAAAATGAATCATAATGAACCTACGATTTTAATATTAACTCCTTTCCTTAATGAATTGAAGACGTTTTTTCTTTCTGATACACAAGGTTTATGTTTTTCTTTTAAAATATTCTACTGAGTTTCAAAATATTCTACTGAGAAATATGCCAGTATTTTTATTCTGATTTATTTTATTTCCCCAGAGTAATCCCTGAAGAAATATTTTCAAAAGGTGGAGTGAGTGCTATATTTTCTGAATCCTGATGTGTCTGAATATGCCTTTCTTTTGCCCACGTACATGGATAAAATTTGTCTGGTTATAACCCCATGGTCACAATCCTTTTTATCCAGAATGCTGTAATATCGTTTTATTGTTTTCTAGCATTAATCTTGCAGACAAGAAATATAAAGACAGCCTAATTTCCTTTCCTTTGTAGAACAATCTATTTATTTTTCTTTATGCCAGCTTATGGGATTTCTAATGTTATTGCAGTTCAGAATTTTCCCTAGGATATGTCTCTGTGTGCATCTTCTGTCAATATTCATGTTCTGCACTTGGAGGGGGCCCTTTCTACCTAAAGATCCAAGCTCAGGCATATTTCCTTTTATTATTTTATTTATTATTGCCTTTCCTTTGTATACCTGCTTTCTCTTTTGCCTTCCCATTCTGGACATACTCTCGTAGGAGCATGGGAGGAATAATCAGGGCAATTGCTAGAGTGTTATTATGGAAGGAGTTTCTGTGTTCTGTTAATGGTCGTTCTAACCTTAGATGGTTCTCTTCTCTGAGTTCTAGAGCTTTCAAGCCCTTGGAGAGTTGAAGCGAACTTTAAAAATGTCTTTGTTAAGTACCAGGAATTTCCTAGCAGAATCTTTAATTTACTATTTCATCATTTGACTGGATATGAACTAAAAGAAACCAGTCACTAAATGTAACTGATAACTTCGGCTCCTTTGGTGTAGTCACTTCTTCGATCAGTAATACCTAGGACATGGAGCTTCAGGCGGGGTCTTCATGAGAATGGTGTATTTATGTGTAATAATTTCAATAAATAAATCTGCCTTATAAAAATGGTTGTATTTCTGAAACCCTCTAGTGATCACATTATATCAATGTTCTATATTAATAGCAGTAATTTATACACATAAAACTATTTCAGATGAACAAATTTAATATATTCTTAAAAAGTATCTTTCTTGTACCACTTTTTTTTTTAGTTTTTGCTATTGAAAAGAACACATTTTTAAGTAATCTGCATGGCAGTGATATACAGGTTGTTTCCACACACCTTTAGATCATTCTCAATCCTGTCAAGTGTACCTAAGTACTTGGATGCAACATATCACCCAGGTAAAAAGGCACAGAGGAACTGACTATTCTATTTTGTATTTATTCATATGTGAAAAAGGCTTTATTTTAGGAAACATGTAAACAATGTGGCTACTACTTCCAAAAGATCAGCTGTAATTATAAGCTCTACATGATGTAAAATCTTACATCATGCTTTGTTTTATTCTGGGAATTTCTGCACCTAAAAAATTTCAGGTTTAAACTGAGGACAGTGTATAATATGGTTGTCTTTGAAAAAGTCTTCAATTATATGACCTCATAAATCACTGCTATGACAGTGACTGATTTTAGGTTATAAATGTAGCCAGGTTGTGTTTAAAAGATCCTTCATGTTGATAAGGCAATAGATTCTATCAGTTCCTCAGAATAAGATACCTTTTCAAATATTTATTTCATGGTATTAGATGAAATAGAACCAACATATATAAAAGTCTCCTCTTGCAGATAAGGAAACAGAGACACGAAATGCTTAAATGACTTTGCAAGGGTCCATTTCAGAAGTTAGGATTCAAATAATGCTCTTTACCACTATATGCTACATGTAAGGTATTGTTAAGTACGGAGTTTTACTCTAGTTATAGCTAGGATACACTATAATATAATACACTATAATATACTATAGTTATAGTTAGAAAAACAAAAAACAGAGCTTAGAAAACAGAGCAGAAAAATGTGCTCAGGATAAAGTGTCTCAAACAAAAATAAATGAAAGAATGACTGTCCCAGGACCTATGGATTTGAATGTTAAGGGAATAAATCAGATTACAACTGAATTCAATATTGGGACCTAGAAAGCTGAACAATGATACACCTCATTTATTAGGCTATAGAATGTAATAAAATAATTGGCTATGTAAGAGAACCAATTTTTAATTCCAAAGCAATATCTCTGAACTTGCTAATTTTAATTACTATATTAATTATTAACATATGTGTAATAGTATGATTGTTTATTAAAGTGGAGTAAATTCAGAGGATGAATAATTATTTTTGCCAAATATTTCTTGTTTCTTTCATAAAATTTCCCCATTCTTTTTTACTTTATTGGCATCAAAGTGGCAGCTATCTATCTGTATTATTAAGTTGACTTTCTTGCTTTGTTTAAGTAGAATAATTTTCTCTGCATTTTTGGTATGTATATATTTACTTAAGTTAGGAAACATGACAATTATGAAAAGGACATATAATGTGTTCATTGATAGGTTAAGAAAAATGATAAACACCTGTGTACCCTTTACCATGTTTAAGTAAAAGAATATTTCCAGTGCAGTTATGCCCCTCTCCCCAGGGAAACAGTATTCTGAATTTTGATTTTCCAAATCCATATGGATATAATGTAAACATTATATGGTTAATTCTTGTTGAATTAATTATGAAATCCAGGTGAATGCTATCACACTACATGAATGCTCCTGCATGTGGCCTTTTCCAATCTACCATGGTTGTTGTTGTTTTTTTTTTTTTTTTTTTTTTGAGATGTTTCCAGGTTCATACACATAATCTTGGCCTATTAACTTTCACTCCTCTGTGGTGTTCTACTCTGGCTATATCAAAATAATTTACTCATTGTCCTTTTTGTGATTATATGGCTTGTTTTCAGTTTTTCTCTGTCACAAATGATACTGTCATGGTCTCTTGTAGATGTTCTCTGATGTTCATGAGAAGGAATTTCTAGGGGTGGAACTGATGGGTGATACCATAGGCACATTCTGAAACTTTACAAGGTAGCTCTGAATTGCTTAACAGTGTTACTGAAACAGTTAACACTCCCACAATGAGTAAAAATTCCCTTAATTACACATCCTTACCAGAATGTAGCATTGTCAGAATTTTAATCTTTGCTAATCTACTTAAAATAAAAGTTTATCTCACTTTGATTTTAATTTGCTTCCTCAGGTGTTAATAGTGTGTTTATTGATCATTTCTATTCCCCGTTTTGTGAAATATCTTTTCTTCTCTTTTTCTTCTTTTTATGTTCTTATTATTTTGTAGAAGTTCTTTGTATATTCTAGAAATATCATATTTGTCTGTTATAAGGCTTTTAAACATTTCACTAGTTTTGTATTCATTTTAAGGCTATTTACCTTAAAATTTGAATACCTATCAAATTTGAATCATGTTTTCCAATTCACTTCCTTGAGTTCTATGATGGTTTATGATATTCAAGCATTAGATATCTAAACTTTCCGAGTTCAGAATTCAAATCTATGAATAACTTTTGCTGTGATTGCTTTTTCAAATTTAGAAGACTCTATGATGTCTCAGGATCCGTGAAATATTCTTTTTTTCTACACTATATTACACATACACTTATAATGTGATTGAAAACAGTGCATTCTGTTATTTAATTTGAAATTCGTCTCACAGAATACTTAATTGAATAATCCATAGGTTTCTCAAGATTATTAATTTTTATACAATCAAATTTCTGTATATACTACGATCTGCTTTTGGTCTACCTAAGTCATGCATGGGTCTGACATTTTTGACTCTTAACCAAAGACTACACCCTACTATTTTAATTGTTGAATTTCAAAGTATGTTTCATTTATTTAGATTCCTTAAACCTAAACATATATTTTCATATGTCTAAGGTCCTTAAAATTTGAAACAGAAATAGCTGAAGGAGAAAAAGAAACATACTTCATTGACGTGACATATAAATTGTATTGTTGTTCCTGGATTTTTGCTCCTAATGGTGGTTGCTCAAAACTTATTCCTTGCCAGAACTACAAGAGGTGTCAACACTTCCAAAGTCTATTGAAATATTCACTGAATGCTCTTAGACCAAACAAACAAACAAACAAACAAAAAGATGTCTCTAGAAGGAATATCATTAATCTCCCTGGAGTATAGAATGGGAATATCTTCTAAGATTATTGATACCTGGCATACCTTTCACTATTGCTTAAAAGCCCCTTTCTTCTACCAAATGTGACCCATATTTATTCTCACCATCACCTGCAGCAAATGTGAATAGAAATTGCCCTCAGTGATAAAAATGCCCTGTCTTCAGGACTGTATTAGTCAGAGTTGTCCAGAGAAACAGAAATAACAGCATATATGAGAAAAAAAGAGAGATAGAGAAAAGGGGAGGGGCAAGAGAGAGACTTATTATAAGGAATTGGCTCATGTAATTATGGGGGCTGAGAAGTCCCCAGATCTTCAGTGGGCTAACTGGAGGCCCAGGAGAGCTAGTCGTGTAGTTGCAGTCCAAATCCAAAGGCTGAGACCTAGGAGAGCTGATGGTGCAAGTTTCAGTCCAAAAGCCAGCAAAAAGGGCCCATGTTTCAGTTCAAGTCTGAAGACAGGAAAAGACCAGAGTCCCAGATGTGTAGTCAGACAAAAGGACTTCCCTCTTACTTGCAGGAAAGCTTTTTTCTTCTATTCAGTTGACAGTCAACCACATTAAGAAGGCAATCTGCTTTACTCAGTCTACTGATTCAAATGCTAATCTCATCCCAAAACACCCTCACAGACACACCCAGGATAATGTTTGAATGAATGTCTGGACACCCTGTGGCCCGGTGAGGTTGACATATAAAATTGATCATTACAAAGATTTACCATTTCCCCCATTTTATACCCGCTACAGGAAGGTTATATAAAAGCTAATGGATGACCAACTTTCTTAGTTTATTCTGATATTTCAAATTATTATCCCAGTTGGAAATTGTAAGTGGAAGTATATTTATAAGATATTTCAAAACCATTAAATTGGTTTGCTGGAGGGAGTTGCTCTATCTGAACCATTATCTGTCCTTGAATTTTTGGATATTTTGAAGCCAAAGGAAATATGAACTGCAGCACTACAGATCAGCTAGAAGGAATGGAGCTGTCAAACCCTTTGAAAAGATATGGCGGGGAACCAGAAGTGTCAAAGAAGGAACTAGAAAACAACCATGTTTCTGCTAGAGCAGTTGACATTTTGAAATCTATATTTCTTCTCAGAGAAGTCTACATGGCTTGTATAATTAAAATTGTTTTGAGTGAAGGAGTGGAAGGGAGTTGAGAAGAAATGAAGTATTCAAACCTTTGTCATATTCAAACCCGAGTGATGTTCATAGACACAGAGTTTATATCTACAACTGGAGAACAGATACTTTGAAGGTTTATTATATTTTACATGCTTATGTAATGAATTGTGTATATTTTCCCCAAGGAAACTTAATTTAGATACTTGAAATCAAAGTCTTTCAGAGAAAAAGCAAACATTAGAATGTTAAAATCCATTTCAGATTTATCAATCTAATTAAAAAGGAAAGTCAGACTCAAATTTTTTTAACTCCATTCATCCAATCAACAAACATTTATTTCCTACATGAATGAGTGATTTCGTGTACCTAAAACATGTCTATGGGATGAAAGAGAGAGAAAGAGGAAGCATGTGGACTTGAGGTATATAACTGGTGAGGGAGCGTGGGGCAAGCTGGGGGCAAAACACAGGCTAATAGCACCCCTCCCCACCCCCCCAGGTGGAATATGTGTGATATTCCTTGGACACTCCTGGCTACCCAAGAACAAAGGAAAGGGGTTTAAGTGCTGGCCATGGTGATGTGGGAAACTAAGGCAAATGAAAAATTAAATTCCCTTACTGCCTATAGCCCATTGACAAGTCCTTGAAACCGACTGAGTGGCCTCCCTCTACGAGCTCAGCTGCCTGGATGATGGCACTTTGCTGGGGCAAAAGAGAATCTTAGCTTAACATTATCCCAACCTCGAGGATCCTATAAGTCTACTTCCTTTACCTTAACTGTCCCAAGATATATGCTGGCAATCATAGTGCAAGCTTATGCCCCACCCCCCCACCCCCCGCCTCAATGTACATCTGAAGGGTCTCATGACCGAGGTTTTACTAACCGGTAATAAATGGCATTTCCCTAGCAACAGCTAGCCCCTCAAGGTCTTAGAAGCCTGGCTTCCAAAATTCCTTAGAGACTTACTCTGTCCCTAACCCCCGCCGAACCTGAGGGTATAGAATCAGTTACCGTCACAACCCCAGTGCAGCTCTTCCTGCCCATGGGTTCTGTCCCTGTGTTTTAATAAAATCAACTTTTTGCACCAAAGACATCTTCAAGAATTCTTTCTTGGCTGTTGGCTCCAGACCCCACAACACCTCCCCCACCCCGTCCGTCACTCCCAAACCTCATCATAAGCATAAGATATATAATAAATCTATTTGCATAAAATTGTTTTAATGGTTGTTTTGTTGGGCAACGGGGCTAGAGAATAAGAGAGGTCATTTTATTTTTTAGTTAAAATCATATTAAGGGAAGTGTGAATATTTATTACTTACTATGTGTTAGAAACTATGCTGGGAACCAGGAGAGCCAATGGTGAACAAGACAGCGGTGTTTTATGACATCATGGGCTGAGATAGTAACTAATTACATTAGACTGTGAGATGGTTTTACTGCATGCTGTGATTCTAATTGGATGCTATCTATCTTCTGCTTTTATGATGATAGGAATCCTAAAAACATTTAGACTTTCTTGGAACTATTTAGACATAAACATGTAGAAAAGCAGCATTAGTGAGAAATATTTAGCTTCTAAGAAATATTTTAGGAATAATTTTTCAATATGATTCATGATGTAGTAAATACTCATCTACATTATAATGCCTAAGTCCCATGATTTCCATTTATCTTTTGTCTGACACATTTTGGATGAGACAGAACATTTTCAAACACTCTCTTTGGAGTATTTCATGCTGATTTTCTTCTAAGTTGTTTAATTCACTCCACTTATTCATTCAATACAGATTGATTGATTGGTAGATATATGGTTACTTAATAGGAGCTACAAAAAAGAGGGATCAAACATGAAAAAGACATAAATCCAGTCTTATAAAGCTTATTGACCAGTCATGTAGTAAAAAGAGAAGACATGTACTCAAGATATAATTAAGATAAAAAGGATTAGATGCCACAAAAGAAGAATGGGTAGAATTTTATTTCTGTTCATGTAACTTCAGTGAAGGGGGCATCTGATGTAACACCTGAATATGAATTAATATTTTGCAAGTGGAGATGGGGAAGAGAGTCCTCTAGGTAGAAGAATAGTGAAATCCAAACAAAGGGTGATATGTAATGCATGGAATATTCAATGGCATAAATAGTATAGTAATGTTTAGGACAGATATGAAGGCCTTAAATAATGCCTAAAGACTTTTTTGTTTGTTTTCAATGGGAAGCTATTGAAGAGTTTTGCACAGCAGTGTCTTTAGCCTGAAATGATAAAGAGAGTTTATTGCCATCACCTGAAATAATGGGTATGAAGGATGTACACATTTGGGAAGTTGTGTATGTGTTAAGGAGTCAGTTCTGGTGAATCTTCCATGAGGTGCTTTATACAGGCAAATGGAGAGGCAAGTTCTGTGGCTGTAGGTGTTAGAGTCACTGCCAGCCACATGGGAGTTAGTGCTGAAACCATGAAATTCAACGAGCTTTCCAAGAACAGCCATTTTAGGTAGGGAAGATGGTTGTGTCTAGGGTATAGTCCTGAAGTGGGAAGGAAATAAATAACAATCTGTGATTGGAAGATGGGGGGAGGAAGACAAAGCCCAGGAAACAGAGCACTAGTTGCTCTGCCAGAAAGAGAAACAGAAAAGCAGAGAAATGTCATTCCATATAAGGTAAGAAAGGACAAAAGTGATGGGACAGGAGATAAAGCTGGAAAATGCATCAGGTAAGACAGCAGGTAAGGAAATGCCAAGGAAATATTTATAAATATATAAATAGAACTCAATAGAAGGTGAACATTTTTATAATGATACATGTAATTCGCTATCCTTTCACTGTGAATTACACACTGTTTAAGTCACAGATACCAAAATATGTTACTCTTCTTAACAAAACTTACCTATTTAAATTCAAGTTAGTTAACATACAGTGTAGTATTGGTTTCAGAAGTAGAACTCAGTGATTCATCACTTACATATAACACCCAGTGCTCATCCTAACAAGTGCCCTCCTTAATGCCCATCCCCCATTTAGCCCATCCCCCAGCCACCTCCCCCTCCAGCAACCCGCAGTTTGTTCTCTGTATTTAAGAATCTCTTATGGTTTGCCTCCCTCTCTGTTTTTATCTTTCCTTCCCTTGCCCTATGTTCACCTATTGTATTTCTCAAATTTTACATGTGAGTGAAATCATATGATATCTGTCTCTGACTTATTTCACTTAGCATAATACACTCTAGTTCCATAGACATTTGGGCATTGTTGATAACTCTGCCATAAACATTGGGGTACATGTGTCCCTTCGAATCAGCATTTTTGTATTCTTTGGATAATAGTAGTGCAATTGCTGGGTCATAGGGTAGTTCTATTTTTAATTTTTTGAGGAAACTCCCTACTGTTTTCCAGAGTGGCTGCACCAGTTTGCACTCCCACCAGCAGCGCAAAAAGGTTCCTTTTTCTCTGCATCCTCGCCAACATGTGTTGTTGCCTGAGTTGTTCATTTTAGACATTGTGACAGGTGTGAGGTCATATCTCATTGTGGTTTTGATTTGTATTTCTCGGATAATGTTATGCTTAAAGTGTTATAGCCCATACTCCACCCACAGGAAGAAGAGTGGCTCTTTGTATGGAGGATGTGATGTTTATTTGCTTGGGCTCTTGCATCATGCTGTGCCTCTAAGACTCAGTCCTAGGAATGTGCTGTGCATGGTTGAATGAAGTACTTGGAATAAATTCCCAAAGTTTTGGCAGGACAAGAGAAAGGGCTAGTGTTTTGTGCATCTTGGACTTGAGGGTGAGTGTGGAGTTGGATAGAAGGTTTCATTGGTTTGCATAGTCTTTTCTTTCCATTCCTTTCTTTGTGTTCTTTCTCAAGCTAAGAAACTAAGAAATATAACATTTGCAGATGAAAAATAGTGAGCATGGCTGAGACACCATTGAAATCCTCTTTCTTTTAATAAAATTTAACTCTTTAAGATAGCTATTTTTCAGTTTTCATATTTCACCGTAAAAAGTGGCACAAAGTTAACAAAATAGATGGTGAAATCAGATACGTTTAGCAATGAACAAATTTAATCGAATTGAACAGTGGAAATAAATTTAATAGACTTTGACCTAAAAGAATAAATTCCCTGTTTTTTCCCCAATATTTCTAGTCCCTAATCATACTCTTTTTGATTGACAGCTCAAGTATTTTCCCTTCTGCTTGCCTCTGACATTTCTGAAGTAGAGTTCTCTTCTGCTGGGTTTTCTGCCCTGGAGATGAATATATACAAAGGTCTATATTCTCCCACTTGACCTTCCTGAGTACCCACCTGGTTAGCCTAGATTTCTTCTAGATGCCAATAACAAGGACCCCTAAAACAATGGCGTAAACAAAGTAGAAATGTATTTCTCTATAAAAATAGTCCAAAAGTAGAAGTCAAGATCAGATTATACAAGATCCACAGTATCACAAAACTAAGATCTTTCCCCAATTCACAAACTAAGATCTATTCCCCAATTCATGTGACTTTTATTCTCCAGGTCACTTCATAGTCCTCTGGCTGCTTGAGTGTCACTATATCAGGATTCCTAGCAGCAGGAAGGAGGAAAAGGGAAGAAGCAGGATTCCTTTCCCCTTGTAGGGAGATTTCTGGGAACTATTCACAACAATTCTGCTTAAATTTCTTTGGCCAGACTTAGGCACGTAGCCACATCTGGCTGCAAAAGAAGCTGGAAAATTAATCTTTTAGGTGTGGGTGATCTCTCCTTAAATTACAACCAGAATAATCATTTGTTTTCCCCTATAAAAATTTTTCACGAACTTCCCATTGATGATGGATTAATTAACAGTCCCTCAGTTTGGTGGTTAAACTCTTCATAATAAGCCCGAACATATTGTTCCAAATTTATTTTGACTCTTACACACAGACACGCGCACACACACACACACACGCGCGCGCGCGTATGCTTCAACCATATTAAATTCAAAAATGTTTATGAACACATCTCTTGCTTTCCCTTTCTTGTACTTTTTTCTTTGTGGTTTTTCTCACCTAGAGTTTCCTCTTTCTGCCATTGTTTATTGAAATCTTATTTATCAAATAAGGCTAATGATAAATTTTTTCCTAATTCCTGAATAGCATATAACTTCTGTTCCTTTGAGTTCTCATAGCATTTGATTTGTATCTTTTTTTTTTTTTTTAAGTAGGCTGCACACCTGGCATGGACCCATCACAGGGCTTGAACTCATGACCCTGAGATCAAGACCCAAGGTGATTGGACTGAGCCACCCAGGTGCTCCTGATTTGTATCTCTTATGTGATGCTTTGTATTTTATACCATTTATATTACGTTTGGATTTGCCTTAACTTCCTTGTAGACAATGGGCTCCTTGAAGAGTCAAAGATGTATCTCATCATGGGGTGCCTGGATGGCTCAGTTGGTTGAGTGTCTGACTTTGGCTCAGGTCATGATCTCGTGGTTCATTAGTTCAAGCCCTGTGTTGGGCTCTGTGCTGACAGCTCAGAGCCTGGAATCTGCTTCAGATTCTGTGTCTCCCTCTCTCCCTGCCCCTCCCCCACTACACTGTGTCTCTCTCTGTCTCTCAAAAATGAATAAATGGTAAAAAAAAAAAAAAGACGTATCTCAGCTCATATATTTCCATACATATTCTCTGAAGCACCTATTTCTGATTTCTACATAGGAGGTACAAAAAACTGAGTCATAATATTTAACTAAAATAAAGTTTCCACAGAAGTTTATACTTATATCTTAAGCACTATGGAAAAGAACACCTTTATATATGTGTTCATTAAATATTATATATAATATTTTCAGAAATAAGATTATAATATGTTTGAAGTATGAATTTTGGAAATAGCAGCAGAAGACTCAGAATGTCCTGATGAAAGTGAGTAAGGGTCTAGGAGAGCTGAATATATTTGTTCTCCTCAGGGGGTACAGAGGAATCCATTTGTGTGTGGAACCCAAAATTTCAGGGAAGGTATTCAAGCATGTTTGTTGGGGAATCTAGCCTGTCTTCATATCATCTCGAAAAAGTTTCTCCCTGAACTAATGTGTTATTATAGGATATGACGTCAGAATGTGACCCTAGGTGCCCTATGAAGTGCCTTGTGACTCTCCAAGGGAGTAAGTTATTCACACAAACCTGCCTAATTTTCCTACAGATTTGTTATTTTATTCAGTAGTCACTGAAGAGAATTCTACTCCCTATTTAAAATGAGAGAGAAGGCTTTCTTCTGCTAGTGGTGAATGATTGCAGAAGAGAATTCTGGATAAAATGTCTCTGTGTAGGAAGCAGTGGCCGCCAGATTCCTGCAGGAGAACCAGGTCTTTATGTGTGACACACTTAGATTTAAATCTCTGCTCTACTGCTTTGTGAGTTTGGGAAAGTTGCTTGAATCTTTGAGCTCTAAACAAAATGTGTTACTATATACTGCCTGGCATTCTGATAGATGTAGTTATTAAATATTGGTTGCTGCAGATTAAGACAAAAATCATATCACAAAATCACCAGGTCCGTATTTGGAAGGTCAGAGGGACAGGTTCCACGAGAATTGACAAGGTTGAAGTTGTTTGGTGGGGGGCGCTGGGTGGCTCAGTCGGTTAGGCGGCCAACTCTTGATTATGGCTCAGGTCATGATCTCAGGGTTCATGGGATTGAGCCCTGCGTTGGGCTCTGCGCTGACAGCACAGAGCCTGCTTGGGGTTCTCTTTCACCCACGCTCTCGCTGCCCATCCCCAGCTCTCTTTCTCATGTACACTCTCTTTTGCTCTCTCAACCTACATAAACATTTAAAAAAAAATAAAAAGAAGTTGTTTAGTGGATTTAGATTGTATTCGACCGCCAATTTTTACTCTTCATCCCCACAGATTTAGGCACAGTCATAGGTAGCACTGTAGAACAGAAATCCTCTCTATGGGCAGGAAAGTCTTAGGAAAGAAAAGAGAAACACTGAGGCAAGTACTATATACCTAGTTTCTTCTTTCTTTACTTACCAATTATGTTAGTGAGAGTAAAGGGACAGGAGAGACCAGGATTGTCACCACAGTTCTGTCTCCAGCTCAGAGGTGGGCAGTCCTCAGGCCCAGGGCAGCCCTCCTCTCAATTTTATGAGTCCACTTCCTGAATGCCAACCTCTGCTCCTTGGGTCATTTCTCCTGGGACCACTGTGGGCATTATACACTGTCTGCAGTGGTCCACAAGAGTATGTAATCAAATCATCTCCATGATTTAGAGACTGAAATTTTTTACCCTATTCTATATCTCATCCAAAGTATATGCAGCCACATTATCTAATGTATCATGTAAGAAGTTCTGCCTTGAATATGAGTGCTATAATGAAACACCTAAATACTTTCCAACAACAAAATGCCAGTAATAGAGTCACCCCAAATTTGTCCTCTGCATTTATTAAATTCCCTAGGAGAAATTGAAGTGCACAAATAGAACTCCTTTATCAATTCAGGTTGAACATTATAATTCTGAAGATACCAAATCTGGAATAAAATTGTCTTGCCCTCATGAGTTAAAGTCCAAAGTCCAACATTCTTAGATTGGATTAAAATCCAAAGTTACTGTCTCCAGTCTGTTATTCTGCTCATTCTTCCCTAGAGGTTCTTGATGCCTGGGTAAATGCTGAGTTCTGCTAGCAGCTACAGCCTGAAATATATCTTATTGGAGTGGACATGGTTTTAGGGCCTCAGAAGTGGTATTAACCCAGTGGATTTGAGGTTAGCACTATTGCTGATTGTTTCATGGCTTTGGAGGAAGTTGATTAGTGCTGTTCTGACAGGTTTGATCAATAACGGGTAAAACTAGAACCTCATTAGTGCCTGGGAGAGCAGTTGGGAATCAGCTGTCTGGGTTTGCAAAGCAGTGAATATATTATGCCATGCTCTAAGATACAACAGACTCTTCTCTGTAGTTGAATCTTTTCACAAGACTGACCACAGTACCTTATTCCAGTTTTTGCTCAGAAGCCACCTCTTCAGAGAGAGATTTCCTGATCCCATCCCAAATTACCCTAATTACACATCTCTTTTTCTTTTCTTTTCTTTTTTTACATTTATTTATTTTTTGAGAGACATAGACAGAGCACAAGTTGGGGAGGGGCAGAGAGAGAAGGAGACACAGAATCCGAAGCAGGCTTCAGGCTCTGAGCTGTCAGCACAGAGCCCGCTGCAGGGCTCGAACTCACAAACTGTGAGATCATGACCTGAGCCGAATTCGGACGCTTAACCAACTGAGCCACCCAGGTGCCCCCACACATCTCTTTCTATGTTTTTAGCACATACCACTGTCTGAGATTCTATGTATGTCTTTTTGTTTTCCTTGCTACTAGAATATCAATGAAGGGAAGAACACTGTTGTCTTATCTTCGGGCCATCCCTAGTGATGAGAAAAATTCTTTGTACATAACAGTCAACCAATCATTCTTATGGAATATGTGAATGGAAAAAAAGCAAAACTCTCCTGGAAGACCCTCCCATTCACCAGTATCTCATCTCTATTCCTAAGGCAAACTGTCTTTAATTCTGTTTTTAATTTTTCTGGGTATTGTTTGTATTTCCTGATATATCAGTTGAGGAATTTGTTTTGACTCTCTGCTCTAAATAATGACGTATTTTAGCTCAGATCAGCTGTGCTTTCACCTCCTGAATGTTGTCAGTAATATTACCTTGAATACTTCAAATTATGTACTAAAATTATTTTCCGCATTGTAGTGGATGTTATTGAGTCACTCAGCACCCACTTTCCCATTAGCTCTGACTGTGTCCTTTTCATCTGGTCTGGAATGTGAACATAAAGTGGGGAGGCACAGCAGCCTTTCTGTGGCCCTGGAATACAAGAAAGAAAGAAAGGAAGGAAAAAAGGAAGATTCCAGCTCTTTGTGAAATTGTTGAAAAGGTGTACCAGCCCAGACTGAGGCAGATACACTCGCATGTATTCCTATTACTTTTCTTTTTTTAAATTAAGGTTTTTTTTTTTTTTCAGCTTTTTATTTTTTTATTTAAGTAATCCCTACACCCAACATGGAGCTCGAACTTGCAACCCCAAATTGAGTCACATGCTCTTCTGACTGAGTCAGCCTGGTGCCCCATATTCTCATTACTCTTAATCTTTGTTTTCTTGTAACTTAACATTGAACACATTACTAACTGATACATACAACTTTGAGCCATAACTCTTTACTCCCCATTATGCAAAATGAGGGGAAAGCCTTCATATATCAGTCCCCTACATTCTCCTTTGCCAGTTTCTTTCAGCTATATCATTATTTTGCTATCAGAGTTTATAACTTTTACATGCTATTCTATTATGATAATTAATTCTCCCAGGATTTGCCTTCAGAGTTAATCTAAAATTTGATAAATAATGAACAGCAATATAATTATGTAAATATCAGTCACAATTAGAACTTCATATTATGATTGGACTCAGAGACAAAAAGTATAATTATGAGCCACAAAACCTGTTCAGCTCAAAGAGGAATCTTGAATTAGTGTCACCTATAGTCTTATAGTTTAATTTGGTTTGTTTTATATTTGGACTGTTCCCTTCTTTTATAGATTTTTTTCTGAAGTATTTGTCTTTATTTTTCTCATTATCATTAAAAAATGTCTTTTTCATTACTATTTTTTAAAATGTTTATTTATTTATTTGGCGGCTTTAGGTACTCATACTTTTTACATGATGACTCAGAGTGTCAAGTATGAGTATTCCAGGGAACAAAACAAAAACCCCATGACATGTTTTGAAACATCATTGGATATCACACAGTCGCTTCCTCTTTGCTCCATTGATCAAAGCGGTCACAAGCCTTCCTAGATTCAAGTGGAGGGAGACAGGGACAGCACTTCCAATGGGAGGAGTGGCAAAGGTATATAGAACAGGATGTGGGATGGGGGATATTGTTGGGGGTCTTTAAAATACCTTTATGGTTTGGAAAACTGATGAATGGATAAAGAAATTGTGGTTTATATATGCAATGGAATACTACTTGGCAATGAGAAAGAATGAAATATGGCCTTTCGTAGCAACGTGGATGGAACTGGAGAGTGTTATGCTAAGTGAAATAAGTCATACAGAGAAACACAGATACCATATGTTTTCACTGTTATGTGGATCCTGAGAAACTTAACAGAAGACCATGGGGGAGGGTAAGGGAAAAAAATAGAGAGGGAGGGAGGCAAACCATAAGAGACTCTTAAAAACAGAATAAACTGAGGGTTGATGGGGGGTGGGAGGGAGGGGAAAGTGGGTGATGGGTATTGAGGAGGGCACCTGTTGGGATGAACACTGGGTGTTATATGGAAACCAATTTGACAATAAATTTCATATAAAAAAAAAAAGGAAGCTTTATACATTCAAAACTACTGAATTCTGTTCTTGGTCCTAGAAAAGAAGATTTCAGGCACATTTAGCTTAAAGACAACATTACAATAAATAAAATTATATATACACACATATATTACTATTTTAATATATATGTATATTAATATAAAAATATATTTTATATATTATACACATAATCTATAAAGTTATATATCATTATATTAGTACATATCAAATATTATATATTTAAGTGTAAATTAATAACAGAAAAAACCAATAATACTTTGACACATCATTTTGGCAATGTTCTTAATCTAAGTGTAAATGGATATATACTTTTGTTCTTTATTAGGAGTAAAGCTGAAGTTTATTTCAGTCAAGATGGTGTAGTGAGTTCATGCTTTGATGCATCCCTCTTTACTACAAATATGTAACAATGATAGATAAAATATGAAAAAGAGATAACAGCCATACATGGACTAATTTGCAAAAGCAAATCATCTTGGCACATCAATCTGAATTTTCAAATACTTTAGACAAAGAGAAGTTTCTCAACTTCCAGGGAGGAAAAGGTAGAAAAAAATATTTAATTTTCCATTTTGTTATATTCAGTTCTTTGTTTTGGAGGGAGGATGAAAACATTCAAATTTAACCTATTTTATCATTTTAGAAGTTTGTAAGATGTTAACTAAATAGGAATTTACCCTCTTATTAGCATGTATCTAGGATCCCAGAAGCAAAATGAAAGAATAGACAATGATATTCTGAGTATTTTCAGAAATTCCCCTTAGCAAAATTGTATGGTTGTTCTCTTTGACAAATATAGCCCATCATGTAACTTTTTGTGCTTTTTCTAAATTGTTGTATTCTCTGCACTTTCATAAAGATTAAGATTTTCTTTGTCTATCCCTGAACCCGAGTCATTTTAATTTTAATTGAAAGTCTTTAAGCTCAAAATTCCATTACATAGTTTTAAACTCATCTGGTGATAAGTTTAACAAATATATAGTTTAATTTCTTCACTCAGACTTTCAAAAATTAAAAATCTGAATAAGGATGAATTTCAATAGGACATAAATAGAATGGGTTTTTTTTTGTAATAAGAAAATATTTTGTGTAAATTGAGATTATTAGTGTTCAGTGCTTCTGTATCCCATTTGTTCAAGTATAATTTTCTTTTCCTTTTTCTTTCTTTTTCTTTCTTTTTTCCTTTCTTTTCTTTTCTTTTCTTTTCTGTTTCCTTCCTTTTCTTTTCTTTTCTGTTCCTTTCCTTTCCTTTCCTTTCCTTTCCTTTCCTTTCCTTTCCTTTCCTTTCCTTTCCTCTTTTCTTTCTTTTCTTTCTCCCAGAGACAGACTGTCTTAAGCAGGCCCCATGCCCAGTGCAAGCCAGAAGCGACCTGCACTGAAATCAAGAGTCAGACACTTAACTGACTGAACCACCCAAGGTGCCCCTAATTTTCTTAGTAAGAATATATTTCAACACCTTAAACGTAAAACTGTTAACTTTATTGTTTTACTTATGTTTTTTTCCTCTGCTGCTACCATGCTGTTTTTTTTTTTTAATGTTTATTTATTTTTGAGAGAGAGAGACATATCATGAGTGGGGGAGGACAGAAAGAAAGGGAGACACAGAATCTGAAGCAGGCTCTAGGCTCTGAGCTGTCAGGACAGAGCCTGATGTGGGGTTCAAACTCATGAGCCATGAGATCATGACCTGAGCTGAAGTAGGAAGTGTAACAGACTGAGCCACCCAGGCACCCCTTACTTATGTTTTTGATGTTCTAAAGTGGTTTATTTCAGTCAACATGGTGCTGTGAGTTCATGCTTTGATGCATCTTTCTTTGCTATAAATACATAACAATGATAGATAAAATAAAAGAGAAGCAACTATAAATGGACTAATTTGCAAACACATATCATCTTGTAAATTACCCCAGGAGAATCAATTTGAAATTGCAAGCACTTTTGACTTAAGCACTTAAGAGAAATCTCTTAACTTCCGAGGAGGAAAGAAAATATGAATCAGAAAAGCTTTGTACTTCCCAACAGTGACACTAGAACATATTTAGACAAGATCAGGTGTGTTCAACGTGGTATGGCCATAGACAAGAAGGTATCTAGGTAATGTAGGTTTCAAAATTCTGAAGAAATTTCTCACTGAGAAATTTCTCAGCCAAAATGTCAATAAAATCAGTAGGTAGAATGAAGACATGAAGCCTCTAGAAGACATGATTCACCAAACAAGAGAAAGAGGAATACATATGGTTTAGGAAACAACATCTGCCACACAGGAAGGAAGCCAAGGACTCCCCAAGATGATCAGAAAGGGGGGGAACAGCATGATAGCTATGTTTTTGGATTAGAGAGAACCTAACTGTAATTAAATCAAGTAAAAAAAAAAAACAACTTCTGAAATAAACCCAGGACAATGAAACTGATATAGTACTTAATGTATTTCAATCTCTTGAAAGGAAAATTAAACAACTGAAAAATACCATGACAAGGAAAAGGTGGGTGGGTGGGGGGAAGCAATGATCAGTACTTCTGCAGGAAGGAAAAGTCACCATAGTTTACTTAGTTTTAATGAGGACTTGCATGTCATAATCACATAAACATTCAAAATTGATGAGACTGAAACTCTGCTTGAGAGGTTGAGAAGGGAAGGAGTACCAATTCTCTGTTGCTGTAATTAAGGAACACAAATTTAGTGGCTTCAAACAATACCCATTTCTTACCTTGCATTTTCTGTAGGTCAGGAGTACAAGCAGAGGCTAGCTGAATCCTTTGGTTGGAGTCTCACCAGGCTTATTCAAGGTGCTGGCCAGCCTGCATTGTCATCTGAGGAAAGACCCGTTTCCAAGCAAACTCAGGTAGTTAGAAGAGCTCATTTTCCTCATGCCTGTAGAACTCATGGTGGCTTCCTTCTTCAAAGTCAGTAAGAGAGCATCTCTGACTAGCGGAATTGCCTGGGTCCCTCTTTTAAGGGATTTTACTCAATCAAGACAAGCCTACCCAGGATATTCTTCCTTTTGATAACCTCAAATTCAACTGATTTGGGGCCTTAATCACATCAGTACAAGTGCTCCACATTTGCATTTTCTATAGGTTAGAAGCAAGTCACAAGTTCTGCCTGCACTTGTGGTAGGGATTATATAAAATTAAGACTCATAGGAGGTCAGCACAAAAGGGTATGTGTATGTGTGTGATGAAGGTAGAGGGAGGAACAGAGGCTAAATTCTCACCCTGCATAGTGACAAGTCAGTATCGATAATGCTTAAAACTGGAGAACTCATGGGGCTTCTGGCTGGCTCAATCAGTAGATCTTGTAACTGTTGATATCAGGGTCATGAGTTCAAGCCCTACTTAAGTGTGGAGCCTACTTACAAAAATGGAGAAGTCTATTAGCAATATTAAGAAGTGTAGAAGTAAATCCTAAAATAATCTACTAAAAGAAGGGAAGGTTGCTTTCTTTGAGAAGAAGGGTATTAGCAGTGATAGCAACTATTACTTTTCACAGGAAACTTTGTATAATCTTATGACTCTTAAATTAAGTGACTGCATAAATTTGATAAAAATAAAATCATTAAGGGAAGAGAGTAAGAGACTTTTCAAGAAGTCAAGAAGGACCTAAGTTTTTATGGAAAAAAAAGTACATTTTAAGCTACAGGTAGAATAAATAAATATAAATGTTCAACATGACGATTTTAATGGAGTTGTAGAATATCTCTAAAAGTACAAAGGTTGCTTATGTGGATTAAGATAAAAAATATGAAAAATGCTTGGAACATAAAAATAGACACTTCATAATACCAAGAATGAAGAAAAATAAAACCTTAAAGTTATCACACAGAAAAGACAAATTATCTACAAAGAAATGACAATTAGAACAGACTTCTTAATAAAATAAACACCAAAAGAAAACGGAGAGCCATAATAAAAATGTCTAAAGATTGTTAATCTCTCATTTAAATTTTTTAATGTTTATTTATTATTGAGAGACAGAGAGAGACAGAGCATGAGCAGGGGAGGGGCTGAGAGAAGGGGAGACACAGAATCTGAAGCAGGCTCCAGGTTCTGTGCTGACAGCCCAATGTGTCAGAGCCCTCGATGTGACGCTTGAATTCACAAATGGTGAGATCATGACCTGAGCTGAAGTTGGACACCTAACCACCTGAGCCACCCAGGTGCCCCTAATCTCTCATTTTATACTTAAATAAACTTGAATTAAAGAATTAAAATAGAGACATTTCTAGCAATGTGAAGATTGAGAGTTTGTAACTCCAAGATTTTTCACCAGCAGAAATACTGGACACAGGAAAAGTGTGAACTCAAAAATTAACTTAAAAAATATCAGTTAATTATAGTAGCTGTTAATTACAATAACCTTGGGAGCCTAAAAATGGTAGAAATAAAAATCCAGATGAGAGTAAATTGTATTATAATGAGATGGCTCAATAAAGTTTGCTAAATATTGTGTTTTGTTTTAGAGAGGGACAGAAATTAGAAACCTCTGCTTCGTTAACTTATAGATAATTATTTATATTAAAAATTAGTGGTAATTAAACTATATACAACTGTATTTTAGATCTTCGTATCTTGTTCATCTTATAACTAAAAGTTTGAACCCTTTTACCAATCTGTCTCTATTTCTTTCTATTCTCACCTCCTCCAAGTCCCATCCTCTGGCAATCATTTTTCTTTTCTCTGTTTCCATGAGTTCACTTTTTTTTTTTTTAAGATTCTACATACAAGTGATACCATGCTGTATCTATCTTTCTCTATCTGGCTTATTTTACTTAGCATAATGCCCCCCAGGTTCGTCCATGTTATTGCAAATGATAGATTTCCTCCTCTTTAAAGGTTGAATTATATATATATATATATATGTATGTATATATATATATATGTATGTATATATATATATATATATTATATGTGTATAGGCTAGATAGAAAAAAATATATATATATATTTCCCCCGATCCATTCATCTTCAGTGGACACTTGGGTTGTTTCCATCCCTTGGCTGTTGTAAACAGTACTGCTGTGAGCATGGAAGTACAGATATCTTTTTGAGACGATGGTTTCATTTCCTTTGGATATATGCCCCAAAATGAAATTATTGGATCATATATTTATTTTATTTTTAATTTATGAGGAACCTCCATAATGTTTTCCATAAAGTATATCAGTTTACAATCCCATCAATGGTGCACCAGTGTTCCTTTTTCTCTACATCCTTGTCAGCATTTATTATTACGTGTCTTTGTTGATGAGAGCCATCCTAACAGGTATGAGGTTATATCTCATTTTGGTTTTGATTCACATTTCCCTAATGATCAGTGATGTTGAGCACCTTTTCATGTACTTGTTGGCCATTTTTATATCTTTGGAAAAGAAGTCCTTTGTCGATTTTTATTTTTATTTTTTTAATAAAAAAATTAAAAAAATATTTATTTATTTTTGAGACAGAGAGAGACAGAGTGGGGGAGAGGCAGAGAGTTAGAGGGAGACACAGAATCTGAAACACAGAGCCCAACACGGGGCTCAAACTCGTGAACCAGGAGATCATGACCTGAGCTGAAGTTGGCTGCCCAACTGACTGAGCCACCCAGTCACCCCTCCTTTGTCCATTTTTAAATAAGGATATTTGTTTTTTGCTATGAAGTTGTATGAGTTCTTTGAAACATTTTCATTGAAACTTTCAGGTGAACCAGTAGAGTCTTTGTTTTTTTTTGTTTTGTTTTAGGATAGTCTTCTTAGAACAAGGAATACTTTCAGATTTATGTTGATCAGTTGTCCATCTAGAAAACCTGCAGTAATATCATCAGACAGCTTGGACAGAATATTTGTCCTGAACTCTGCTGCCAATATTAGTACGTAGCCCAAGTTTATGATTGAAAGTAAAGAATGGATTAATAATGCCTGGAAATGTCTGTCTCTGTCAGAGTACTTCCAATGATAGTTTTGTTTTCTCTGAAATTCTTTCTGTATCATAATACATTTAAAAAAATATTTGCATTATCATGGCACTTTAGAGTCTATTCTCCTTGGAGAAAGAGAGATACAGGAGCTTTGATTATGTTTAGCATTCTTCAGAAATTGAAATGAAATCCATGTTTTTAAAAATTTTTTAATTTGTTTTTGAGAGAGAGAGAGAGAGTGCAAGCTGGGGAGGGACAGAGAGAGAGGGAGACACAGAATCCGAAGCAGGCTCCAGGCTCTGACCTGTCAGCACAGAGACCGCTGCGGGGCTCAAACTCAGGAGCCATGAAGTCATGACCTGAGCCGAAGTCAGACATTTAACCGACTGAGCCACCCAGATGCCCCTAAAATCCATGTTTTGAACCACCTTTGAAAATCTTTTGTTAATTAGGTTACATTTAAGATTGCTTTATTCAATTTATGATTTTTCATTTCTATAGATATATAGGAGACTTTCTCTAGATGTGGCATCTCGTTAAGCTCAGTAGATTCACATATTTTTGTGGGATCATTTCCCTGGCAGCTACCAAAATCCTTAGAAAATGCAATTATATAGACATAGATAAATGTATATGTAGATGTATATAGATACATAGTATGTTCCCCTTTCCCACCTATATCTATATGTGTATCTGTATCCATGAATCAATTACCAAACTTAAAAAATAAGATTGCCTTTGGTTGTTACAAAGCTGTGAGGAATTTTTGGAACATGAAACACATGTGAAGTCATTTGAAGAGGGAAACAGGTGTTGAGATATGGCAGGAGGAAGGCTGGTTCAGAACGTGGGAGCAAATTCCTATGTACTCCAAATGTGGAAATGACAGAGATCTGTCACAGGTGCCTTTGGGCAACTGACAGGGTAATTGGCTGCTGTAGGAACATCCAGGTGGATCATATTTCCTCCAATCTTCTTTCCTTTGGGTCAAGGGGCAATAAGCGGGATATCTGCTTTTAGGCATGGGTATTGAATGTGGGGACTTAGATAGCACAAGAATCACAGAGTCTCAAGTGACTGGTGCCACCAGGAAGAACTGGGAGCGCCCATGACATGAGGCCAGGTAGTGGCACACACTGGCCAGTAGCACATGATTATGGGACTGAGCTGACTGGAGAATGCAGTTCACCTGAGTCATGAGCCAAGTATAAAACCTGAGAAACTCCAAGACGAAATGGCTTTCTCTGAGCTGACTTGACTACTTCCGTATGTAGTGCTGGGCTCTTACTCTGAAACCAAACTATGTCCCAGTGTTGAAAAAGGAACTTCTGGGAAGTTGCAACTGATCGCCTGAGGTCCTCCGCAGATGAATGAATGCTGTTTTTCATATTTAATTCGCGAATACTCAGGGAAGCTTGTTGCTGGGTAAGACCTAAGATTCGTGGGATTCCTCTTTCACAATTCAAATCTTTGAAAAGCTTGAGCACCAACTGTGTGTCCGACTCAGTACACGTGTCCTCTCATTGACACAGGACAACAGCTCTCATCTGCCACATGAGGAAGCAGGGGCATGCAGCTAATAAACAGTAGAATTGGGGCACAAAACAGGCATTCTTAACCCCAAATTGCACTTTAGCAATTTAAAGTGCATTTTAGCACTTACAAGAGGGGCAAGGTGAACATTAAGTAGTAGCAAAAAAGGAACAAAGTTGGGAAGTTTTTTGAGATGATACTGATTTTTTCTGTGCTGGGAGGTAGTGAGGTGAGGTGGGAGAGGACCTAGGCAGTTCTAACTACTGAACAGCTACTCCAGAGAGTGAGGGGGACAGTGTGGGGTTAAGCTGGGTTGAGTGCCCATGAACATTTGGACTCTAAATAGATTTTCTTTATTCAGTTGTTTCTTATCAGATTCAAGTTAATGCATCTCGAATGTATTCTTGTTAAGAAAACTTTGATGCTTTGATCACCTAAACATTTTCATGCATGCATTTCATCGTAAGATTGTGATTTATTTGGTTCTCAAGAGGATCTTAAGTTTCATGTCCTCTAATATATTCTTGTGCGTCTGTGTGAGTGACCTTGAAATGACTGACACGTTTTTTAGTTTCAACATTTCTCCGTCAATTAGTGTATATATTCAAATTGGTAGCCTGCTGTAGACCAGTGTCTGGATGTTTTCTTTATTTCACATGGCAGCTCCATTTAGGGTTTTGTATTTCCCTTTGGCAATTAATTCAGGAATGTACAGGGTGTTCTGTTTCTCCACTTTTGGGGCTGAAGGAGCTCTATTTAATCAAAAAGGTGGATTACACTGATTAGAAGTTATGAAATCAATAATTAATATAGATTTATTGGAAATACGAATAAATACAAACCCCGTTACTTTTGGGAACCTGTTTCATTACTTGATAAAGGAACACTAAATCATGTACCTTTTTCTGTAGTCAGAAGTCTCCTTTATAGTTTTGTTGTATTGATTAGTGAATATATTTAAAACATGGATTTCCTCTCAACATCTAATTTAAACACATTTTATTTTTAAAGGCAAATATATTTCCAAACTTAGGTACATTTACAACATGAGATATTATATGCTGAAATATTTTACTCTTCTATCCTCATACTATTTGAGGACATCTAATCTCTATATGCTTTTTAATATCGTGCAGATAGGGAAAGCAAAGCAGAAGGGATTTTACTTTAGTTTAAATACCATGTTTAGGTCATCATCACTCTTACTTATGTTTGTAAATTGAAGTAACTTTAATTTATTTAAGTGGTGTTTATAATATAGCATTTTGAAGATAAACAAATGCCATGATCATCTTCCAGAGGGGAAGCTAATCAGTTTGCTAAATAGAGACAGACTAACATGCCAGTCACTGTAACTTGTTTTTGACTTTGCTGCTGATAGAGTGTGAGTCCCCACAGCATATGATAATGTTTGAAGTGTTAGAACACATTTTTTTCCCATTAATTCTCCTTTATATCGCCACCCACATCAGATATGCTTTCCAGCAGTGTACTGTTGGCTGTGCATTCAGAATTTAAATTGCTAAGGGCCTGTTCTCCTTCCCAAGAATATTATAAATCTCACCACTACTAATTGAAATTGTATGGTGAGGGCGCTCTTTCCTTCTGCTGTGTGTTTAAATACCTGACTATTATCAATAAATAGGCCGTGGTGTTACAGGTGCTGCCTTCCTAGTCATCACAGATGCAAGGTGGAGGGAAGGATGCCTGGGCTGTTTAAGTGCAGGTATAAAACCGATTAAAGATGGAACACCCTGCAGCACTCACAGGATTTCAAATCTTTTATTAGAGGAAAATACTTAGGAAAAGAAGGGTATATCCCCTTTTGGTTTTATTCATTTGATAAACCAGTATTTATTAAGCATCGACATGTGTCACCCCTGATCTAGACCAGGGAAAACATCAGGGAAGCAAAGAGAAAAACAATTCCTATCCTCATGGAGTTCACATTGAACTAAATAAATTAGATATTTAAGTTACAGATAATGTAAAATATAATAGAAGGTAGAAACAGGATAGAAAATAGAATTTTTCTATGGAGAGAAGCCAAGTCAGGATTTGATGTGAAGGCTGCTGAAATATTAGACAGATGGCCAGGAGAGACCTTGCAGAGAGGGTATCGTCTGAGTAAATCCTGAAGTGAATCGCACGGAATACTGAAGGAAGGGAGCCCAAGCTGCAGGAAGTAAACTGTAATAGCCCTGAAGCAGGCATGTGCCTGGACTGTTTAAGGAGAGTAGGGTCGCTCAAGAAAATTGCATAAGAGAAAAGCATAATAAGAGATGAGGCCATCAAAAGTATAAGAGCTTTGGATGTGGGGCCACATAGATCTTGTAGACTTTTCTTTTTTAATTTTTTGTTTAAATGTTTATTTATTTTTGAAAGATGGAATGTGAGCAAGGGAGAGGCAGAGAGAGGGAGGGAATAGAGAATCTGAAGTGGGCTCTCTGCTGTCGGCACAGATGGGGGGCTTGAACCCACAAATAGTGAGATCATGACTTGAGCCAAAGTCGGAGCTTAACCAACTGAGCCACCCAGGTGTTCCAGACCTTGTAGACTTTTAAGGTGCTATAGAAAATCGTAGACAATCACTGGGAACTTGAGGCAGGCATCTGACAAGGTCTGTCTTATGTTTTCACAAAACCACTCTGGCTGTGTGCTTAAAAAAAAAAAAAAAAAAGGAGCGAGGGCAGAAGCAAGGGAGAATAGCAGTGGACATCACTCTCCAGCCTCCTTTTTCTGCCCTGTGCCCTGCAGGGGTAACCTCGATGGTATATATTAACCACTGATTGGCTTCTTTGAGTCTGGCTTGCATGGGGCTCAACTAATGAGAGACACTCATGGTGGGGGGGGGGGGGCGCGCAGGGACTGGGAGGAGAGTAAGATTTATCTCTTTCTTATGCTCTTCTCTTGCTGGCTCAGGTCCCCATTGGTTCTTCCTGTCCATCCACCAGGGCCACAGTTCCTTCTGGTGCCTCTCTCCATGTAGCTGCTTCTCTCATTTCCTGTAGCAGCTCCTTGGCCTTTGTAAATAGTTCCTTTACTAAATCCTTCTTAATTATTCATATTTGTCATCTGTTTCCTGCCTAGGATTGCCTGATGTATCAGATACAAGGCCATGCCATATTCCAGGGAGATATGATGATGACTTGGTCCAGGCTGATGGCAGTGGAGGTGGTGCGAAGTGTTTGAATTATGGACATTTTCAAATGAGAGCCTACTCAGTTTACTACTGAACACAATGTGGGGTGAGGGTGTGAAGACATGTAGGGGGTGCCTACATTTGTGGCCTGAGAAACTTCAGTAATGGAGTGGCCTTTGAATATATTCTCTTGAAGTTCAGGGGAGAGAGCTGAGCTGCAGATCTAAAATTGAAAGTTATCTGTGTAGAGATGGCTTTTGAACCCTGATGTAGGATGAGATCACTAAGGGATTGAGTCTAGACAGAAAAGAGAGCAGATCCAAAGGCTGAGTCCTGGAGCAACCTGGTATTTAGAGATTCAATAAATGAGGAATCTGATAAGGAGAGTGAGAAGGAATTATGCAAGAGGTAAAAAGCATTCCAAAGGATTGTGATAGTCCTGAATCCAGGTGAAGAATCTCTACAGTAAAAATGGACAGACTGTTCTGTAAGGTTCTAATAAACTAATGCTGGCTTTCAGTGTAAATTAGAGCACTTTAAATAGATACATATGTATATATACATGTAAGATTTTGATAACGCAAATTAAAGAGGCATATTAAAACTATGTCCCACAAGTAATAATGGCATTTCGATGACACACATTTCAGTTATCGTCGGTCATCTGAGACTCACTGTGACACTCTCACAAGGCAGCTTATATTTAGACACATTAGCGTTTCACAGCTTAACATCCTATACAGTGTTATCTACACTATTTCCCCAGAAGAATTCAAGTGTCAGGAAAAAATTTTAGAACTTATTTACCCCAAAGAAGTAGAAGTTTCTGCAGCGGCTGGGGGTGGGGGGTAGGGAAACAGCCGAAGGAACTCAACTCTGTGACTCCAACAGGAAAAACTATGAATTTAATGGTTTAAGGGGGACAGAGTGCTGCCTCTTAGCTCATCCCAAACAATTAAAAAGTAAGGAACAGGAAAGGCAACTTGGAGCCCTGCATGAGTTTGGGAAACATATTTACAGTGATTGCAATTAATTTAGAGAAGTATTTCAGGTAAGGATAGCAACCGTAGACCATTGTTCATGGCTTTAAAATTCTTAACTCTCCATGTCATTAAAAATATTTATTTAAAAATAACTAGTGATTAATTTAGCTCAGTAAAAATATTTAATACACTTATTTTCTTGAGTTTTAATTGATACATAAATTTTTCAGCTCATTGGAAATTCACTTTTTATGAAGTGATTCATTAATCATTACAAACATGCTCATGTGTGTCACATTTCTGTAATTAAATTATTTTGCAAAAGGAGCTATTGCTGTGTAAAAGATTGGCTTCAAAACCCAATTCAATGCTAGATTAGTGAAGTTTCTTCCTAAGGAACTTGAGTTAGAAAGCTAACAGGGATCATGCAGTGTATAAAAGGAAATTCATATTTACTGTATGATACTAATTTTAATAATCTGAACACAAGTGCCAAAGTGACTAATCAAAAAATTGGTATTCACAGTCACATATGAAGGTTTGGTTCTGTTCATTTCAAGTGTTAAGGATGCAATTTTCTAGGACAACACTTTGGTTGCATTTAATTTTACTGTGAAATTTGAGGGACCTGAGATTTTTCTGATTTTCCTCCTCATAATATTACCTCTGTTTATTATGTTCTCCATGCTATCCATTTCTCCATAGAACTATAGTTTCCACAAGCACACTGAAGATTTACAAGATCCCTCTTACCGACCAATTTGCATTGGTTCTTTTCACATGAATCTTTTGCTAGCTTTTTCTTTTTTAATCTTTTTGAAAAATATGTTCAATATGCTTCTATTTATTTAAAAAGTAGATGGCTAAAAACATGTGGATAATAACTGCGATGGGTTGAAACACCATCAAGTATGTTGAAATCCATGAGGTCCTAATAATATATTTTTTTAAAGAAGCTCATTGTTTTGAATACGGGTGGAGAAATGAGGAATCTGAAAAGGAGAGTGTGAAGGAATTACAGGAAAGAACCCAGGATTTAACCTGGCTTGTCTATGAGAACTGTACTTCTTAGTGACCAAACAGTTGAGGAAAAGATTACCTTTAAAAAGATACACGAAGCTGGACAACATTAAGCCTATTGATCAAAGATTATAGGCTTAGTGAAGTTATATATTAAGTACATATTATCCTGTAGATTTTTGTCTAGTAGATGAGCAAATTATTTCTATCCAGTGGAAAAGATAACCCTAAACATAAAACACCAACCAGTTGGTATATAATCTAACAAACTGCCTCTAACATTCCTTTATTAAATTGACGGTAAATTCTTAGCACCTCAACATGTTCTTTTTCTGTGATGTGACTGTAACAGTCTTCTATTTGCAACTCAGGAAGGAAACAACTGTGTTGCAAAACAGCTAAAATACACAAGTCCAACAACTGAAGGTACTTTTTAAGCTGTCGCATTCACTCCGAAGCCTATTCATCTCCTTCGGGATCCCAGAGATTAAGCACCTGTTTCTGCTCAGCTATGTAATAAAGTGGCAAACACGCTGTGCCACTGACATCACAGGACAGTTGCCTCTAGAACTAGATGCTGCACTTTCTCACAGATTCTCCTCCTCAGCTGAGACAGCAGTTGTCTGAGCAACCTCTAGATCTCGTTCATACTGTGCTGCCAGAGCTGGGTCCATGACAACCTCCGGTGGGGCAAGAGCAAGCATGGTGACAAACTTCAAGTCAGGGTCTCCAATTAGTTTTCTGGCAAGCCACAGGAAGGACTTTTCAAAGTTGTAGTTACTTTTGGCAGAAATGTCATAGTACCGAAGGTTCTTCTTTCAGTGGAAGACAACAGATTTTTGCCTTAGCTTTCCTGTCCTGAACAGCCACTTTGTTGCCACACAGCACAGTGTGGATGTTTTCAGATACTCGTACCAGATCTCTGTGCCAGTTAGGCACGTTCTTATAAGTAACCCGTGGTATTACACCAAATGTTATAATGGCACGCCGGGCTTGGATGTCCTATATCTTTCAGCCCACCAAATTTCTCCGAACCAGCCGTATCCCATACATTGATCTTATCAGGTCTTCTGTTGGTATGGAACACAAGGGAGTGGACTTCAGCACCCAAGGTGGCTTCATATGTCTTTTCAAATTCACCAGTCAGAAGACGTTTTACAAATGTAGCTTTTACAATACCACCATCGCCAAACAATTCAAGTTTGAACTGGACTTGGGGTTCTCAGGCAGCCACTGTGCTGTGGCTTCCAGAAGTGTCTCCAGCCCATCTGACTGAGGCTGAACCACTCTTTCTATCTTACTGTTTTTCTCATTAATTAATGAGTTGAGTAAAATCCTAGACATATATTTATGTTAAATTTGCGTGAAAGTCATGATTTTTGAAAAATATATTCAGCAGACATAAGCAATAAAGCTAGTAAATGAAGCAATGGAAGAGTCAGTGTTCTGAGTTACTTTGCAACTCCTAATGAATTAGTGGATCTAGGCAACAATCATCAGTTGCTAGTGACATCACATACAAAAACGAGACTGGATGGCTCCATTGGTAAAGTGTCCAGCTCTTGATTTTGGCTTAGGTCATGATATTACTATCTGTGGGCTTGAGCCCTGCATCGGGCTCTGTGCTGACAGTGTGGAACCTGTATGGGAATCTCTCCCTCTGCTCCCCTCCCCCTCCCCCCCCCAAAAAAAACCTTAAAAACAAAAACAAAAAAGAGACAATTAGGCAATATTCATCCTGTGGTGGAAATATACAATATATTGTATGAAGCAGTCTTGACAAAAATACTAAACCTGGATCTGAAGATATAGGTCAATGAATAAATTTGGCTTCAGGACAATTTGCATTGTATTATTAGTGATAATTTTTAAAACAGCTCTTTCATTTTATCTTCTCTCTGTCTTTCAGTCCAAGCAGGTAGTGCTCTGTTGGCAAACATTTTCAAGAACCTTGTTCACTCATGTATGTCTTAGAATTCACTTCACTAGCAGAAGACTCTCTTTCATACATCTCCCTGGGTATTTCCATGTCTGTTGTAGCTTCTGCTTAGCTGGCTGAGGGGATCTATGAGGTGCATGCTTAATATTTGGTGTGTCTGAATTCTCTACTGATTTTTCTCAGTTATCAACGAAACTATTCAGTGACACTCTGAACTGTTTCTCTAGAGTGGGATTTCCTGGGAGTGGTCTCTTAATTTCAGCATCTTTCGCAATCGAATAGGCTAAGAGTTTCCCAAAGTGTGTCAAGTTCTGATTCCTTTTAAACAGTTCTTTGCTGCATTTCTCCCTTTGCTCTCACATTTTCTAATGAAAAGCAAGAAAAAACCTATTCACACCTTTAACACTTCGCTTGGAATCTCCTCCACTAAATATCTAAATTTATCACTTAAAAGTTCTGCTTTTACAGAACTTTGGGACATAATTCTGCTAAGCTCTCTGCCACTCTGTTACAAGGATCCTCTTTCCTAGACAATTGAGGAAAGTCTGCAAAGTAAGGAAAGAACAAGATAAACAGAAAAAGTGACCCTTGAGGAAGCGGAATTAAACAAACAATCTCCTTAGCCTCCTATCCCTTTTAATGGCCTACAAAAATTCAGGAACACATTGTATTCTACTCAGAGGATTAAACTCTACTCATGAAAAGAAATAATAAAGGAGCTGAAAGTTTCAAATAACATGTAGCTCATTTTCTTCGAAGTTTTCACCAGCAGTATCTTTAATGTCTATAATATATCTACCAACAGTCTGTTTATGATTTAAGGATTCTCCAAAGTGATATCTGTCTTCTCTACCATGCTCCTCACTCCCTTTTGAATCATTATTACCCATATTTCTACTAATGGTCTGCTTAAGTCCCTCTAGGCTTTTTCTATCATGCTCCTCAAAATTCTTCCAGCCTCTGCCACTTCCCAACCAATTCTAGAGCCCCTTCCGTTTATTTAGGTATTGTTATAGTAGCACCCTACTCTGAGTACCAAAATCTGTACTAGTTTACAATTGCTGCTGTGTCAAATTACCACAAATAGGGTGATTTAAAATGATACAAATTTATTATTTTACAGTTTTGTAGGTTAGACATCCAACATGGGTCTCAGTGGGCCGTCTGCAGGACATCTGCAGAACTGGGTTCCTTTCTGGAGGCTTAAGGGGAGAACACATTTCCTTACCTTTTCCAGTTTGTAGAGGCTGCCCGCTTTCCTTGTCCCACCAGCACCTTTTCCATCTTTAAAGCCGGCAACGGTCAGCAGAGTCCTTTTTATACTGTCATCCTCTGGATTTCTTTTTCAATTCACTTTTCCACTTTTAAGGACCCTTGTGAATACTCTGGGTTCACTAGAATAATCCAGGATAATCTCCTTGTGTTAATGGAGGCTAATTAGCAAACTTTAGTCTACAACCTTAATTCCCCTTTGCCAAGTAACCAAACACATTCACAGGTTCTGAAGCTTAGGATATGGACATCCTTGGAAATCATTCTTCTACTTCTCATATATGTTCACCCTAGAAGGGATTCCCCAGCAAGCTGCCCATTTATTGGCCACTCATATTAAAGTGAGTTTACTGTTAGCAAATGCCTGTGGACACACTCTAAATAACTTTTCTTTTTCCTTAAAATTTGGAGAGACTATAAGCATTCATTAGGTATTTGAGGAATATGTTCAAAGTATTGAAAAAGATAAGATAAATACACTGATCCAGAGAAGAATTGAATAAACAACCTCACCTCCTCTCTCCCACTTTTAATTAACAGCCTGCAGAAATTCAAGAATACATTTGTATTCTACCCACATATCAATAAAATGTAATGAGAAGGAAAAAGCAGAAGAACTCTCCAAAATTAAAAATATGCATGCAAGCATAAAGTTTTTAGAAACCTTGCAATTGTTGAAGATAAGAAATCTCCTTGAAAATAGAAGAGATCAGTCCAAGAGGTTCAGTTTTCAACTGATCAAATTTCCAGGAGAGTGATGACAAAGTGGAGTGAAAAACATTCCCCCCAAAATGAACTTTTAAACTAAATTTCCAGAACTGAAGGGAAACACATGTCTTGAAATAGGAAAGACTTTTCCACGACAAAAGACCCGAACTTAGACATCTGTGAGCAATTTCAGGAAATCAGGTATAGAGGATTCTAAAAGCTTTTCGTAAGAGAAAGTCATATATGCAATGTGATACCACTAGTTAGGGCATGCCATCAGTTCCACAAGCAGATGATAGAGTAATTCTTCAAAGTCCTAAGTTAAAGTAAATTTAAACTTAGAATACTTTCACCAGCCAAATTATTGATCATGGGTGAGTATGAAATTAAAGATGTTCATATATTAAGGTACTCAAAGTCTGTCTCTTATACAATCTTCCTCAGTAGAGAAATCAAAAATAATTAATTATACTAAGAAAAAATGGGGGGAGTTTGAGATTATATAAATCACCTAAATCTTCATATAAGTAGCAGAAAAGAAATGGAGAAAAATCTAAATCTGATATTAGGCAAATAGCTGTAAATATACCTCATTTTGCATGAAGAAAACCATCTTTAGAACTATACATAACCAAGTTTAAAAGGCACTGCCTCTGATGTGTAGAATTAGGAGTGGAGCGGCTAAGAAGAGGGAGATGATGGTTAATTCTCATAGTGAAGGCTTTATATTACTATATGACTTTTGTACTTAGGGTTTAAAAGAGAAGAAGATGGCGACTGCCGGGAGGAGTGGTGCAGAGAGTATGGAGAAGGTGCCTGCCAGTCTCTGTCCCAGAGAGCACCCCAGCAGGCCCCCAGAAGTGTGTCAAATCAGATCCCTGCCCCTCAGATCCGTGCTCCTAGACAAGCAAAGTCCAGGTGCCCCTCCTAGCAGCCACTTCCTGCTGGGCCCTGCCCAGGTGAGTGCAAGCACTGGAGTCCTTTAAGAGCAGTTGTTGGATAGCAGCGGCCTTGTGGGTTTCCTGGATTCGAGGCCCTGTTGGTTTCTAAAGCTAGATGTTTGGGGGGCTCATGTCTCAGGTGCACGTCTTAAAAGTTGGGAGTTCTTGATGGAGGTACAAACCCTTAGCTTCTTAGGGAAGAACTCTGGGTTTTCAGTTGCCTCTCAACTGTGGGTTGTTGGACTGGAAGAGGGGCTTATGGCGGGATTGTGTCCCAGGCTCTCCTACTCCCTTTGAAGTGGATCTTCTCTCAATTTTTCAGACATGGACAAGTCACACAGTTTTTAGTTTTTAGTTTTTTTGTTTTGTTTTGTTTTGTTTTGTGTTTTTTTGCGGAGGAAATTGTTCCATATGTAGCTGTAGATTTAATATGTTTGTGAGAGAAGGCGTGTTCAGGATCTTCTTTTGTGGCTAGCTTGAGCCAGACCAGAACATGGCTTTTATGCTTGGGGATATATTGAGAAAAACAATAAAGCTGGAGGAGAAGGATCAATTTTCCTCATTTGTATTATCAGTCAACATATGGGTAATTTTCAAGGGGTACAGGAGTGCTGATGCATAGGGGCACGTGTACCCCAATGTTTATAGCAGCACTTTCAACAATAGCCAAATTATGGAAAGAGACTTCATGTCCATCAACTGCTGAATGGATAAAGAAGATGTGGTTTATATATACAATGGAATATTACTTGGCAATGAGAAGGAATGAAATCTGGCCATTTGCAACAACGTGGATGGAACTGGAGGGTATTATGCTAAGTGAAATAAGTCAGGCAGAGAAAGACAGATACCATATGTTTTCACTCTTATGTGGATCCTGAGAAACTTAACAGAAGACCATGGAGGAGGGGAAGTAAAAAAAAAAAAAAAAAAAAAAAAGAGAGAGAGGGAGGGAGCCAAAGCATAAGAGACTCTTAAAAACTGAGAACTGAGGGTTGATGGGGGGTGGGAGGGAGGGGAAAGTGGGTGATGGGCATTGAGGAGGGCATCTGTTGAGATGAACACTGGGTGTTGTATGGAAACCAATTTGACAATAAGTTATATTTAAAAAAAAAGAATGTGAAAAAAAACGTATGGGTAATTTTTATATTATGGTGCCTGTATCTTTGAAATCTCTGGAATAAGAACTATCAAATTAATTAGTATGCTAACTCTCTTTGTCACCTTAGTTTTTAAGCTAATAACTAGCTTAAACATAAATGTTTCAGTATTGCCTATAAAGTGAGTATCCTAGTGACTAAAATGTACCCCAATAATTAAAGCCTCCATGTCAGAAACATTTAGACAGCAAGATAAATAAGTGAATTATCAGAAGTAAGCATCTAGCCATATGTTTATGGAGATCTTATTGGAATACTCCACAGTCTGGGTGCATAGACTGTAAGAGTGGGCCTTCGGGAGCTGGCAAAAAACAATGAATTTGCTGTGCACAGTTAGGTCAACACGTTGAAATTTCCAAAGACTTTGTTTAAATTTCATGCGTCTGTGCCATGTGATTTAGGTCCAGAGTAAATATTTAAATGCATGAACCCTGCCCTAGTTGATAATTCCTTCAAATATGCCCATTGACAACAAAGTAGATTTGTTCTCACAATAATAAATGTTGGGAGACATGGGGGAAGTTATAAATGGAAAGGCCTCTTACTAATGGACCTTGAGAGCTTACAAATCTTTTCTAATTCTGAGATTATCAGTGACTCTATACATGCACCACTCACAACAAAGGAGTTAAAGATAGAAAACTGAATAACCACTCTTTTTACCATAAAAGGGGTACATATTTGAGGATTATACAAACTAAACAGAATCAGCCCAAGACTTATCTATCACAAATTGACACCATAATTTTGTTTTTTTTGCTTTGGAAGTAGGATGGTGGTGCCTTTAAAAATGCTTCAGTTCTGAAGGGAATAAAGGACCCTTGTTAGCCTTTTCTGCCCATTTATACTATGAAAGATAGTGTGGTTGTTACACTGGCTCTACAAGATGGGCTTGATTGGAAGTCACTTCTGCCCCACAGTGGACTGTGTCAACATGTACTCCGAATTCAGTATATGGACTTCAGCAGCTTGTTCAGAATGACCACACAGTGATTGGTTATGTATCATCTGGATATAGAGTATCATTTCTAACCAACCAACTCTGAGAGAGTGTAGTGAAGATGTTCATGTGTACATATGATCTTCTTTGAACAATTATTTAATACAGAATAAGGGACAATGAAAGTTTTTTGCCTATGCAATTGAAATTTAAGAAATTTAAAAACAGGTTAAATGTGGATACAGCAAATTGTCATTAAGTGAGTGCATAGGTACTGTTTAGAATTAAGGAATGCATTGTATGGAGTCACTGTCAAAGAAACAATTATAATAGGCTACAAAGCCTGCTAAAAAATAAAACATTATAAAAGGAAAGGACAAAAATTATAATACAGTAGGAACTGAGAGTCTAGAAATCAATATGGTAGCATGTGTAGGAGAAATATTGATAAGAAAAAGAAAAAATAACAAAGAATTATGTTGAGGGAGCTTTAAAACAATCAGTTGATTCTGATAGGGGTAGAGAAAAATCTCTAAAAATGTGGTAAGGACAAAAATATTCCTTTCAATTAGACTGATATATTTACACTATTAAAGTATCTGTTTGTTTATTTTAGAAACTGTGAGGAAGACATGAATGCCAAAAATATTACCAAAATAACTTGAAAAATGGATTTGGTTAATATCATAATCCTTTTCAGAAACATAGCTACCTTCCTAATTCTATGATTTCCCATGTTGATCTACAGTAATTAAAACATTGTTAACCCATGATTTTCTTTTCTTTAATATAACAATCCATGCTACAAAGTTAGATTTTTACCAGTATCTGGAATGTACATGTTGCACTGTGAGAAGTGATATTCAATGTCAGAGTAAAGTCTAATGTATAATGTTTCTTTCTGTGTTAATATTTTATGGATTTTTTCTTCCCTGCAGTTAAAACATGGCATGTGAAGTTTTGGAAAAAAGAATTATTTAATTTTTTTGAAACATAGTTTTCTTTTACAATGGGTGACTATTACTAGGTTACTAGGTATTGCACATAATTAGGCCAGATAATTCATTTTGTAAATATAATTCTCTATGTAAGAAAACTGCTGACTTTTTTTTTACATTTTATATTAGAAAAAATGAAGCATATACAAAGCAAACAGAATAGTGTACTCATCACCAGCTTCAAGAGTTATCTCACTTTTTTGTCATTTTTGTTTTGTCTCTCCCCTCATCATTACTGTAATTTTTAAATAGCTTTTTGAAGTAAAATTTACAGACACTGAAATGCACAAATGTAACCCAAACCCTATCAAGGTATAAAATATGTCTATCATCTAGAAAGCTTCCTTATGTCCCTTCCCAGTCAGTCAACTGCCCCCATCCCCACCAAGGATTAATTTTGCTTGATCTAGAACTTCAGATGAATGTAATGATACACTTTGCACTTATTTGCACTGGCTTCTTTCACACAGCATAATGTTTATGAGATTCATCTATGTTGTTGGTGTATATTAGTGATTTGTTCCTTTTTCTAACTGAGTAGCACCCCATGGTAAGAACATAACACTATTTGTTTGTTTACTCTTCTGCTGATGGACATTTGAGTTACTTCCAGTCTAGGGTATTAGGAATAAATCTGCTATACACATTCTTGCGTAAATCTTTTCACGAGCATATGTTTTTATTTCTCATTTTGTATGCCTAGGAGTAGAAATGCTGAGTCAAAAGTAGGAGTATGTTTAATTGACAAGAAACTGACTGGTCTTTTCCCAAGGAGAGTGTACCATTTCACATTCCCACCAGAAGTGTATTAGCATTCCACTAGCTACACATTCTGGCCAGTGCTTAGTGCAGTCAGGGTCTTTAATTTAGCCATTCCAGTGGGTGTCTAGTAGCAGCTTGTTAAGGTTTTAATTTGTATTTTCTGCAGGACCAATGATGTTGAGCACTTTTAATTTGCTGATTGTCTATTCAAATATGTTCATATGTGAACTCTTGGTTTAGTGTTTTGTCCATGTTTAAAATGGGGTCGTTGGCCTTATTTATTGGTAGTGGTTATGTATACTCTCTGGATAGAAGTCCTTTGTCAGATTTATGTTTCACAAGAGTTTTCTCTGAATCTGTGCCTGGTTTTGAACTGTTTGTCCTGCTCCATTTATTTATTTGTCTACCCATATGCCAGTACCACATGATTTTGGTTACTGTAACTTAGTCATAAGTTGAAGTCTGGTAATACAGATCTTCCAAATTTGATTCTCGTTTTCAAGATTGTAGAATATGGTTAAACATAGTTTTGCATGTAGCTAGCTTCCTCCTCTTATTTGCGTATTTATATATGTTTTAAACATAATTTAAATTGATAAGTATTCATATTAGAAACTTTGGATTCCAGATAAAGAAACAGAAGGAATTTGTGAAAATTACTGCTAACCCTCACTTAACTGGAACATATCTAGACAATATGCAAAAACGTTATGAATAAGGGCAAGTTTATACCTAGAGTTGGCAGGTAAATGATATTGTCAATTAATCTGGTGTTTTAATTGCAGGGTTTTAAACAATGATGTGCTGGGAGATATATATATATGTATATATATGTATATACATATGTATATATATATATGTATATGTATATATATATATATGTGTATATATATATGTGTATATATATATGTATATATATATACATATGTATATATGTATATACATGTATATATATATGTATATGTATATATATGTATATGTATATATATGCATATATATGTACATATATATACACACACATATATATAGTTTTATAATATTCTTTTTATGATTAATACAGCCTTATATATTAATATATATAATTATTAATTATATTTTATAAATTATTAATTTATTAATTTATTTAATTATTATTTAATTAATCCATTAAATTATTATTTAATTAATTTATTAATTTATTAATTATTAATTATATATTAATATATATTAATATATATTAATATGTTAATTATAAATAAATTGTATAATTACAAGTAGTTATATATATTTGTCCATGCAACAATTCAATCAATAAGAGCTCACACTGTCTTGCTAGTCATAAAAGCTTTGATGTGTCACACTGGGTTGTAAATATGTCCTCTTTGTGAAAATTCAGAAAAGAAGAAAACATTAGTGGGATTCTAATTGTATCTCCCTTAGCTTAAATTCTTAAATTCTACTTGGTTGAGAAAATCAGGATCTGTTGGGTTTTAAATGTAATGACTTAATATTCATAAAATAAATATTGCCAGTGTACATGTGAGTTTGCAGAAAAATGGGGGATACACTCTAGGTTTTTAGCATGAAAATGTAGTGGCCTGAGTGAGGTATAGAAGGAGCAGTCATGCCACATGGAAAAGCATTACTCTACCTGAGAAGTTTCTATTTCTGTATTTTTAGGACAGTCCAGAGTTAGGGGCAGTCCCCTCTGCCTTCTCCATCTGGCACTTTACTGTTGTGAGTTTGTTGTCACTACCCTCTTCCCTTTCTGTTCAGCATATCTGACTCAAGAGTCAGCTGGAAGTAATGAGCTGCCATGGTGCCAGCAGCCTCATTACTACCGAAAGGCTTGGGATCTGCTCTTTGCTCCTATATCTTTGAATTTCTAAGTTTGGGGTTGTTTTTCTTGATTCTTTGTGGGCATATTTTCTCGTCGCAAAGGCTAGACCGTGGACTTTTAGCACGGTTTTTAGCAATGAAAGATTTGTTTTTAACCTGTCTTTAAATATTTCTTTGGTCATCAATGTAGAAAATTGGGCTTTGGGTAGGTGAAAGGTATCAATTCGTACCACCAATTCGAAGTGAATTATCCATGTTTTATAATGTGTAAGGAAGACTTTCTATATTGGATTAAAGAAATACCCATGGTAATTCCCAAACTATTACTCATATTCATTTTTAGATCAAAGAGGAGAAATATTGTGCTTTTAAAACTTTTTTCTGTAGTTAAGCCTATTCTTATATTTAATATGGGCAACAATTTTTTTTTTAAAGAATTGTACTGTTGAATATATGTTTTTTATTTAACATCCTAATAAACCTTGCTAGGTAGACGAAACTCAGTGTCTTTCATGATGACTGAAAGAAATTAAATAGTTAACAATTATTTGGCTTCTCTGAAGTCCTGGGAATTTATAGATAACAATTAGAACCCCCATATCTTAGTTTCTCCTTTATGCAGAAACCAAGTCAAATTCTAAGAAACATTATTCGTTTGCTCATAAACAAAGGCGAACATTTGAGCTTATCACTGGGATTCAGGAAAACTGTCACAATTGTTATAAAGTAGAAATAATGAAGTTAAATTGAGTTATTTTTTTTTAGGAAAGTTCACTTTCCTCCTTGAGCATATACTCGTTTTCTATTTGCTTAATTAATTTCTATCGTAATTATTGGCGATTTTAATAATTGGTATTTAATCAAAAACTACCTCATATTTTAATTTAGCTTCAAGCTTATGTGAGTAGCATTGTGGAAGAGATGTCTTCCCAGCAAAGTCCTTGGTTGATCCATCTTTTGTGTTGTATACATTGCTTACCATAGTGTAGCCATGTAGTGATTGTTTGGGGTGTGTTTTCGGCAATAGCAAACAAGGAAAGTGGAGTTACAGAGGATCCTGGATATTGTGTCAGAGTGTTTGAATTTCATTGCATAAGCCATGGGAAGTGAGGGCGGTTTTTTTTTAATGTTTATTTAATGTTTATTTTTTTAATGTTTAATGCATGAGCAGGGGAGTGGCAGAGAGAGAGAGAGGGAGACAAGAATCTGAAGCAGGTTCCAGGCTCTGAGCTGTCAGCACAGAGCCTAATGCAGGGCTTGAACTCACAAGGCTGTGAGATCGTGACCTGAGCTGAAGTCGGATGCTTAACCGACTGAGCCACCCAGGCGCCCTGTGAGGATGGGTGTTTTGAGAGGACACTTAGTAAAGGCAACATTTGGGATACCTTTTCCTGCAGTGGTGCATAGGATGTATTAGAGATGGTAGAATATGAAAGTGACAGTACCAGTTAGGAGGCTGCTACATAAAAATAATTCCTTCCATGCACACTGTGACCCAGGTCAACCAAAGTTCTCATTGCTTCTCTATCATCCTGTTTCTCTGGGTTTTGTCTTTATTTTTTCTTTGTACCTCCAAAATTTTGTTCTGGCAGCTCCTCTTCTCTACACTTGAGAACCTTCCAAGGCATGAATGAATGTGATGCCCTGATGAAGTACTACCTCTTTCACTAAGACTTTGCTGACACCTTTAATTGGTGGCTTTTATTCTTATCTTTGAAACCCCAACACTATATCTCTATTTTTAAAAATTTTTATTTATTTTGAGAGGGTGGGGGAGGGGCAGAGAGAAAGAGAATCCTAAGCAGACTCCACGCTCTCAGTGCAGAGCCCAATGTGGGGCTTGATCCCACAAACCATGAGATCGTGACCTGAGCTGAGATCAAGAGACAGGCGCTCAACCAACTGAGCCACCCAGGCACCCCCATATTGTATCTCTGAAGAGAACATGACATATTTCCTGTCTCTGAGCATCTGAGTTGCAAGGAGTTAAGTCATTCACATGTGTGTTATTGTATGTTCTCATCCTGATGGTGTGCAAGACCCTTCATATTGTGTTTATTTTATTTTATTTATTTTATGTATTTTATTTTATTTTTCCCTTTCACCCTAAGTTCCTCTCTGGATCTTGGGTGTGCACTTTAGGGCAAAACTGGTTATCTAGGAGCTAATAAATCGTTGGATCACGGGCTCTTGCTCTTCAGAAGGATGACTGGGAGTATCAGGGAAATCTGTTCCATTTGCTTATCAACTTCACAAACACCCCGGGGATCTAGCAGTGGAGCCTGCCGGGCGTGCTGGATCTATGTAACATCTGCCTGTGCTGCATCTCACTATAGTTAGGACTGGTTTGCAGCATCTCTGCATCAGAGTTCCTCACAGAGCACTGAGGAGTCTTGTAAGTCCCATGAGGACATGTATCAGGGAGGAGAGGGAGACAACTCTTTTAAATGCTTCAGATAAGATGACTGAGACTTGGTCATGAGATTAACGGCAGAGATCTTAGTAATGACCCTGAAGAGTGGTTTTGGGGGAGTACGGGGATATTGGACTGCTTGGACAGTGCTCAAGAAAGTACAGAAGAAGAGGAAATGGATGCAGCAAATATATACTCCTCTTTGGAGGAGATTTGTGGTAAAGAGGAACAGAGAGTCTTCCCCCAAATGCCTTTCTAAACCAGAAAAAAGCATGATGGAGAGAAAACCCAGATCAGTTTTCAGTCTTACATTTTGAACGACAAGGAGATGAAAAAACAAGGAAGAAGTCGCCAAAAATAGAAACAATAGAGTTGATTATAATGCTCTAAATGCTGTAGGTATTTTTATTATTTGCTCCCTTATTTATACTCCTGTTTCTAAGGAGAACGGCTACAATGGGGAGCTTACATTACATACAGGCTTTGGGCTAGGTGGACATTGTAGTTAGATCATTCAGAAAGATAATAATACCTGTGATTTGATATTTAAATAAGTTAGTGTAACTGACTCGCTTTTCAAGGTAGTAAAAAGTTTCCCCTGTCCTTGAGTTATGTGTACCTGCTGATGTTTAGGGGTCATGAAAGTAATGGCAGGTATTATTTTTTTCTTCATCACTCTGCAGTGAAATGAAGTGAATGGCCAGAATGAGAATAGTAGACTAATAATGTTTTATTGGAATGATGGCTTTAATAAAGCATTCCATTATTATAAAACATCATCCAGGGTTGCATTATTTTAGTCACTCAATAGTAAAGGGAAAAGCAATTCGTAATTAAATTAGTGAAACCTAGCACCGGGCTGACCTTTCAGTAATTCATTTTATGGTTGAACTGTAAGATAGATATAAAATGCTGTATGATCTTTGACACATATTATGGATTTAAATAAATTAAATGGAATTAATGTAATACACATGCAGTTGAAAGAGTGTGGAGATAGGAGTATTTTTATGTGTCACCTTCCTAATTAGGCACTGAAATAGACTATTAACAGAGGATCACATAGTTGCCATTACTTTGCATGAGACAGGACTAGAGCTTAGGGGAAAGGCTTCAGTTGAAGGTTCTATTAAAATCTATCAGGCTTTATTCCTGACCTGTGGTTCAAATTCAAAGTATAAACAGAAAGGGGAGTGTCTAGTTTTTACTATCAGCTTAGGTCTTTGAAGAGGTTTCTAAAACTTATATCCTGTTTAGATTAGTTCATTAAGAACCCATTATATTGTATCACAAGAGCGATTGTCATTGATAACCCACTTTTCTTTCTGTCTGCACATTTACTTGATCCATTGATATTGATATCCATTGATCCATTGATATTGATATCCATTGATCTGTTGTAGGTATCCATTGATCATGGATAGGTATCCATTGATATCCATTGATCAATATCCATTGATATTAGTACTGAATATGAATATGAATTAGATTTGTATATGATAATAAAAATATATGGAATAATTCCTTTTTTAGGACCCAGACCATGTTATTGTGATTTTCACTTGGTATTGCTCTGGCTGAGGTTTTCTAAACCTTAGCTTAAATAAAAACTGATTTCGTTTCCCCCTATTTTAAAAATGTCTCAGGACGCCTGGGTGGCTCAGTCAGTTAAACATCTGACTTCAACTCAGGTCATGATCTCATGGTTCTTGAATTTGAGCCCCACGTAGGGCTGTTAGTGCAGAGCCTGCTTTGGATCCTCTGTCCCCTTCTCTCTCTGCCCTTCCCCTGTATATGTTTGCTCTCTTGCGCTTTCTCTCTCAAAAAATAAATAAACATTAAAAAATTTAATAAAAATGTCTTTAACGGGATATAGGCAGAAATGTCAAATGGGCAGAAATGTACGTCAGTGGTAATGGGTGTTTCGCTGGCCCATTTGAAAGATAAAGAGTCCTGATTCTCCTTGGGTTGGCGAAAGATTTGGACAAAATTTCTTGCATCTACTTCATTTCTTTCTAAGAATTTTCAGCTTGTGCTAGATACTAAGGCCACTCACTTGAAAATGTTACACCAATGGCTGCACATTAGACTCACTTGGGAAAGTTTATATTTAAAAAAAGTGATGGCCTCAGGGCATTGGTACTTTCTGTGCTGGATACCTGGCATGTTCTTCCCTGAGTTATCTCCATGTGGATTAGCCCCTCACCTCCTAATCTTTCCTCAAAAGTCATTTTCTCAGTGAACATTCCCATAACCCTCCTACTCACCCACTCATTTCTCTTAGTTTATTCCCTTCCAGTATGTTTCTGTGAAGGGATCCATCTGTATTGTGTTTGCTACTTTTCTAGTATGTAAAATAGTGCCTGGAACATAATAAGCATTCAATATGATTTACTAAATAAAATGAATGAATGATGCAGAGTATGTGGAGAGTCACGGCCAAGTGTAACAGTATCTAAATGAGGTAAAATGTGTGGTTGTGCACCATGACTTCCAGTCACCCCCAATCACCAGTTTCAAAAAATCACTTGAAGCTCTTATTAAAAATAAAGATTTTCTTTCTCTTTTCAACTGTGCAATAGAAAGTGAATTTCTTTAAGATGTGATACACCATTGTTATTTTAATTAGATTTAAAAATTATTACAAGTTGAACATATCTTCACCATCAATATTTCCAGTGTTTATAGTTCATTTTGTCAACTACTTTGCCAACATATCTATTGGGGTTTTAGCCATATTCTTAATAAGCATTTTCTACATTAGGTTAATGACACTTTTCACTCTGCAAGTATTTTCTTACTTTCTCCTTCATCTTCTTGGAGTGTTTTTGATACGCTGAAAAGTGTAATATTCATATTAACCATTTTTCATAATTCTGCCATTCTTCCTAAATTTAGAACTTAGTTTCCTTCCAGCTATAAATTCTTCCAGTATTCTAATGGTTTATTGTCCCACAAATAATTCTTTGTTGAAGATCTAAATATGCTATACTTACTGAATAATACTATTTTCTAAATATCTGGCATGATATTCCCTCCTCCATTCTCTATGAAATTAATAATAAGGGACTATATAAATGTAAGTTACAGATATAGATAGATTCTAGTATGATAGGCTGGAATTCTTTTACTCTCTCAGTTGACCTGTTGCTTTGTTCTTGTTTGCAGACTAAACTATTACAATTATAGCTTGGTAGTATATTTATTACCTGACAGAGAAATTAAACTTTTTTCTTTTTTTTTCAAAATTTTAGCTAACCCAAAATGTTTATTTTCTCCAAAGTATTTAAAAATAATTTTTGTTAACTTAGAAAATATGTTTTCAAGTTTAGTGGTTTTTTTTTTCAAGTTTAGTGTTTCACATTAAACTTTTAAATTATTTTGAGAAAAATGGGCATCTTTATAATATTTAATTTTTTCATTAAGAACATGCATGTCCATCTGATTCAGACCTAAGAGTACTTTTTGTAGTATTCTTCATCTAAGACCTGTGGGATTCCACATTACTATCAGTCACCCACATATAAATACATTTGACTTGTACTCTTAACGCAATACGTTCCCCTCCGTTGTATTTTTTTTTAAGTCCTTCAAACTTCTCTTCACTGTCCTTACTATTTACTGTTATTTTTTTCTCCTTTTTCTCCTCCCTAATACAGACATTCAAAATCGTTAGGGGAAGCTTATTATGTCCTAACATCACTTAGCTCTGTCATGTCAAAAGTGATAAATAGATATCATTCTTGAATCAATGAAGTATAATCATGGTTCCTTTACTATGATAGAGAAGTCATTGAAAGTGATTTGTCCACCATTATTATTCAAATATGGTAAGATTTATTTCACAGATTCTCAATACAATATAAAAATCTGATAATAAATCATTTGATATTTTGCTTCACTTACCAAGCAAATTACTAGCTATTTTTCCTCAGCTCACCAAGATAGATACTACATTTTACAATTTGCATTGCTTTTTATTGTAGGTATAAAAATGAAATCCTTTAAGAAGATTTATAATGACAAGATAACTACAGTGTAAAAACAGAAAGGGTTCAAGCTTTATGACACACAACTTAATTCAAGGTTATGAAAATAGAAATATTGAGGCTAAATAAACATCTTTCATAATCATATATTATGCTAACACAAATAATCTTTGTTGAAAAGAATTTGTTTTTACAAACTTAAGTCTGAAATTGTTTCCATTTAAATAATATGCTTGAACTAGTACAAAATTTGGCTAAAAAGAACATTTTTACAGGGTACATAAGTATAATTTTATGATAGAACATTAAGGGTTTTCCATAACAGGAACTGTAAGACATATTCTCAAGTCTACTTTATAAAAAACATAACTTTACCCAGGTTTTTATATATTTAAATTTTTTAATGGAAAAATTCAAACATATATAAATGCACTAAGATTTAGGGATAGATAATGCACGAGTGGGGGAAACAGAAAAACCAGGTTACTGTGGATTACAGAGAATTCCCTTGAAGGAAAAGTGACATTATAGTTGAGAAGAGATATTAGCCATTATCCCAGAATGAGTTGGTTGCAATTTGAAATTATGGTAAGTGGAAAAGTTCATGTCTAAACATCTCCTTGTTTGAAGAAGCTCATATGTCAAGTTTATAACAAAGTCATGGCCTATTTTTAGTTTTAAGGATTCCCAGCACAGTCACGTGCTAGATGGGAAACTTCTCTTTGGCCATCAGTAATTCAGACAGAGGTGAGAAACATGTCCGAGACTGGGTAAATAAAAATGTTTCATTTTAGTAATGATAATAAAAATTCCATTATTTTAGCCATAGAAGGGGTAAGACCATCTCTCAGTTCTAATAACTGTAGAAGTCCTTGGAGAATCAACACATCTAGTCTGATTTGTAGGTTGGAGAATAAACTCATTATTGGTAGTAGTAGGTAGCATCGCCTGCACCCAAAGGAGTGGATGCTTTCTATCAGCAGTGGTTTAATAGTTGCAATGCATTTATACAGTAATTTCCCCCTAAAAAGTTCAAATCACTTCGGCACAGTTTAATCATTTATAATTAGAACTTTTAGGTAAAGTCAGAAAGCAACTGAGCCCTAAATGTATATTTATAATTCTCTAAAATTAACACCAAGACCTTGAGCAAACACAAGTGGGAGGCAGTATGATATGTAGAACAGCTTCCCTAGGAGAGTTTTATATTCTCACTTTTCATTTTGATGTAGTCTAAAGCAGGTGTATTGATAGAATGGGTTTCGTTTGTTTTGTTAGAGGAGAAACTGGTGGGCTCTCCAAACTTGTTCATTTATCCCACCAAATATATGCTGATTCACCAGGCAGCCCCCATTCCATACTCTTACGAGAACCTTGCCTCTGCTTCAGGAAATGCTTAAGATCATAGGTAATATGTGATAGTGGTGATGGAGTTAATCAGGTAGGTACTATTGTGGAATTATAGATTCAAAGAGTTTAATACCCATGTGGTTTTCTAGATAAACTGAATCTTCAGATGTCACTGGGTTTCATATAATAAATTCTGTCTCTTGCAAGTCAAATAAGACAAATTTAATGCCATCCAAGATCATTCACTTTCCTTGCTGTTTCTAGGTTTTACCTGGCAAGAGGCTGTAGTGTTTTTAAGAGTTCCAAGCCTACATTCCCTATTGGAAGTGACTGTAAGGTCTGTAGAGTTCTAGGGATTTTCCGCAGGGCAGAAAGCAGTTGGCACTTTATTGGGTTTATGCCTTTAACATAATCCTAGTATCCTGGACCTAGGGAGCAGTTCCTTTAATTCAGTCCCAAGTTAGGAATTTTTCAGGCTGAGGACATCTGGCAGGGGATTGCCCATTCCTCAAAGTCCCTAAAGTTTATTTGTAAGATTGTAAAGAAGAAAATGTCCACTTAGTGTTTCAGGAATTTTACTGTTTTAATTCATGCCATGAGAGTCAATAGTAGCAATGGGAAATATAAATAAATAACACCTCCTTTTGTGTTTAATCATTCACCAAGTCTTTACTGAAACTTGCTATAATCAAAACATTGTCCTCTGTACTCTGGGAAAGCAGATTGCTAACACTTACTTTCACATCAAGGAGCTACAGTCTCCTCTAGACAGAGAGAGAGAGAGAGAGAGAGAGAGGGAGGAGCAAACTGGTAAATATAAAGGGGAATGTGATAAATCTTGTAATTGAGAAAGAAACAGCAAAAAATATAAAGAGGAAATTAATTCCAGTTTAGGAAATCAGAGAAACATATGAAAGAGATAATTTTGAGTTCAGCCTTGAGAGGTCATTAGTAGAGAAAAGGCAGAAAGGATATATAAAGCTGAAAGGGAAAACTCATGAGCAAAAGTATGGAGGTGTGGAAGGCCACAGAATGGTTAGGATCTGGAAAATTACCTAATAACCTGGAAAGGGGAGGACATGCAGTAGACACTGATATTGGAGAAGGCAGATGGAACTTGTGATGATTTCCATACGCCATCATGAGGATCTGGCACTTGCCCTTAGGCCCTAAAGAGATATGGAAACATTTTGGAGAAAGGAGTGACATGTTCTGAATTGTCTAATGAGAATGACTGTCTCAAATATTGGTGTAGCCAAAGCAGAGAGATTAGTCATGAGGCTGTCACATAATGTAAATAAGAGAGGCTGAGATTCAAAGCGAATGTAAATAAATCACCTTCTCCTAAGGTATAAAGAATTGAGCAGAAGATCAGTCTAGATGAGGAGAAATATGGAGGGTGAAGGAAGGACTCACTTTATAGGTTCCTTCAACCTTCTTAATGAAGTAGCCAGCAAGGAAATTGGATAAGAGGTAAGTTTGAAGGTTTCCAGGAGTGGTTTGGAAAGAAACACAAAACAACTAATCAAAATGTGATTTGATTAATATCGTGCTAAAAAATACAGTGCTATCTCAATTTGATGTAAAATGGGTCAAACAATCTTCTGAAATTCAGAATGGGGGGTGGTGGGTGGGAAGAAGCCAGGGGACACTGTAGGTATGCTGAATCATCCAGTACACTGTGAGGGAGTGGCCCCATAGAAAATGAAAAGCATAGCCATATATTTCAGGATTAGCTTTTTGAAGAAGAGACTCTATTTGTCCATGAGTGGAAATGGCAGGATTTACTCACCGGTGAATAACAAGACTTCTGTTGAGGAGTAACTCTGGTCTTGAAATCTCTGAATTTTCAGTCTGTCTGGTGCAACCCTCTCTGTGCTTTTCTTTCCTACTTCTTCCCCTGTCCTCTCGTGCTGCCCAGTCCAGTGTGTTCTAGCCCTTAAGTATTGTTTTTAATTGAGAGCTAGACAAGATATAGATAAAATGAATGGCCATCTGATGGTAGGATACACTCATCTTCATATTCATATTAAGGTCTTGTAATGATGAACAGCAACTAGACAATGGGGAGGAGGAGTCAGAGAGAAGATGCTACTGTAGAATTGTGTTTGTCCTTGTTCAAGTGAGAGGGAGCTAACATAATATGGACCTACTCTGACTAGTCACTGCGTGTGGCACTTTATCTCTTCTAATGTTTCAGAATGTTTCCCCAAGCTTATCTTGCCAGTTAGTAATACTGATTTGGACTAAGGTTTGGACAAAGTCCATTTAATTCGAAAGACCATGTTCTTTCCATTATACCACACTGACATCCATGTGAAGTGTTAGTGTATTCTTAAAAACCTAGTACTCAAGCTTTTCTTAAAATTTGGAATCATTTTTAGTAAATTGATTTATTTGTATATTCTGATACACTCTTATTTTTTAGGGTCCTATTACTGTAAAACTTTGAAAGTATTTCCAAGAAGATACAAAATGATGATTATTGTTATTGCCAGGACTCATGCAATGGGAGTTCACTGGGATTTCATTTTACCCTGTCTATTAACCCTATCTTCCCTAAGGAGAAAAAAAAATCCAGTAAAACAGCACTCACATTGACTCATAAACTGTGTGGGACCACATTAAGTCAAATGTGATTTTAAAAACGTCTGCTAAGAAACTAAACCAGCTAAACTGGCTGCATAGGTATAAGACTTTTCTCCCCTCTGAAGTGCCAATATTGTAGATTTCTTCTTGAAGAAACTTAACAAATTATCAGGCTGTGGCAAGACTATTCAACTTCCCATAAAAATTTCTTTGTAGCTTATGCTACAGGGAATCATTCTCCTTTATTTCTAATAAGACGTTTGCAGACAGAAATCATGTTTAAATTTAATCATGTACCACAGTGCCACTTCTATATAGGGTCCTGGATCATGTGATGTGTGTTAACTGATTACCCTTCAGTGGTTTGGTCTAGTCATCCCTCCAAATGCCTTCCTTATGCCTTAATATAATCATGACAAGAAAACCATCCTTCAAAATGAGGTGTGAAACTTCCTAGCCAAAAGCACTAGATGTCTAGAAAGGCTTAGGCATTTATACATGTAGGAGAACACTACTCGGTGTTCACTGAGGGTGCTGTGTACCCCTGGCAATCTTGATATTCTAGGAAGGAACAAGATGTGCCTAAAGCAAAGAGGCTGGATTCACCCTGGGCCAACACCCATCCACCTTGACTAGTGTGAAAGACATATTCTCTGATATTTTGTGATTGACCTTATGATCTTTAGCATCCTTGTATGAAGCTACCTTACAACTGTCTCAGGGATGCTGCTGAGAATATATGCCTGAAATTACTCAGCACGTCTCACAGTTCTGATTTCAAACTGTTCATTCTCTGGTTTCTATGTTCTTCTAGATAGCCTGCTTTTTAGTCAAGAGGGATGGCATCAGAGCACTTTGATTCTTGGTTTTCTAGGAATTTGTGGTATCTTCCATGTTTACAGTTCTTGTGGTCATTCATGTAGTCACCTCCTTGTAGGGCCTAGGAACTAGGGTAGGTACTGCCCAGATAGAGGTAAATAAAGCAAATTGATTGTAGCCTCATAAGACCCATTTTAGATTTTTGAACTCCAAAAAAGTATGAGGATAATTTTGTGTTGTTTTAAGCCACTAAATTTGTGGGAATGAGTTATAGCAGCAATAGGAGACAAATACACCTTTCTTTTCCTGTAAAACTTGCTTTTCTGGCTATTTCAGCACACTCCGTGCATTAAGCCAATCAGTCATTTTTGCTAGAAATTGACACTTTTAATCAGTTTTGTCCTGAATTTGATTTGAACATGTGGCAGTTTAATTACCCTCTTGAATATATGAATCATATCATTGTCACATGTACTAAGATCCGAAGAAAAAGCCATCTAGCAATATTAATTATGTGAGAGGATGACTTTTTTCACATTTGAATTATGTCCCATTATTTGGATTATGTTGCTTATAAGATTATTAAGGATAGAAAAGCACTGTGTACTGTGAGTTATATTAATAAAGATGTGATATGGGGTACCTTGTATTTTATTGAATAACATTTATTATAAGTTAAAGAGGAATATTACTCTCTATAGTCTGACCTTAAAAACCTGTGTATTTTTCTATTTATAGGATGACAATATTTCAGTTTTCATGAGGGACCAAAATAATTGGATCTGTAACCAAGGATGATAATTTTTCTGACTGACTTTGAGATGAAATGAAATTTAGGGTGGATTAAGAGAATATATATCAGGACCATACATACATATTTATATCTATACATATCTATTAAGATCCATATGTTTCTCATTTCAATTGAACATTAATAGACCTAATACTAGATGATAAGCATTAGAGCAATTTAACATAAGGGTATTTATTCATCCATTATAAAAAGATCCCTATCTTATTTTCAATGCTGAGAACTAAGTTCATCTGTTGGTATTCTTTTTAAAGGTATTTGACAAATTTTGGAAATGTTGAGGTTCAGTAGTTGAAAATAAGATTGTTATTACACAACCTAATAACATCTAATATGGAAGAATACGAATTTTCTGAGTTTCTAAGTTTTTAAAGTTTGGTAATTACAAATAATTATACAATTTATTAATATTGATTAGTATCATCAATTGGGTTGTGGGTACGTTTTCATACAAGAAATTGTAATCTTCATTATGTGAGGATTCATACTTTCATCAATGATTTTGCTCTTCTTGGAGAATTAGAGAAGAAAGTGTGTCTGTAAGGATACTCCATCTAAAATGCATTAATTTAAAACATATATCACTATGCAACCACATTAATTTATCTCTGTTATTATTATTTCTTGCTACAGAGTTTTTCAACATCTTAAAGTTATATAATTTTAAAATTCTAAAAATAATTAAGTTAGAAATCAGTCTTTTATAGAGAAATGTATTATTTGGGAGGGAAATGTGAAGAATGTACTTTGCTCAAGGCAACCTTTATTTTGATTAAAGAGAACTCTAATAGTCATATGTGGCAATTATAATAAAATAAAACACATATAGAGTCACAACTCTAAGAGATTAAACCCCAAGAGGGAAAAATTCCACAAAGAAACATAAAACAACATGTCCTCCTCAACTTTATTTCTGAAAGAAGGGGGAAAAGATTCTCTTTATTCTTTATAATCTCAGGCCAGCTGTCACCTCGGAGGGAACAAAATTCATATGATTATGTTAGCCCAAAGAAACCCTGAACTCAGTCTGAAAATTTGGTTTAAATTCAAATCTAATTGGTAGTGCTGAAAACTTTTGATAAAAACCGATGTTTATCTCCTTTGGAGAGGAAAGCCTTAAATATGAGCCTCAAAGAATTTCCATGGATACAAGCTTTCCAGAGGAAAATGAACTCACAATCAAACTTCTCAAAGTAAATGAGCGAAGAAGTCATCATGAATAAGAGTCATTAGGAATAGCCAATAACCAATTCATCCACAGAGGCTGTAGTTATGAGGTCTGTCACATACAGGATCTAAAATTAGTATATCTAATACATTTAAAGAAATCAAAATAAAGCAAAGAAGAAAGTATATAAGGAAAGAAGAATATATGCTAGGAACAAGAGATCATCAAAAGTAACCAAGAAGATTGGTGAACATGAACCAAAAAGTTTGTTAGAAATAAAATAAATAATATCTGAGTTTAGAAACTCAGAGCAAGGGCTAAGCATCATAGCAAAGTAGAAGAGGGAATTAGATAAAATTTAAATATGAAAAAATGAACTCAAAATGCAGCACAAAGAAACTTAGAGGAAACATCACTATTAATGATGAAACAATTAAGATTTCCCTTTAGAAAGTGAAAGTAGTCAAGAGTGCCCACCAATGCTACTTCTCTTCATTGAACTGGACCTTCCAACCAGTGCTGTGCAGCCAAAGGAAGGAAGAATGAATGAATGAACAAATGAATAAATAAATTCTTTAGAGATTTAAAGATTGGAAAGAAGAATTTACATTATCATTGTCTATACAGAAAATACAAAATAAGATCAAATGCATTATTTGACTTAATAAGGGACTTTGACAAAATTAATAGATACAAACTAAGTATAAACAATCAATTGTATTTATATATACCAGCAATAAGCAGGTATCTTTTAAAAAGACATAATTACCTACAAAATAAGTAGCATATAAAACACACACACACACACACACACACACACACACACACACACACACAATGAGAAAAAGTCTGCTAGAAAGAGATTCACAAAATCCAGCCGGGTGACAAATATATGACAAAGTCAATGTCGTTAACAATTACAAAAATGCAAATCAAAGTTATAATGAGAAACACAATACCCACCAAATAAGTAAAATTTAAAAGTCTAAAAATATAATGTTTGGGTGAGGATGTGAAACTTTTTGGAAAACAAAAACAGTTTGGTTTTCTCTAGTAAAGTTGAAGATACTCATTGTCTCCTATCTGGTTCATACAGACTATATAAGAAACAGTTGAACAACTTAGAATTGTGTCAAATCATACAAATGAAATTAATAAAAATGAAATATCAATGGCCAAGAAACAAATATATAAACAAATGCTCAACCTCACTAGTAATTAAATATAAATTGAGATATTACTTTCACCTCTAAAATTATTAAAGATTAAAAATAAAAAATATCAAGTTTTATCTTGTTATCTCTTTTATCTCTGTAAAATGAATATTGCCACAGACTGCATATGAGAGTGTTAATGGATACAACCTTTCTAGAATGTAATTTGGAAGTTAATACAAAAGCATCCCTATCTTTTGGTTTAGTAATTTGACCTTTTAATCTAGGAAGTAATAATAAGCAAGTACAGAGATTGACCTACAGGGATGATTACTGAAGTTAATTTTTGAATAGCAAAAATAAATAAATAAAACTTTAAAAATGTATAATAACAGGGAGATATTTAAATTTTTTTTTTTTTTTTTTTTTTTTTTTTTTTGCATATCCACACTCTGAGCCATGTTTCACCATTCAGTGTTATGGAGAAATTCTCACTATGGATTGTTACATGACACAAACTGGTTAGAGTAAAAAGCATGTATAACAGGATTCCAATGCTATTTAAATATTATATACCTGCACAGAAATGGTAAAATTGTATAAAGCATGTATAGCTATGTGGTTAGATAGCAGGCAATTAGACAATATATTGCTGGTATTTTCCAGATTTTCCACAATACTATGTGGTGATTTTATTCACACAGAAAAAAAATATTTAAAATATATAGGAAAATCAATATTATATTGTATCTCTAATACCTCAGTATCTATAATACCTCACCTCTGCTTTCTCAAAGTTTAGTGCTTGCAAATGTTGTCTTTGAGCCTTGGTTATAGATTGTGTATGTATTCCTGATTGCTTTGCATTGGGAGAACACTTTTCAGTTCTCTCCCAAACATATTTTTATGTAAATTCCACCTCATTTATAAATTCCTATGTATTGAAGAGGATCAAAATTTTGGTGAAATATTTTTTGATTAAAGGTGTCACAACTTCCTAAAATATAAGGAACTCCTTGTGCTACAGAAGTAGCTTTATAAATAGCCCTGTATAAGATGGACCTCTTCTGCATTTGTTCAATTTGTTCAGCAGTTTGGAAAGTAGGCAGAGCAACAGGTGATGTGGAAATTAAAATAAAAGCAAATCTCTTAGTCAATATTTGATGTGAAGGAAATAGCAGCATAATATAAAACCTAAATTTGAGTTGTTACAGCAAATAACTCCTTTATTTCTGCTAACAAAATAACTAAAGCTCAATTCTTTAATGTATGCATTAAGAAATGAAATTCTGAAGAAACAGCCACTCATAGATCCTTGTCACTGGGGCAAAGTTGGATTTTTATTATATATTTGTAATATATCCTAGCAAATGTATCATCCTAAATCAATTCACTTAATTACTGTTTGTAATGGGCTGAATGGTGGTCCCAAAGATATCAAGTTCTAATTCTGGAACCTGTAAACCTTATTTGGAAAAAGTCTTTTTTGAAGATGTGACTAAATTAAGGATCTTGAAATGGGGATGCCATCCTGTATTATCCAGGTGGGATCTCCATGCTAGGGCATGTATTCTTACAAGAGGGAGGCAATTGACAGGGGTGGGGATGGGGTGGAGGGTGGGGGAGGGGATTTGGAGCATACCCATAAGAGGAGGCAATGTGATCACAGAGACAGATTGAAGGAATGGAAACCCAAACCAAGGAATGAACACTGCAGCCACCAGAAGCTGGAAGAGGCAAGTAGGAACAGATTTTCACTTAGGGCTTCTGGAGAGAGCATGGCCCAGATGACACCGTGATTTCAGATCTCAGGCCTACAAAACTCTGAGACAATATATTTTTGTTTTAAGCTACATAGTTTGTAGTAATTTGTTACTGCTCCCCAGGAAACTGATACATGGCTCATACCGTAAACATAGGGATATCAATGACCATAGGTGGTCCTTCTGTGTTTCCTCCATCCTTCCCCCACCCTGGCCCAATTTCTGTCCTATTGATAACATTTATTCTTTATGTTTTAATTTCATATATTTCTCTACTAAGAGGTGTGGACTCTGCTCAAGGATTAAAATGTTGAATATTGGATGCTGGGCTGTGCACAGGTGATGGGCTGTTGAGTGCAGAAAACTCATATGTGAGGACAGAATGGTCCAGAATCCCTTCCCTTGCTGCTCATCTGCCCCCTCTGTCACCCCTTCCTCTTCCATTCATCACTTTATAACTTTCCTTCTCTTCTCCCAGCCCCTCCTCACCTTTGCTCAGCCAAAACATCTCTGGAAAAGTTTAAAGTCTCCTTACACAGAGAGCCCGTTTTCTCATCAACTGTTTTTCTCCTCTCATGGGGAGACAAAAACTATATCCCTTATCTGAAACAGTGAGTCTTTTGCATTTATACTTCAGTTCCTCACTCTTTTCCACTCATTGTTCTTTATTTTATGTTCTTTTGGTTTCCCTGGAGCTCCTTCCAGTGCATTGAATGTGGGGAGAAGCTTGGAGTCCAAAAGATTTGGCACCATCCATTGGAAAATGTAAGAAGCAGAGAAAAAAATTAATGAGTTGCCAAATCCTTAATTGCATCCTCCCTCTTTGACATCTTAATCCATTTAGAGATTTTAACAACAGATATGCTGGCCATATGGTTCATTTGATTCTTGCCTCAAGGCTGAATAGTAATCTGCCTTTGTTACCCATATGCATACTCAGTTTTATCTTTTTTAGCCATTAGGGATGAGAAAGTTTCTGAACTTCCCCATCTCTTTTCATTTTTGCTTGTAACATGGCAAATTCCTTTCTAAGGCTTGTCTCTCTTTTAAATGTCCTTGTCAAATTGCAGCCAATATTAACCAACATATCATGAATATTCTGTTTTCTAGTCTTATTTTTTTCTGGAGCTGCAAATTCACTGCATTATCTTCATTCTAAGTGATGGCAGGTGAAACTTTTACCATATAGAGTATGTTTTCTGACCAAAATGGAATAAAACTATCAGTCAGTAACAGAAAGACAACAGGAATATCTACAAACACAAATGGAAATTACACAGTGCTCTTTAAACAATCCTTGAGTCAAAGGAATTAAGAAATACATAGAAATAAATGAAAATAATATATAACCTATCAAAATTTGTGGGATGCAGCTGAAGCTGTGCTGAGAGGGAAATTTATAGCACTAAACATTTGCATGAGAAAAGAGGAAAAGCCTCACAATAATCTCAATTTCTACTGAAAGAACTAGGAAAAGAAAAAAAAAACCCTAAAGCAAGTAGTAGAGAAAAAAGAATAAAAGCAAGAGTAGAAATCAAGAACTAAAACTAAACACTGATTCTTTAAAAAAATATATGATAAATTTTATACATCTCTAGTAAAAGTGACAGAGATAGAAGACACAAATCACCAATATCAGGAGTGAATCAAAGGATATTAGTACAGATCTTATAGCCATTAAGGGGATAATGAGAGCAAACTACAAATTTATATTCATAAATTCAATAACTTAAATGATCAATTCCTTAAAATCTACAAACTACTCAAAGTCAATCAAGATGAAATCAATGACTAGAATAATCCTATAACCATTAATGAAGCTGAATTTGTAATTTAAAAACTCCTTAAGAAAAATTCTTCATGCCCACAGGATTTCCCTGGAGAATCTTACCAAATGTTTAAGGAAGAGTTAACAATAGAGCTGCATTTCCACCATCTTGGAGCCTGTGGAGGCCTGCTGGGAACAGGACTCCTAAAATGACAAATATGTCTGGAAGGCTGTGGTCCAAGGCCATTTTTGCTGGCTGTCCTCGGGGTCTCCAGATCCAGAGGGAGCACATGGCTCTTAAAATTGAAGGTGTTTATACTCGAGATTAAACTGAATTCTATCCAGGCAAGAGATGCGCTTCTGTGTACAAAGCAAAGAGCAACACAGTGACTCCTGGTGGCAAATCAAACAAAAGCAGGGTAATCTGGGGAAAAGTAGCTTATGCTCATGGAAACAGTGGTTTGGTTCAAGCTATTTCTGAAGCAACCTCCCTGCCATTGGTCACAGAATCAGTGTGATGCTGTACCCCTCACGGATTTAAATTTACTGAAAAGTAAATAAATAAAAGTGTAGATTTGTTCTCTTGTAAAAAAAAAAAAAGAGAGGTAACAATAGAAAATCAAAGAGAAAGGAACATCCCCCATTTGTGAGGCCAGTAATCCCTTCATTTGATTCAATGCAAATATCTGCGTTGATATTTAATCAGTGTGAGTGAATCCAGTACCTTACGGAGATTTAGGGCCCTGGCTCTGGAGACAGATTGCCTGGGTCCAAATTTCAGTTCTGCTGTCTTAGCTGTTTCCTTGGGGAGTTATGTAACTGGTCTGAGGTTCGTTGACCTTATCTGTTCAGTAGTGATTGACAGTAGTAGCTCTGTATACAAACTTTGTAAAGATTCAGTGGGTTAAACATGTAAACTCTTACAGGCTCTTCATTATCAAATGATCAAGTGGTATTATCTTTTTTTTTTTCCTTCGAATTATTCTCTTCAGTGTTCTCAGTTGATATTCATTATGGTAGAGTTTCATTCCAGTATTATAGTCTCTTGCCAATTGCTGCAAACTCCTGCATTTTAACATTTTTTTTTATGGTGTCCCAGAGTTCTCACATCTGGTTTGGCAACTTATACTTTTTAAAATCTTTGTGGTCTCATTGTGCAAACACTCTAAAATATATACGATTCATGTAAATACAGCCTGTCTCTTACAGTTAGCATGTATGAGTGAACATCAGGAATGAAATTTATAAGATTAACGGATGCTAGAGATTTTGCTGCCTGGAATGATAACATGAAAGGTATGCCTAGCAGCACGTTGGGGAAATATATCAAAGGGTTTTATATTTCTAGATTATAAATGGTAACTTTTATTTGAAAATTTCTAAGAGCCTCCTCTCTCATGTTTGAATTTTTCATGTAATTCTACTTCATCTGATGTTAATAGGCTCTTCCTTGCTTACTCGTTCTTTGCATTCATGTTGCATATCTTTGCTCAACTTACTTTTCACCTGTATAAACTATTTTATTTTGATTGAGTCTTTTAGTCTTGTATTTAACCTCGGTTAGATCCTTCTTTCTGGTTTTCTGTAATTAGAACCTCTTTGATTCTGATCATGTCAATACTCTCTCTCTCTCTCTCTCTCTATATATATATATATATATGATTCATGTACATGTGCTTACGTGAATTCCAAACCTCTGGTCCCTCTCCTTCCCATTTCCCTTCGGAGTATATCTCACCTCCATCACCCAAAGATAACTAACCAAGAAACTCCTCATGATCTAGTACCAAAACTTCAAAAAGAACTGCCTCCACGGGGATTTTTCCTACTTTTTTCTCCTCCAATGAAGGAAGTGCCTTTCTTCCCACATAAGCTTATTTCCTTTCGCTCTACCTTTGACTCCTCTCTGTGAGCCTACGTGTTTAATCAACTACCAGGTCCTCTGGATTCTACTTCCCAGTTTTGTCCAATTAAATTGACTGCCACACTTTTCCCAGCTGGTATCACATGGCAATAGATATGTCTGGTCTGCCATTCTATTCTCTATATCTATCTCATAGATATGTCACCTGTCTGGTCTGCCATTCTATTCTTGCTCCTTTCCAATTCCCCATGAAGCAGCTGAGGTGATTTTTCACAAGTGTAATTCTGATTATATCACTCAATGTTTTCAATGGCTTCCCAGCACCCTCAGGAAAGTCTAACCAGCTTAGAATATGTTACAAATCTTACCTTGCCAATCGTCCATTGCAACTGTGCTCAAAATATAATGATCTGATGATGGGTAAAAATTATTTATCTGGGCATCTAAATACTCAAAGTTGTATAAGGGGTAAGTAAATGGACAGATGGATGGATTGTGGCAGTGGGGCTGTGGAATTGTGTTTATGCATACATAGTTTATAAAGTGATTTACCTATAGAGATGGTCTTGTTTACACTTTATAATTAAGTCAAGTTAACTCAAAAAGATGAACTGAATCAGAGAAAAAAAAATACATACTTCCAGCAACATGTTAAATTGTTTTTGCTTACCCCATTTAGCAAGCCAAACACCATCAACTTTGGGACTTTCACTGATAAGCCAACTATTACAATGATTTATTTCATAAGTACTTTTGAAGTTATTTGCAAATATTCCACAAACAGCTTTCCTTTTTCTTCTTTTAGCTGGTTAAAACCCATAAACAACTGCTTTGTATTTGTCATAATTAATATATCTTAGAAATATGTGTGCATCTCATTTCCAATGCAGTGTACATAAATCTCTGAGTCAGACATGCCACTTTTAATGAAACACCATTCATTTTTCTGTCTGTGAAGAAATTTTCATCTGGGGAGATGTTATGTCAAAAGGGCATTTTCATCCAAAAGCTTGCAATATTAGACTGATAAAATTTATTTCCTTCTTTCTTAAATTCTTTGTCTCATGCTATTCTCAGACACTGATTCTCTGGCCACATATTGTCATGGTTCCACACTAGAAAATTATTAAGTAAAATTCTTGAGAGGCATTAACCCTTTAATCTTCTCTCTTTAATTAGTTAAGAGCGTGATAACATTACATTGTTCTTGACCCAAAACTCCTGAAAGAAAAATCAAAACAATTTATTTTGAAATGGCTATATGTAGATATTATGATTATTATTATAAAATAATCCCTAGAGAATAGATGATGTAAGTTGAAATCACCACTGGCTATTTATGGTATAACAAATTATTCCTATTAACCTACAGATTGTCTTAAGAATGCTTCCATATAATCATGAGTCAATGCAACATACAGAGATCCTCTTTATTTTCTTAAAAATATGTATTGATTTTTTAAAATGATTTATTTTGAGAAAGAGAGAAGGGGGAGGGGCCAAAAAGGAGAGGGAGAGAGAGAATCCCACTCACGCAAGCTCTGTGGCACAGAGCCTGACTCAGGGCTCGATCTCACGAGCATGAGATCATGACCTGAACTGGAATGGAGTCAGATGGTCAATTATCCCATAATTGTTCTCCACCCCCTCATAGCTGCTGCTTCATGACCTACACAAGTGAGGATTCCACCAGATGGGGGAAGCTTGCTTTTGCCATTCTCAGAGGTTACCAGTATTTACTACTAAGCATTCTAGAGATACTTAATAGATGCCTGTCTGTACATTGGGTGCATTTAGCTAGTGCCAAACACCCCCGTGTATTCATGAGCATTAACTTATCATGAATGTGCAGGAAGCAAAGATCAATTAAAAAATCATTAAATGCATGGAGAGAAAAGCACAAATATATTAAGAATAAAAAAATAATATAGTAACATGAAAAGTCAGTTAAAAAAGCAGTATGTCTTTCCCAATTTCAAGTTTAGTGTCATAAAATTGGAAGCCTAACTAACACAAATAATGTACACTATCGCATTGACTCAAGAAGTAGAAAATCTCAGAGGATTTACCATTTGGGAGAAAAATAAAAATATTCTATAAAATCTAATCCCCTGGCTCCAAAATACCTAAAATGTAGTTTTACGGGTAATTTCTTTTAAGTTTTGCAAAAAACCCAAATAATCTCCTGTTCTGTAAGCTTTTCCAAAAATGGGATTCTGAGAATGCCTGGAGAGTCTAACACAAAGAAATCTGATACTGTGGGTATCTGAATAGATTAAGGAATTTTATAATCTCTTAGCAAATATTTGTTGAGTGATAGATTAGATGCAGAATTTTGCCAAACAGAGAGGAGAGTATAAAAAAAAAAATGTAATGAACACCCAGACCTCCCTGATGGAAAGATGGACAAAAAATAATGATGTTATAGTTCAAAATCATAAATGAGTAAACACCAACATGATTCCTATAGAGCATACATAAAATAGGAACTCAGAAACAGAGGAGATTGATACAGATCTAAAGGTGATTTGGGGCTGCACCATTTGACATTTCTCTTAAGAGTAAAAAAGATCCATATTTCCTACCCTAATAATCCACAGTTGGGGAAAGGTACACAACTTTATGCCCATACAGCGTAGCTGTGAATACATATGTGAAGCTTTGTAGCATAATAGAGATAATGCAAAAGAAAAAAAGAAAAAAGTAATAGAGCACAACATTTTAAGAGCACGGTCTGGTAACCACTGACAATATTGTAAATTAAGCAATAAGGATGTCTTTGCTGACTTTAGCCCTGTTATTTGTTACTTTGTCAATACCCGCCATTTAGTGACCAGAGGAAGCCTCCCGGACATCCAATTCTCCACTGGTTGTTGACATGTTAGTTTAAATTTAGTCACTGTGTAATATCCTATGGGGTTTAGTTCTACCTAGGAAATGAAAGATTTTGTCCCTTACCAAAGTAGCATTAATGTCAGAAATTAGATAAGAGACATTTTTGGAAACATTTAGAGGAGCTGTAAGGATAGACATTTCTATCCTAATGCACATGGCACATGGACCTCTTCTGCCCGGGGGCAAGGAGGCGGGGATTAGTAGTCGTAACAGCTTAGACTCTGGGCCAAATGGCCTTACGTTCCAATTCTGACTCCATTGTTCATTAGCCATGTGAACTTGGGCATTCTTAACATCTTTGTGTCTTAGTTTCCTCATCTGGAAAATGTGGTAAATAATAATAACTGCAATATAGTTTGTATTTCGGTCTTGTGAGGATTCAGTGAGGTAATCTAAGCATATAAAATGCTTAGAACGAATCCTGGCCTACTCTAAACCCTTACGAAGGATTAAACAGTGGTACTCCTAGGGGTAGCACCAGTAACGCTAATATAACATTGCTGTTCACATATAGCACAAATAGTAGTAATCGCCACTCCTTGCACGTTCTCTGTATCCCTGACAGACATCCCAGAAGTGGTTCTGATAGGACGAGGTCAAACTTTGATGAAGCTTTAGTGCTTTGTACCCACACAACATCCTCATTGCCCTACCATCATTGATGCTCCTTAAAATGCTCGTTGAGAAGCATGTGCCTCTGGAGTTGCTTCAGTGGGCACCTGAGGATTTCATTAACACACGCTGATGGCGTGGCTCCCAAGGAATAACAACTTCAGTGCATCACCAGTTGCAGGAAGTGCCCGGATGGCCTCATCCGGCCTCATCAGACCAGCCGCCCTGGACACCGGAGAAACCCCACTCTTCCTTTAAAGAGGCATGTTTCTTTGCACATTGCAGTCTGGCCTGAGACAAGAGAGCCGCCAAGCCTGCCTCTTCTGATTTGATGTCACCACGTGGCAGGGAAGATGGAGCGCAAAGGTGGCATAAAATGCCTGAGTTGAGGGCAGCCAGCTGTTTATTGCTACATTATCTGCTTCCGAAAAAGACACTGCAGAGCTGCTGCTCCCCCATTTCCCCGCAGATAAAACTTGATGAGATATTAACATTTAGATTACAGCACTCTTTATTTTTATTCTGTTCTAGAGGCTTTGAAATGCATTGGACTGTTTCAAACTGCCTTCTGGGGAAGCTTAATAACACCTCCAGCTTTTCTGTGGGTCTTTTTCAACCAGGGAACCTGCTGTCACTCCATAAGCCCACCAAAGGGCATTTCAGTGATCGCTGAAGCCCCAGGCTCTTGTTTGTCTAAATATCCCCAGCAGACTAACATTCCAGGTACATCAGCCTGACAACTTAAACCAAATAGAAGGCAAAATCTTAACTCCTCTGAACTGATGAATTCCCTGGGTGTTTAAGCCTTTGCCTGACTATCGTTTCCTTCCTGTCTATGTATCTGCACAAGATGGTCTTTTAATTAGCAGGTTGGAGGGAATGGAGCTGCCTTGTCATTGGGCCAGTTGAGGCCTGTTTTCTGTTAACAGTAAGTGGAGAATAGTGGTTTTCTTCCAAAAAACCTAACGCCCTTGCCTACCACCACCATGACCACACCCTGCCCTGCATGCCCAGCCCCCTTTAAGTCTTAAGACCTAGTTCAAATACTGTTTCTTTTTTGTAGCTTTTCCTAACACTTCTTCCCCTCCATCGTTCTCTGAACTCTCACAGAATGAACTGCCCCTCTCTTCCCTCTCATAGAATTGCGTGTGTAACTCTGATAGAGTTTGTATCTGTTAGTTTAGTTTGTATTAGTTTCTGTCCTACCTGCTAGTCAGTTATTTTATGCATATTTGTACCATTTGGTACCGCAGGGCTGGTAAGAGACGACCGTTTGAATTGCTTGCTGAATTAACTTGAACCACAACAATAGATTTCATATGGAAAAATAGGTAGAGTTTTAAAATACGTAAATATCCTTCTGGTCTATACTGCATGAGTAAAAAACTCTCCTGAATAAATCACCAACCATTGATTTAGTTACGTTAATATAATAACAGCTATCATTTATTGTTACTTGAGTCAGGCACTGTCATAGCTATTTATCACAACCCTATGTAAACTATGTATAATTACGTCTATCTTAAAAATAAGGAAACTGAGGCTCAGAAAAGCAAAATAATATCTGTGAGCTCATGAAGTTTAGTCAGTGTATTAGAGTTCTCTAGGGAAACAGAACCAATAGGATCTCCCTCCCTATTTATCTATTGAGACAGAGAAAGAAAAGGGTTGATATAAGAAATTCCATCATCTATTCATTTATCAAGATACACAGAGAAGAAGACAGACTGATCTAAGGAATTGGTTCATGTGATTGTGGGGGCTGGCAAGTCTGAAATCTGTAGACAAGCTGACAGGCTGGAAATTCAGGATAAGAAGTGATGTTGAAGTCTTGAATCTGAATTGCACAAGGTAGGAGGCTAGAAATTCAAGGCAGTGTTTCTATGTTGCAGTCTTTAAATAAAAATTTTTTTTAATGTTTGGGTTTTTTTTTGAGAAAGAATGACAGAGAGAGAGAGCAGAGGAAGGGCAGAGAGAGAGGGAGACACAGAATCCGAAGCAGACTCCAGGGTCTGAGCTGTCAGTACTGAGCCTGACACAGGGCTCGAACTCAGACAATGAGATCATGACCTGAGCTGAAGTCGGATGCTTAACCAGGTGAACCGCCCAGGGGCCCTATCTATGTTGCAGTCTTGAGGAGAATTTCTCCTTCTGTAAATCTCCATCTTTGCTCTTGTGGTCTTCAACTGATCAAACGAGGCCCACCAACACTATGGAGGGTAATTTGCTTTACTCAAAATCTACTGATTTAAATTTTATTCACAGTTTTATTTACAGCAATATCTGACGGGTATTTGACCAAAAACATAGACGTCTGAAGAATTCTCTATCCACAGTGTCATCACCCTCCAGATGTTTGTCTAGCTGTCCATGGGTTCTGTTTAGCTCTTTTTCTCGCTGCTAAGCCATGTGCCATGAGAGCTTGGCTTTTACATTATGAACTCTCCCACTTTTTAACGTACTGGGCCTACTTTCTCCCTACTTTGGTTTTCCTCTTAGTTATCCTATTTACTTAACTCCTCTAAAGTCTACCATATCTCACTCTCGACACGTTTGCTAGTTGTCCCCAATTCTGGACAGTGGGCCATAACGCAAAGTAGATGACAGTGTGTAGATGGCGTGTTCAGAGTTCTGAGAACTGAAATGCAAGCTATTGTATATTCTCTTGTGTCATTTTCAGTAGTGTTGTGCTCATCTTCCTGGGGAGAGTGATGTTAAGATGCAGATGCTGGTCATATTATTTAGCATTGCACAAGGAAACTATTTCGTGGCAGCAAATAAATCTTAAGTCCTTTAGGAACTTGTAGAACGGATGTTTAAAAATCAAGTAAGGTTATGTATTTGAAAGCCCTTTGAAGTGGGTAAAATGACATTAAAAATATTGGTTATTTACCCTCGAGAAAGTCGGGATAGAAGGAACATACTTAAACATCATAAAAGCCATTTATGAAAAGCCCACAGGTAATATCATCCTCAATGGGGAAAAACTGAGAGCTTTCCCCCTGAGATCAGCAACACGACAGGGATGTCCACTGTCACCGCTGTTGTTTAACATAGCGTTGGAAGTGCTAGCATCAGCAATCAGACAACAGAAGGAAATCAAAATTGGCATCAAAATTGGCAAAGATGAAGTCAAGCTTTCACTTTTTGCAGATGACGTGATAATATACATGGAGAACCCAATAGACTCCACCAAAAGTCTGCTAGAACTGATACATGAATTCAGCAAAGTCGCAGGATACAAAATCAATGTACAGAAATAAGTTGCATTCTTATACACTAATAATGAAGCAACAGAAAGACAAATAAACTGATCCCATTCACAATTGCACCAAGAAGCATAAAATACCTAGGAATAAATCTAACCAAAGATGTATAAGATCTATATGCTGAAAACTATAGAAAGCTTATGAAGGAAATTGAAGAAGATATAAAGAAATGGAAAAACATTCCGTGCTCATGGGTTGGAAGAATAAATATTGTTAAAATGTCAATACTACCTAAAGCAATCTACACATTCAATGCAATCCCAATCAAAATTGCACCAGCATTCTTCTCGAAGCTAGAACAAGCGATCCTAAAATTCATATGGAACCACAAAAGGCCCCGAATAGCCAAAGTAATTTTGAAGAAGAAGACCAAAGCAGGAGGCATCACAATCCCAGACTTTAGCCTCTACTACAAAGCTGTAATCATCAAGACAGCATGGTATTGACACAAAAACAGACACATAGACCAATGGAATAGAATAGAAACCCCAGAACTAGACCCACAAAAGTATGGCCAACTCATCTTTGACAAAGCAGGAAAGAACATCCAATGGAAAAAAGGCAGTCTCTTTAACAAATGGTGCTGGGAGAACTAGACAACAACATGCAGAAGAATGAAACTAGACCACTTTCTTACACCATTCACAAAAATAAACTCAAAATGGATAAAGGACCTGAATGTGAGACAGGAAACCATCAAAACCCTAGAGGAGAAAGCAGGAAAAGACCTCTCTGACCTCAGCCAGAGCAATTTCTTACTTGACACATCCCCAAAGGCAAGGGAATTAAAAGCAAAAATGAACTATTGGGATCTCATGAAGATAAAAAGCTTCTGCACAGCAAAGGAAACAATTGACAAAACTAAAAGGCAACCAACGGAATGGGAAAAGATACTTGCAAATGACATATCGGACAAAGGGCTAGTATCCAAAATCTGTAAAGAGCTCACCAAACTCCACACCCAAAAAACAAATAATTCAGTGAAGAAATGGGCAGAAAACATGAATAGACACTTCTCTAAAGAAGACATCCAGATGGCCAACAGGCACATGAAAAGATGCTCAACATCACTCCTCTTCAGGGAAATACAAATCAAAACCACACTGAGATATCACCTCATGCTAGTCAGAGTGGCCAAAATGAACAAATCAGGAGACTATAGATGCTGGAGAGGATGTGGAGAAATGGGAACCCTCTTGCACTGTTGGTGGGAATGCAAATTGGTGCAGCCACTCTGGAAAACAGTGTGGAGGTTCCTCAAAAAATTAAAAATAGACCTACCCCATGACCCAGCAGTAGCACTGCTAGGAATTTACCCCAGGGATACAGGAGTATTGATGCATAGGGGCACTTGTACCCCAATGTTTATAGCAGCACTCTCAACAATAGCCAAATTATGGAAAGAGCCTAAATATCCATCAACTGATGAATGGATAAAGAAATTGTGGCTTATATACACAATGGAGTACTAGGTGGCAATGAGAAAGAATAAAATATGGCCCTTTGTAGCAACGTGGATGGAACTGGAGAGTGTGATGCTAAGTGAAATAAGCCATACAGAGAAAGACAGATCCCATATGTTTTCACTCTTATGTGGATCCTGAGAAACTTAACAGAAACCCATGGCGGGGGGGAAGGAAAAAAAAAAAAGAGGTTAGAGTGGGAGAGAGCCAAAGCATAAGAGACTCTTAAAAACTGAGAACAAACAGGGTTGATGGGGGGTGAGGGAGGCGAGGGTAGGTGATGGGCATTGAAGAGGGCATCTTTTGGGATGAGCACTGGGTGTTGTATGGAAAACAATTTGACAATAATTTTCATATATTAAAAATATATATTGGTTATTCAAACTCTTGGCTCTTCTGTGAGTTCTCCTTCTCTCTCCTACTTGGTAGATTATATAAACTAAAGGAGAATTAATTGTGGACAGAAATTGCTTCTTATGTAAGAGACATGTAATTTAATGATTGTGTGTTCAGATTTTGAGGGCCAATCTTCCTGAACTTGAATCCCAGACTACATCTGTTATTTGCCACATGTATGGTCATGGATGGGCCATTTATCTTCTTTGCTTGGGTGTCCTCATTTTTAAAACAGTCATAAAATGGTATCTATCTCTTAGGGCTGTTGCAAAGAATAAATGCATTACTCTAAGGACCACACTTAGGAGAGTACCTGGCATGCTCCAAGCACCATTATTATTCTAGTTGTCCCATTCACAAGGACTTGCTCTATCAATATGAGTCCCTCACTCTATGTTTTATATTGATTCTATTGACATGATTTAAACTCTTTTGACCTTTGTACCAAGCATCCAAGCTTTGACCCTAACACAATCAGCCCTTAGTAGCAAGAAGACTTGGGAAATATGAGTCTTTAAAGGCTACTCAGCAATCAGAGATGGAAATGAAGTAATTAATTCTCAAAGTTATTGAGAAGGTTGGATTAAGGAAATATGGATTCAATAGTGCAGTAATGTTTCCCTCCCATATTTCCTGATGACAGAGCAAACTCAGCCTTACTTTTTAGGCTTGTTTTTGCATCTGAGGTTATGGGCACTGAAATTCCGATGCAGGTGTGACAGGTAAAGCTGTTTATGTACATTGCTGAAAGCATTATCCTTCAAGTTACTGAAATGACAGGTACTCTTTTTAGGTTTTTTTGAGGGGTTGGTTTGTATGCATTTAAAAAAATATCTTTATTGAGAAACAATGCACATGTCAAAAAATTTACCCATTTGGAGTATGTATTTTAGTGGATTTTAGTATTTTAAAGGACTTGTGCAACCATCACAACTAATTCCAGAACACTTCCGTCACCCCCAAAAGTAACTCCGTAGCAGACCCTTCCTACTCTCCTCCATCCCTCCCTCTATAAACCTAGTCTTTCTGTTTCTATGTAATTGTCTATTCTAGACATTTCATGTAATTGGAATCATACAATATGTGGTCTTTTAACTTCTTTAGCCTAATATTTTTCAAGTTCATCCATGTTATACCATGCATCAGTATTTCATTCCTTGTTATTGCCGAGTAACAATCCATTTTATGGGCATACCACATTTCATTGATCTGCTCATCAGTTGGTGGAAATTAGAGTTGTTTCCCCTATTTGACTTGTATGAATGCTGCTCCTATGGTCACTTGCGTGCATTTTTGTGTATGTGGACGTATGTTTTCATTTCTTTTGGAGAAATTCCTAGCAGTGGAATTTATGTGGATTTTTAAACCAGCATTAAGATGACTGCTGAATTATTTTTGTGAAGGAATACATCCAAAGAGCTTTATACTGAATAGAAATATCAGCATGGGAAGAAAAGTCTTACTCTTAGGTTGCAAGATATATTCAAATAGTTATCTCAGTTGTTCCTACCACTGTGTTCTGAAGAAACAACCAAAAATTCCCATTTTACAGAGGAGATAAAAGCACTGTGTTAAGAAATGTGGCTAAAATCACATATTAGTCAAATGTGAGAGAAAGAAGAACCCTTATGTCTGTGTTCTTTCCAAAAATTCTAACTGCTGCTTTATAGGATATTATTGAGTTTCTACAATTGTAGAAAATTTTAAAAGATGGTGATTAAGATATTTTTATAAGATCAGACTAGTTATATAGCAAATTCACTTTTTAATGGATGAATGCAGAACTTACTCTCTGTCCTCTGACATTTGGGCTACTGAGTGATTCTAGATAAAATGATAACATAATATACCATGGGCCACATTTAGTTTTTCAACCTGAGTTGGGCCCTCAGAACCACTCTTCATTTTTTGTGTGCTTGATCAGTCTCTACTCTGAGGATGTCCCTGGCTGTCAGGAACAGTGGTCATATCACATCTGATGTCTCCAGCTGGATCCCTGCAGACACTGCTTCATACATTTTTCACTCTCCAGTGGCCACTAGAATGACTTGCACACCAAGGGTGCTCAGGATGTAGTTTCTGTTGAGGATTGTTGACTTAGTACTTTCCTACTTACAGTGTAAAGGGACCTGATCAAATTCTTAGCAAGAAGACTTCTGTTTGCTCTTTACCAGGCATTTAATACAGATGGTATTTTGATTACGTATGTCAGCATGTTGAATTACCAAAATACTTATATGCTTTATTAATATATGTACCATAATCAAAGATGAATATATTTTTTAAAATGTTTATTTATTTATTTTGAGAGAGAGCATGAGCTGAGTATGAGTTGGGGGAGGAGCAGAGAGAGAGGGAGACAGAGTATCCCAGGCTTGAAGTCACAATGGTGAGATCAAGACCTGAACTGACTGAGCCACCCAGGCACCCCCAAAGCGGAACATTTCATACTCATTATTATTGGTAATAATTGATAAAGAGAACATTAGTGCACTGATTATCTTTTTTTTTTTTTTTCCCTTTTGGAGAGTTAGCTGTACTCACAGCCAACCTAGCACTGGACTCTGATCCTGGTATTTTCCTCACTTTTTCCAAAAAGGATCTGATGGTCCATGACCCAATTTTAGTTTTCTTACTGATTTTGGTAGGCTATGAGAATTACTACCTAACTTTGACTTTGACTTTGACCTGAAAATAGTGAGCATTTGAGTGTTTGGAAATGTGTCCAACACAAGCTAAACGTGCCAGGGATTCCTGTGGAGCTGAAAGTGAGAAGAGCAGTTGTACCCATTGCCCTGAGTTTTCTGTCTCTCGGAGTTACATTTATTCACACCCTTTATCCTCAGGATTTTATCTGTTCTGGAAGATGAGTTGAATATGACTGAGACAAGCATGAGGGTGGTGAGGAAGGGAGTAGAATGCAAGTAAAGCACCCAGCCTAGCCGACCTCCTGTTTTATTTCATAGTACCTTGTTTGACTCATGACCAAACACTTTGATCCTTAAGATAGTGACCAAATCATAACAGATAGGATTAGACAGTCACCAGTCCCAAAACACCTAGATGTAGCTTGAGTCACATATTTACACATAGCAGCTTATAAGAGGTTGATTTTTATATGCTGAGTTCTATGTACTTGGAAGCATTGATGTCAAAGGCGTCTGGGCTGGCTTCAACAGAAATGATAAGTATGTGCAGTATAGTAAATATGTTGCTTTTGAACCAACTCCTACATTTTGATGAGTTATCATTTGCAATTATCTTGGCAACTCAAGTTACTTACAAAATTTACACTGTAGAATGTATACTGTAGAATACACAAGCTCCTTGCAAGGTCATTCAGTCTAGATATGTGCATATATAGTTAATTGGTCCATTCTTAGCTTTGCATTAAGCCTTCACATTTGACTCTTAAACATAGGGTACTGATTCCATACTCCTGCAAATCAAAATGGAGCCATGTTCTAAGGATATCACATAATTTAATGGTTGGATATTGTACTTCTTAGGCATCTTCATCCTCTGTGGCAATAAGAACTGGAAAATCTAAAGCATTCATGCATCCAATAAACAAACAAAAGAAAGGTATTTTAATGGCTGACTTAGGAAAATGAATTATATTTTTGTCCGAGAAAAAAGATGGGCAATAATGTCTGATTATATTACAAGAGTACTTTAATAGTAATCAGTTTAATACACTTCACAAGGAGGACACAATCAGATTTACTTTCTAGTAAACTTATTTGAAATTTGTTATCTCCCCAGAGGTCACTCTTTACTATTGTCAATATGTTTTAGATAGCAAAGGTCCTCAACTACTTGAGCTTGTGACTCTATCTTATGAAAGCCTTGATATGCTCACATAAACTGTTTTGGTTCATACAGAAGAGTTCAATCTGAAAGGATACAGCCAGAGTTTACTCTTCATGGAACCAGATTTCTGCCAGTGTGATACTGCACATTTCATCAGGAACTTTGAGCAACATGGTCTTTGGGGTGTCTTTTCTCCCAAACACTGGCAGGAAAAGAATCTAAGATATAGTTGAGTACCCCTGATTTGGCAGGCTGTTTATGTGGCTGGAGAAGCTTCTGTTTCTGGTATAGGTTACAGGGGTATGCTAGCCAATTACTGGATAAGGAGATGGAGGTTTCTTTTCACAGAGGGAAGGAGCTATAACATGAAGGCTGTAGCCTCTGTTTTATTAGCTCTGTACATGTAAAAGAAACATGAATTAATTAGCCCAGATGGTCTGAGATTTCTGATAATGGCTAGGTATGAATAAGCGAGAAAATAAGAGGAAACCGATGGAACAAAGACATGGAGTGGGAGGAGGAGAAAGCCTGTGTTTCTGACACGGAAAAAAGAAAGGTGGGGCATGTGATGCTATTATCACGGTTACTGGGAGTTGGCCTATAAGGCCCAAATGCTATTCCTTGGGAAGTGAATATATAGGATATGAGACTTGGAGGAGGGTTTTAGGAGTCATAATGGAGCATAGATGAGGGTCAGAGCTGCCTGTGAACCACAGAGCCTGGAGCCAAAGGAGACATAAAAGGCAGCAGCCATGGATCAAAGCTAAAACCAAGAGCCAACCCCCAAATGCAAAAAAGGCATTAATCCAAAGAGGCCATGCTCAGAGGAAAAAAAAACCCACCCAAAACACTGAAGTCACTAAGGCTAATAAGCATGTAGGTGCAGAAGAGAATTTTCAGAGATAGAACCTGGAGGCAGTTCCTAAATGGATGGAGTATAGTTTCATGTGTTTACTATTGGGGGTGAAAGGAGGGGCTAGAAGGAGCTCGAAATACTTGGTGATTGGGTTTAAGAAGAAGAGTGCCAGGGCAGGGTGGGGCAGTAGTAGACTTCCATGATTCACAAGCTGAATGAGGATTGAATTGGAGACACTGTGTGCACACAGAGCTTAAAAGAAGCTTGATTGGGAAGGAAATGAGGAATGTGAGTAGCTAAGTGCCCAGAGAGGGATCTGTTTTGTTTTATACACGAGGGGACCTTGTACGCTACATGGATATGAAGAACAGTAATGAGAGAGAGGTTGATGCTATAGGAAGTTAGCAAGGGCTGATGCAGTAAGGTGGTTGACATGAAGGCCACCAGTATGAGAGAATTATCATTAGGGATGAAGGCTTCTTCCACAGAGAAGGGAGGAAAGGCTAAGTCGTTAATTCATGTCCTATGGCCTCAACTTCAGCGTAAACACCTTAAGTCCTATTAAGAGCTTATTATTATTAAGCCGGTAGGTTTTTTTTTAATGTTTATTTATTTATTTTAAGAAAGTGAGAAAGCACAAGCATGAGAAGGAGAGGCTGGGGTGGGGGGGAGAGAGAAAGAAAACCCCAAGCAGGCTCTGTGCTGTCAGTGCAGAGCCCATTGTAGGGCTTGATCCCACAAACTGTGAGATGACGACCTAAGCTGAAATCAAGAGTCAGACATGTAACTGACTGAGCCACCCAGGTGCCCCACTAAGCAAGTATTGTTTTATTCATGCATGTGTAGTCCAGGGTTTTTATGGATAGCTGGATATCTTGCACACTCTTGGATACCATTTACATGCTGGCCCTTCACCTTCTGGAGACAGCCAAACTAAATGGTATTTGGAGGGTTCTAAAACCAACAGTTGACTCAAAGGTCAGCAGTGAATGTTTTTAATTGAAATCAGAGCAAACTGTACCCCTTGAGTCCCATTGTGCTCAAAGTCCCTGTGGCCAACTCTAAGCCACAATAAAGAATTATTGACCAACTCCTAGGACCAGGCCTGGGGAAAACTCCTCTAGATAATGCTATGAGGAGTCTGGTTTGCATATGCAGTAAGGGAGAAGGTGGGCACATTCTATTTTCTGGGGTCCATTTAGCTCTGGATGCTCCAGAGCCAATCAGCTGAAGACCCAGGGCAGAGCTACATCTATTGGAATGAAAGCTTCATGAGGGCAGGTGCTTTGCATGTCCCCTGTAGTGTCTGGCACATATTGAAAACTGAATTTAATAAGTGGAAGCAAGCACATCTACAATACCAGTACAGAAGTAGTGATGATGCTGTTGTGATCTTATTTATTTATAATTTTAACTCCAGTGTAGTTCACATATAGTGTTATATTAATTTCAGGTGTACAATATAATGATTCAACACTTCTATCTGCTCCTCAGTGCTCATTATGGTAAGTGTGCTCCTAATCCCCGTCACCTATCTCATCTATTCCCCCACCCTGCTCCCTTCTGGTAAACATGTTTGTTCCCTATAGTTAAGAATCTGTTTCTTGGTTTTTCTTTCTCTCTCTCTCTCTCCCTTTTTTCCTCCTTTGCTTGTTTCTTTTGTTTGTTTGTTTTTCTTAAATTCCACATATAAGTGAAATCATTATGGTTTGTCTTTCTTTGACTGACTTATTTCACTTAGCATTATACTCTCTAGACCCATCCATGTCATTGCAAATGGCAAGATTTTGTTCTTTATATAGCTAAGTAATATTTTATTGTGTATATATACCACCTCTTCTTTATCCATTCATCTACTGATAGACACTTAGGCTTCTTCCATAATTTCGATATTGTAAATAATGCTGCTTTAAATATAGGGGTGCATATATCCCTTTGAATTAGTGTTTTGTATTTTTGGGTAAACATCCAATAGTGAAAATACTGGATTTTAGAGTTTTTAACTTTTTGAGGAACCTCCATACTGTTTTCTACGGTGGTTGCACCAGTTTGCATTCCCACCAACAGTGCAAGAGGCTTCCTTTTTCTCCACATCCTTGCCAACACTTGTTGGTTCTGTGGTTTTTTAAGTATTTGTTTTCCAGTTTATTTATTTATTTAGAGATACAGAAAGCACAAACAAGGGAGGGGCAGACAGAGAGGGAGAGAGAGAGTCCCAAGTCGGGATTGATCCCACGGACCATGATATCACGACCTGAGCTGAAATCAAGAGTCTGATGCTTAACCAACTGAGCCACCCAGGTGCTCTCTGGTTCTTGTGTTTTGATTTTAGCCATACAGGCAGGTGTGAGATGATCCTATTTTAGCTTTGATTTTCATTTCTTTGATGATGAGTAATGTTGAGCATCTTTTCATGTGTCTGGTGACTATCTGAATGACATTTTGAAGACACGTCTGTTAATGTCCTTTGCCCATTTTTAATTAGCTTATTTATTTTTTGGGTGTTGAGATATGTCAATTCTTTTTATATTTTAGATTCTAACCCTTTATCAGATATGTCATTTGCAAATATATTTTCCCATTCCATAGGTTACCTTTTAGTTTTGTTGATTGTTTCCTTTGTTGTGCAGAAGCTTTTTATTTTGATGTAGTCCCAGTAGTTTATTTTTGCTTCTAGTTTCCTTGCCTCGAGAGACATATCTAGAAAAATATTGCTACTGTTGGTATCAGAGACATTACTGCCTGTGCTGTGTTCTAATATTTTTATAGTTTCAGGTCTCACATTTAGGTCTTTAATCCATTTGAGCTTATTTTTGTGTATGGTATAATAAAATGGCCCAGTTTCATTCTTTGCATGTAGCTGTCCATTTTCCCCAATGCCATTTGTTAAAGAGACTGTTTCTTTCCCATTATCTATCCTCTCCTCCTTCATTGAAGATTAAGTGACCATGTATTGTGGGCTTTCTATTCTCTTAATCTTTGTGTCTATTTTTGTGCCAATACCATACTGTTTTGATTACTACAGCTTTATAATATTACTTGAAGTCTGGAATTGTGATACTTCTGGTTTTGTTTTTCTTTTTCTTTTTTCTTATTATTTTTTAATGTTTATTTATTTTTGAGAGAGAGAGAGACAGAGCATGAGCAGGTGAGGGGCAGAGAGAGAGAGAGAGAGAGAGAGAGAGAAGGAGACACAGAATCCAAAGCAGGCTCCAGGCTCTGAGTTGTCAACACAGAGCCCGATGTAGGACTTGAACCCACGAACCATGAGATGACTTGAGGTGAAGTCAGAGGCTCAACTGACTGAGCCACCCAGGTGACCCTGTTTTTCTTTTTAAAGGTTGCTTTGACTATTTGGAAGCTTTCATGATTCCATACAAATTTTAGGATATTTTTGTTCTAGTTTTGTGAAAAATGTTGTTGGTATTTTGATAGACATTACATTGAGTGTGTAGATTGCTTTGGGTTTTATAGGCATTTTAACAATATTTGTTCTTTTAGTCCATGAGTGTGGAATGTCTTTCCATTGCTTTGTGTCAGCTTCCATTTATTTCATCAGTGCTTTAAAGTTTTCAGAGTACAGGTCTTTCACTTCTTTGGTTAAGTTTACTCCTACGTATTTTATTACTTGTGGTGCCATATAAATGGGATTGTTTTCTTAATTTCTCTTTCTGCTGCTTCATTATTAGTGTATAGAAATGCAGTGGGTTTCTGCACATTGATTTTGTATCCTGCAACTTTACTGAATTCATTGATCAGTTCTAGTAGTTTTTTGGTGGAATCTTTAGGGTTTTCTACATATAGTATTGTGTCATTACCAATAGTGGAAGTTTTACTCTTCCTCACCAATTTGGATTTCTTTTATTTCTTTTTGTTGTCTGATTGCTGTGGCTAAGACTTCCACTACTATGTTTAATAAAAATGGTGAGGGTGAAAATCCTTGTCTTATTCCTGACTGTAGGGAAAAAGATCTTAGTTTTTCCCTGTTGACTATGATGTTTTCTATAGGTTTTTCATATAAGGCCTTTATTATGTTGAGGTATGTTCCCTCTAGACCTACTTTGTTGAGGGTTTTTATCATGAACGGATGTTGTACTTTTTCAAATGCTTTTTCTGCATCTACTGAAATGATCCTATGTTTTCTATTATAGTGAGCTCTTGATGGACAGCTCACAGATGAGAGCAGAGAAACAGACAAATCCTGGTATCTTGCATCTCTGTTACCACAGCAGTAGCAGTAGTGAGTACTGCAAAGAGATTAGCAGGTGGAGATGATCAGGAGCAGCCTCCAACTGCAGGGTCAGGTGAGGGCTGGGAACCAGGCATGTACTTAAGGATATTTGTGTCCCCAGCAGAAGCAGTGATGTTCAGCATCAACCATGTAGAGCTCAATTTCTTATCTATAAAATAAGGATAATAATAGCTCCTTCACATTATTTTTGTCAAAGTTAAATGACATACTGTTTAAGGGTAAAGTACTTAGCACAGTGTGTGGAAAACTAGGACTCTAGACAAGGGCCTCATTTCTTTCCACACTCAGCACCTTGGACAGAGAAAGTGTGCACTCACCATGAGCAAATTGTACAGCATTTACACAGAATCTAGTGTACTTCCATAGGTGAATGCATTAAGGTGGTTATGACAGTTATTTGACCTAAAGAATATGAGTGACAGTGAATGTAAACTCCCTATGCTGTCAGCCCGAATCAATACATATCAGGAGTAATGATCCATTGACTTCTGGGTAATGAGAGAAAGTTATGATGTTGTGACTATATTATGGCTTTTTAGAATTTTTATTGCTTTCCCCATGCATTAATATAATAACAAAAAGTATGAATCATTTGCTTCTGGACTGTAAGAAGCTGCAGGCTGAGGTGTTGATCATTTTATGTCAGAAAGTCATTTCTGAAAGAAAAACAACCAGGACAGTGCTATGGCATTTACTGACAAGTACTTTAAATTTGTAGCTGTCTACATTAGGTGATTTCTCTCTGGAATCATTTAGTTCCTGTTTGGGAAAAACACTTGTCATATTAGAAGGGCAGTGTACAAATTCAGTCAAATGTGAGTGCTGAAAACAAATTTTAAGAAAGGAAAAATATGCATTATTTTCACAGACGCTTTTTTTGTGCCTAGTATGTGCCAAACTCTATTCTAGGCATTAAGTATAAGCATTCATATCACACATTCCCTGTTATCAACACATTCATGTTTTAGTGGCAGAGAAAACCAAATAAGTGAGTAATAGGAAGGCAATATGGTAAATAGTAAGTTTAATGGCAGATGACTGTTTAGGTATGATGAAAGCTCAAAGAAATGAACCTTAATTGAGACTTGAATAACCATGGCAGATGATGTCCTTTAATGTTAAAGTTGATCAAGAATTATCTCTACATAAAGGAGAGATGGTTTGAACAAATTCATAGGTGAGAAATAGCATGGTTATTGGGATGGGGAGAAGAGGCAGCCAGAAGGAGTTTACTATTGCATATGTTGCAAGGCTTGGAGTATTAGGGGACATATATGGAGGAGGAAGAATCAGTCCAATCAGTTGGACTTGCATGTTACGTTGGGAAATGTGTCCTTTATCTTTTAAGTGAACTCTACTGAAGTCATGGGTCGCCCTTTGAGAATTTTCAGCAGAATTAACACATGATCATATTTATTTATATTTCATAATATAATTGGCTTAAAGGAGATGATACTGAAATATCACTAGGGTAAAGTTGACTGGGCACTCAACTCAGATTCTCCTGTGATCATCTCTAGCCATTTATGGCCAACATTCTTCTTCCCTTTTGGTTTCTCTTGGGGAGTACCACTGAGTGACACTCTGAATTCTTTCATTTTAGAGATTGTTAATATTATCTTTTGACTGGGGGATAAGGGACGTTTATACAATTTACATATCCATAGTCACTTATTGAAGTTTTATGTAGACTTAAGAACATACAAAATTATCTGAAAAGGCTGTTAAAATATTTCTCCCTTTTTGAACCACATATATTTCTGAGGCTAGATTTTTTACCATCTACTTGAACATAAACAATACATCATGATAGAATTAATGTAGAGCATGTATGACAATTCAGCTGTCTTCTCTCAACGCAGACTAAAGAGATTTGCAAAAGATGTAAGATAACATCATTTTTCTACTTGAAATTTTGTTTCAGAAGATATGTTTTTAATAAAAATTTATTATTTCTGTTAGCATGTAATAGGTCTATTTTTCTAACAAATGAGTAAATAAATATATTCTAAAAATTCTGTTTTAATTTCTAATACAGAAAATACCAATAGATACAGCATATATAAAAACTGCTCTTTGAAGTCCTCAATATTTATTTTAAGAGTATAAAGGGTTTCTGAGAACAACAACAACAAATCAACTGAGAACCATTGTGTTAGAACAACCACATGATTGAAATCTTATATTTGATTCAAATTTCACTTCTGACAGAACTTTTTTTATTTATATTGTTTGCCAGTTTCCCTAAGGCAGAAGCAACTACTTCTCACTCTTAAGTCTCATCACACTTTATTTGTACAATATCACTTACCCCAATTTATTATGGTATTTATCAACATTTTTAAACTTTCCTATTACAATGTAAGCTTCATGAGGATGGAATCTATGTCTGATTTATCTTTGTGTCTTCCAATATATCTGTCACAGTTGTAGACTTAAATAAATCCTAGGTCAGTGAACATAACACTTGAAAATGAGCACATGAAAATTTGCATTGCCAGGACCACTCATATTTGGTATTTGAGTCATGCTTCTTCACTATATTTCATCACCAGATTTGGATTCAGGATGGCAGATGTATTACCCTTTTTTCTGCCCCATGTTTCTTTTCTGGAAAAACAACAACAACAACAACAACAAACAAAACCCAAAACCAAAACAGATTCTGAGTAGTACTAGTATCGATATTATTTCTCAAATTAATCAGAAGAAAAAGTATCAGTGCTCAAGAGTCTGTGGGAAACCAGCCAAGGATACCTAAGGAATCTATACTTTTAGTCACTGCAGACCATGTATGAAAGAGAAATGAGAGAGAAAAGGGGAAACAGTAATTTCATTTATTACAATTACATATAATTTTTTCCTCCCATATGCACATTCTTAATGATAACTTAAGTTTTCATTAACCAGGGGTCATTAATGACTTCTTAATAAGGGTCATGGACATGATTAAATAAAAAATTAGGGGCACCAATGAACACCAAGAGACAATTTAAAGGTGTTAATTTAAGTGCCATCTTACAAAATAAATTTAATTTCCTCTCTCCCTTTATTTAAAGGAGTTGTTGATATTCTTTATATGGACCTGAATCTGGTTTTTAGGTAGAAAACAAAAAACTGAAAGAAATTTCAGTTGAGAATCCTCAGGTAATGAAGTTCGTGTTTTTAGTTCAGTGAAAACATGAGCGTTTTCATTAATTTCCTCAATCATATGCAAGCAATTGGGTAGATCTTAGGACCATGGGGACCAGGAGTAGTAGGAAGGTAGATGGGAGGTAGTCCATCACTACAGGAAATCACGTCTTGGATTTCAACTCTTTGCTGCATTTTTTTCAATGGAATAAAAAAGTTATTTTTTTGGTATAAGTTGAATCTATGACTATGTGATTTGTGTGTGTGCTGCAGTGTTTTATCATGAGAAGGAACAAGCAGGACCACATAGCACATTGTCAATAGGTCCTTGTTCCCTCAGAGAAACAAACAAAAAGCTTCTTCTGGGAAACACCTCTTCACAAAGTGGTGCTTGTGGAATTGCCAAGACCTAGGTGTACTTGGCTACAGTTGATTCTTCCAGATCATTTCTTGCTATAAAGAATCATGTACCACACCTAGAGAAAAACCAAATGTTAAAATATGAGGAAAAGTGAAACATTGGCACCAAAAAAGTCTCTAAGGAACAGGCTGTGATCACCTGAGGCTGAGGTACCTGTTGAATTGAAAACTTAGATTTGCCTTTTCTCTATTTTTTTCCCCATTCTGTAGCAGCCAGTGTGACTTTTTAAGCCAGTTAACTTGATCATGTCATTTTGTCCCTTAAAATCATTGATCATTTTACACTGCCCTGAGGATAAAATACAAAATGTTAACATGGCTCCCAAGCCTCCTTGATCCAACCCAGCCCATGGCTGCAATTCCATTTCTTATCTCATTCACTGGATTTTAAAAAAATATCCCCCAAACTGCCTTAAACCCTTCACACAACTCTTTTCTCCTTAAAACAGCTCATATTTATCTTCCACATCTGGGATAATTCCTGTTTCTTCCTCAAGTCTCAACTTAAATGTAATTTCTTGAGTGGGGGATTCCCTGATCCTCAATCTAAATTAGGCCCCCCAAGTTGCATCATATCCTTGCATGTTCCTTTATAATTATTTATCAGAATTTCTACTTTTATGATCACTACTGCATTTCAATGTGTTTCCTCCACTGGACTGAAAATTCCCTGAAGAGAAGCAAGTTTGCTTGGTTTCCCATTGAACTAGAGGGGCATATAGCCCAGGGGTGGAAAGAAAAGGAGGACAGGATATAAGTCACATCTTGGTGTGAAAATCTAAGGAGTCCAAGAGTCCTCACTTTAAAACTGGCCTTGTGAATACAGATATCTCAGGATATAAGAATAGAATAGAATATAGTTTATGAGTTTGTTAGCTTGATTTAGGACTTTTAAACACTTAGATTTATGGCACATGGACCTCCATTTATATATGTGCCCTAAGACTCACAAATGGTAAAACCAGGCCTGATGATGAAACCTATATGCAAATAGGCACATATTCTCACAAGGCCAGGTTTACATTGTAGCTGAAATACTATTTATTTATTTATTTATTTATTTATTTATTTATTTATTTGGGGGGGGCGGGGCAGAGAGAGAATCCCAAGTAGCCTGGGTTCGTGCAGAGCCCAACATGGGGCTCCAACTCACAAACCGTGAGATCATGACCTGAGCCCAAACCAAGAGTCAGGTACTTAACCTACTGAACCACACAGGCACCCCATCTACTACTCTTAATGCCACATAAAGTGAAATCAAGAAACTTCATGAGAAATGAAATATACTAGATATCAGCGTGGTCTTCACCTGACCTGGATCCTGCTGTTTACATAGATGAGAACAAGAAATTCTCCATATTAAATCTGGTTATTGAAATAACCCATTAAAATCAGAAAACTTTCCACATTAATAAATACCATCATTTTATGCTATAAACTTAGAATTGTCTGTAGAAGGCCTCTGACAGTAAATTAATTAAATCTCTGTTCTATTATGGTGTCAGCTAATTTGGAAACTCATTATTTATTTGGCACTAATTTAGCCTAGCAAATTAATTAGAAAAAGCATGGGAAAATAGATGATTCAACATGAAAGTCCAAATCAAGACAAAGAGGCAAGATCAAAGAATTTATTTAGTGAAGAGGGACAGTTACATCATTTTCAGAAGGGCCTTCCCTCTTCCTATAAATACACATCAGTGCAGAGAAGCCACTCAAAAGTGGGATTAGGAAACCAGAATCAGGAATTGTCTTTAAGAAAAATAGTTCCTCCTGTGGAAGGATTGTCTTCAAAAGGTGCACTGCACAGTATGTTCACAGAGCTCTTCCTGACTTCTGCCCTCTTCACAAGGCAGTACAGAACTCCTGGTACAGTTGGGCACTGGTCAGCAATCTCTAACTCCAGCCATGTTGGAGTGTTAGTTATGTGGTTTCCACAAGGATTTGGAAAGAAAGAACCTGTTTCTAGCTGGAGAGACATTATTTTTTTTTGAGTACAAAAAAAGTGGTCTGGTGGCACATGGTGGGTACCCATACTTCCAGATAGTGTCACCGGAATGAAATAATGCTCGAGGCAAAGAATCTTCCTGTTTTTCTCAAGGGATCAGGGTCATCCAGGAAAATTAACAAGAAAAAGGTTTTTAGTTCATCCCTTAGGTGAACGTGGTTGGTAACATTTCACCGGAATTTGGAATGTTTTCTTCTCTCTCATCTAAAAGTTTGCCAGATTTTAACTTTTTATGGATCTGCATGAGAAAGGTGAGTTAAACACTGCTAATATGCAGTGTGATCATTTGGAAGCCTATTAACTAAAATTTTATTCAGTCACAAAAGACAGATTAAATACTTACTAGGTAAGAGCCACAGGGCTCTGTCTCACACCTTGCAGAGTCTTATGCATAACTATGTAGGCACTCTGGCCCCCATAGTCACACTCCTTCCATCCCACCCCGCTAACAACTGCCTGTGGATTCCTTTTGGCCTAGAGCTACATACCTCTATTTAACAATCCACCTCAAAAAAGAGTCCCACACAGACTCTGGAAGTGAGCTGTGAACAGTCTGGGTGGGAATTCTGGTTTTCCAGGTATCCAAAGTCTGGTCTGGGAGAAGTGGGCTTGTGGATGTGCACTCTGTACAGATGTCTATTTGGTCCTGTGGATTTCTTATTCTATGAGGAAAGGGCACAGTCAGAGGAGGGCCAAGCAGGGGCAGAGACCCTCATTGTTTGGGTATCAGGGTGATACTGCTTACATGTGTACTTTCTAGTGGCATGGAGAAGAATGGCTTCCATACTTTTGAAATAACCAGTCATTACCCGATCTTAGGTCAATACCCTCTTCATTCAGGTCAGAAAGCAGTAGTTAAGGGTCTTTCTGACCCTCTCTCTCATCCTTTGCCTACTACTCCACTATACCCTGTAGTCTGTATTCGAGGTAAAGAGAAACAGCAGGTCCAAAAAAGTACCCATTTAATCCACTAGCCATGTTCTCCAATTAAAAAAAAAAATCTGGGCTATGTTAGCTACGTGGCAGGTCTGAAATCCTCTTAGCAGATGCTTCAAAATGAGCCAGGAAAGAACAAAACCATTCTATTGTAAGCCAGCCTGCCAATGTACTCTGTGGAATCTGAGCCAATAATTCATGCAGAGTGATGCTACTTACCAAATTGTTTCATGCTCTTCCCCTCACATTCATCATGACAAATAGCTCAGGCTCCAAGAAGCTTCGAAATTAAAGAATTAAGACTCTACGACTTCACTGGCTGAACACTCATCATCTTATGCCTTGTATCTATGTAACTTACAAAAATGTTTTATTCTTTAAATCAGCGTAGATTGTATGAGAGAAAAAATTTCTTCTTGATATTTTTTATGTGGAAACATACCTAACGTTGCCTCTGCCAGGAAGAATGTGGAGAGCAGTGAGATTCCTATAGTCAGTACTCACAGTCTGAAGAGACTCTGAGTGGAATATGCAAATATGAAAAACTGGTCAGAAACTTATCTCTAGTTTCCATGGAAATTAGCATGTCTACCTAAAGAGTGATACAGGATAAAATTTCAGGGTAAACTTCATCTAATGCAATCACCTTGCTTTTAGGAACATACCATAGATGTTGGAACTAAAGACTAAAGAGAAACTAATGTCTAAAGTTTCAAAAAAGATGCCATAAAATCATCATAGTAATAATTATTTCAATGAATGAGTCTGCCTTACGTTTAAGGAAACTCCTATGCATAAATGGCAGAGACTGGTTGGTGAAAATATTAATGTAAGATCCCTTCTTCTTTTTCCTAAACACAGTGGAAGATTAAATCAATTATTTTGAGCAGGCATTCTCTAAGGACTGTAATGAAAGCAGAATTAAACCATTTAAACAAACACACATTTAGGACTTAAAAGCAAATGAAAGCAAGATCTTCCTTAATGAATGTGTCTAATTCCCTAATATGGGCATTAGTGGTTGTTGGTGTTTAGTTTTCCCATAAAATTATAATGTTGGTAGCTGAATGAGGACTTAGTGAAACTCTACATTGATGGTTCCCATACCTGGCTGATCATGGAATCATCTATAGCAGTGTCTCCCAAACTTTAATGTGCACTCAGATCACATAGGGGACCTTGTTTAAAGTACATATTCTGATTCAGTAGGTCTGGGGTGAGGCCTAATATTCTGCATCTCTAACACACTCCCAAGGGATACTAATGTTGCTGGTCTGTGCACCATTCTTTGGATAGCAAATACCTAAAGACCTATGTAAAAATACAGATTCTGAGGTCTCATACCAAGAGATTCCAACTTAGTGCAGTAGAGCTTGCAAAGTTTCTTATGAGAAACTAGATGAGGAAACTGAGGTATAGTGAAATCACAGGGAACAGAATAGTGATCAAGTCAGCAGTATGCCAAAGGCTTCCTAGTCCCGTCCATTGCCATTTCTTACACAACAATGCCTCCCATGGTTATGGGAACCTTCCATGTTTTACAATCAAGATGTGCCACCTGCATAGTTGCATAGAGTCTAGGCTAAGAAGGGCCCCATGCTTAGAGTTTAATGCTCTATGGTTGAATCTCTAAATTCATAATAATTTTCTCTTTGAATTTATGTTTTATAATTGAAATTCAGTGGGATAGTGGAGCATGTGTAGAAGGAGGCTTCGAGTCTCGGCTCACGTGTGGTTTTGCCTCCTGTAGCTTCCACACTTCCCTAACAGAGATTATTGGCCCCCTGCAACCCACCCCCTGGTGCCCCAGGCTCTACTTGTCCTCCCTCTCCTCGCTTCTGGCCTGACTGCTGCTGGTCTCCATCAGGAGCAGTGGTCAGGTTGGATTGGTGAAGGGAGAGGTCATGTCCCACCAGCATCCTTCGCCTGTGTGGAGACCTGGGTGTGCATGTGGAGAATTAGGGTTGAGTGTCTCCAGTGGTGCCCCAGAGAAGGGCATAATGGCAGTGCTCCTGCACCAGGCTAACAGTGCAATGATATATTTGTCAGGTAGCTTGACAGGGGCCTCTCATCTACCTCCATTCAAGTACCACACATGTCTCTGAGCAGAGGCTTTGATTCCTTGGGGTTGCCTACTTGTTGTGAATTGGGGAAGTGGCTGATGGGAAGGGGAGATTGATTTCCCCATCTTTGGTGGGGGCCCTGGATTTTCTTTTTGAATTGGGCCTCACCAATGATACAGCTGGCCCTGTTTACAAGATTGTGTGGTGCACCAATTCTCTAAAAGGACTTCAGCCAGAGGATAGCTTGGGAATATCCTCAAGGGTCTGATTTGAATTCAGCTTTTATAGACTACTTTCAGAGGGTCACCAGATTTTTGACTTACACTATAGAAGCCTTTCAACTTACTACTGTAGTCTCTTTACAGTGATGTAACTGTTGGTTCACATTTTGAATTTTTGCTTAATTGTTTGGAACGAAGTAGGGAGTGAGCCAGTTGGGTATATCTGGTGGTTGGTTGCATGAGGAAAAGAAGCATTGCTCTTCCTATTAGGAATATCTTGTCAGGATGCTGTCCTGTGGCAGGAATTGCAACCTCTTCCCTTGTAGAAAATGAGATGTACTTCAGAGGACCCACCAGCTGCCATGACACATTTCTCCTATCTTTTGCCCTTGTCAGGTAGGAAGGAATTTTTCCTTCGTGCAAGCTTCTTCTAGCTGGACTGAGAATTAAATTTACATGAGACAGATTAACAGGAGAAAATCAAATTTAACTTTGTACTTACAGGGAATCCACACAGACCTCAAATTCCCAAGTCAGGCAAAATGTGGCTTCTATAATATCCTGAGCTAAGGAGAGGGATGGGGTAAGGACACAAAGGGAAGGAAGGTCATTTGATTAGCAGGAAGGCAAGAGATGTTGGGAAAAACAAAGTTGCCTTGTTATAGGGGTAAGTTTCTTAGGTAAAAAGGAGTCTGTTAAATGATCTTCTCATGGTACAGGCTCCCCTCTGCAATGTAAATTTAGGCAGTGGAGGGAGTGGTAAAGAGCTTTCCTGCTGGGTTTTGGTTACTTTTAACTCAAAGTAATCCACATGCTATTGTGGCCTGTCTTGGGCTGCCTGACCTTGGCCCTTGCATCCTCATTTGTGTGCCTCCAAATCTACCATGTAGGCAAGGTTATAGGACATAGCCTCTGATAGAGATGTCCCTTCAACTCTGCCTTTCTGGTCAAGTAATACTGAAGAGGAGATCTTGATTAAGCTTGCGTGCTTCTCTTTAAAGCCAGAGTGTGTAGTGCTCCCTGCCATTTGGCCCCACCAGAGCTAAGAACACCAGAAACAGCTTTGGAACCTGAGCAACAATCAGAAGGAAAACAAGGGCCTACCTACCAGGTCGTTCAACAGGATATATCCTCAGAAATGAGGCGCTTTGTCCCCTCTTACCAAAATGTGTAATGGTATCCATGTTTCTGCCTAAGGAAAAATTGTCAGTTGATTTCTGAACGCAATCAAATAATGCCCCATCACTTCAGTACACATAGAACAGAGAGAAGAATGAAGAAAACAGAAAACAGGAGCTGGCCAGCAGCGAAGAGAAACTAGTGGAGTAAATAACGATTAGAAGATGACATTTACAGAGCGTTTTTGGTCGTGGAGGATTCTCTTTAACAATATTATTAGTACGGCTGCCTGGCTGGCTCAGCCAGAAGAGAATGCGACTCTTGCCTTTGGGGTTAGAAGTTCGAGCCCCATGCTGGGTGTAAAGATAAAAAAATAAATAAATAAACTTAAAAAAAAAGACTAGTGTTAGTAAAACCTTTGTATCTAAAGTGAAGTGAGAGTAATTACAAATTATTGAGACTGAGAACATTTCAAACCATGATCAAAAAGAATGACCTTCAGGCACAGACCAGCGTGCAGCAGGAGCAGTGAGGGGCCCACTAGAGGGTCAGCTGAACCAGAAGACACAAACTGGAAGTTCACACTAAAGCTGAAGATGAACATTCTCAAAGCCACACCTGACTCCAAGTTCTTACAGCTCATTTAGAGGGAGGTAATTTGTATTTCATGTGAGAAATACTGTAAGTCATTTGCAATTTGGTTTTAATTATCTTATTAACTACATAATAAGCGCTATGTGATTCGCATTCTACACTGAGTGTGTGGATTTAGAAACTTCCTCCATGAAGCCTTGTCAAAGACAAATGAACTGGAAAGATCACACTTGGCTACTGTCAGCAAAAATTTTGTGCCCAGAGAGTTAAGCATATTCTCAGGGAATGTTGAGTGGTGCCTTTACCAGACTTATTCTGTGATACTGTGTTAAGCACTGTACAATATCAGTCCATCAGCCTTTTAATTTATTTATTGAAATGGGCACCATAGCGTTGCTCTATGTGAGCACAATTATAGAACTGAGTTATTGAAAATTCTGCCTCTGGATCTGTTAGTTTCTGAAAGTAAAACAAAGAAGGGTGGAACAGAGAAAGGAGAACCTTTTGCACTGTTGGTGGGAATACAAACTGGTGCAGCCACTCCAGGAAACAGTATGGAGGTTCCTCAAAAAATTAAAAATAGAACTATCCTACGACCCAGAAATTGCACCATTAGAAATTTATCCAAAGGATACAAAAATGCTGATTCAAAGGGGCACATGCACCCCAATGTTGATAGCAGCACTATCAACAATAGCCAAAGTATGGAAAGAGCCCAAATGTCCATTGACTGATGAATGGATAAAGAAGATGTGGTGTGTATAATATGGTGTGTGTGTGTGTGTGTGTGTGTGTGTGTGTGTGTGTACACAGTGGAATACTAAGCAGTCAAAAAGAATGAAATCTTGTCATTTGCAACAACATGAATGGGGAACTAGGTTGTATTATGCTAAGTGAAATAAGTCAGAGAAAGATATCACATGTCACTCGTGGAATTTGAGAAAGTCAACAGATGAACATAGGGGAAGGGAAGGAAAAATAAGATAAAAACAGAGAGGAGGCAAACCATAAGAGACTCTTAAATACAGAGAACAAACTGAGGGTTGCTGAAGGGGAGATGGGTGGGGGGATGGGCTAAATGGGTGATGGGCATTAAGGAGGACACTTTTCAGGATGAGCCCTGGATGTCATTTGTAAGAGATGAATCACTGGGTTCTACTCCTGAAACCAAGACTACACTGAATGTTAACTAACTTGAATTTAAAATCTTAAAATAAATAAATAAATAAATAAATAAATAAATAAATAAATAAATAAATAATAAAGAGAGAGATTGAGAGAGAGATGGAGCAATTGCTAAAAATGCCCAGTGAGGAAAATGAGGACTCTCAGGAGCCCCTTGCTTCCAAGCAAAACATTGCAAATCCATGCACTCTGGTAGTTGGTAGTTTTCACTTTCTCTTTAAAGTCCAATGAGGAAGAAGTTTCATTTACATAAAATTACAGTAGGCTCCAGAAGTGTGGTGAGAAAGTGTAATCTTTAATAAAGATGAGATAAAGACTTCTTTGTAGTTTCTTACCCCTACTGTTATGTGGAAACCCTCGCAGTAAACTGAAACTACAGAGAAAAAAGACCACAGTGAAATTTTGGAATGTATTCTTGATTTGCTCCAGGGTAGTGTTTTGCCATTTGTTTGGGTGAAAATAATTGATATGGCATTTAAATAACTTTCTTGCGAGACTATTTTACTTTGAGTTTTTATTGGGAATACCTGCTAAAAAGATGATGATTAGATGTGTGGATATATATAATCATAAACTTTTTCTTATTTAATCTATTTACTTGATTCATTAAATGAAAATTAACCATCCTTATATTTCTTTAATAAACTTTATGTGTTTTCCTTGATATATTATTATTTATATTATACTACAATTGTATATTATACCATTTATATTACTAATAGTTTAGAAACTGATTGTTATTGGGATTTTTGTATCTTTTTAATAAGTAGGTAGCTATTTAGCCACTTAAAAAAAGCAAAAACAAGTTCTGGCATTAGAATTATGCTGGCTTCATGAAGGAAGGAAGGGTCTTTTATTCTCTCTAGCCAGGAATGAATTAAATATTATATAATTATCAGTTCTGTATCTGTGAACTCATTGGCTATTTTATTATATTTTTTAGACTTTTTTAAATTTATTTTTTTAATTTTTTAAAATTTACATCCAAAGTAGTTAGCATATAGTGCAACAATGATTTCAGGAGTAGATTCCTTAGTGCCCCTTACCCATTTAGCCCATCCCCCCTCCCACAACCCCTCCAGTAACCCTCAGTTTGTTCTCCATATTTATGAGTCTCTTCTGTTTTGTCCCCCTCCCTGTTTTTATATTATTTTTGTTTCCTTTCCCTTATGTTCATCTGTTTTGTCTCTTTAAGTCCTCACATGAGTGAAGTCATATGATTTTTGTCTTTCTCTGACTAATTTCACTTAGCATAATACCCTCCAGTTCCATCCACGTAGTTGCAAATGGCAAGATTTCATTCTTTTTGATTGCTGAGTAATACTCCATTGTATATATACACCACATCTTCTTTATCCATTCATCCATCGATAGACATTTGGGCTCTTTCCATACTTTGGCTATTGTTGATAGTGCTGCTATAAACATGGGGGTGCATGTGTCCCTTCGAAACAGCACACCTGTATCCTGTGGATAAATGCCTAGTAGTGCAATTGCTGGGTTGTAGGGTAGTTCTATTTTTAGTTTTTTGAGGAACCTCCATACTGTTTTTCAGAGTGGCTGCACCAGCTTGCATTCCCATATTTAAAAAATTTTTTTTAATGTTTACTTATTTTTGAGAGAGAGAGAGAGAGAGACAGAGCATGAGGGGGAGGGGTAAAGAGAGAGACACACACAGAATGTGAAGCAGGCTCCAGCACAGAGCCCATCACGGGGCTTGAACTCACAAACCATGAGATCATGACCTGCGCCGAAGTCAGACGCTCAACCAACTGAGCTACCCATGTACCCCAACTCATTGGCTATTTTAAAGGGTAGTTCTAAAAAATCTCATTCCTCATCATTCTTGACACATCTCTTGAAATTTTACATAGCTCAATTTTTATTTAATTATTTTTATTGAGGTATAATTGACATATAGCATTATATTAGTTTCAGGTGTACAACCTAATGATTGGATATTTGTTCATCTTGCAAAATGATCACCACAGTGAGTCTGGTTACCATCCATGACCACACAGAACTAAAATTTTTTTCCTTTTGATTTCTTTCTTTTCCTTTTGTGTGTGTGTGTGTGTGTGTGAGAGAGAGAGAGAGAGATACGAAGACTTTTTTTAATGTTTATTTATTTATTTTTGAGGGAGAACGAGAGAGAGAATACAAGTGGGAGAGGGGCAGAGAGCGAGAGAGGGAGACACAGAATCTGAAGCAGGGTCCTAAACTCTGAGCTGTAAGTGCAGTCTGATGCAGGGCTCGAATCCACAAACCGGGAGATCATGACCTGAGCCACCCAGGCACCCCTGTGATGAGGACTTAAAAGATCAATTTTAGTAAATTATTTTTCTCTAAATTTTCAAATTTTTTATCTAATACTGTATGGGATATATTCTTATTAGCCTTAATTTTCTTATATCCACTTTTGTTTCCTTTTTCCTTCTTGTATATTTTTGACATCTTTTCTTAATCAGTCACAGAGCAGTCTTTTCTGTTTTGTCTTTTCAAAAAGTTTTATAATTTATTATTTCTACTATGCTTTTGTTTTCCTTTCTACTAATTTTGTGTTTTACCATTATCTATTCTCTCTTTTAGGCTTGTCTTCATTTATCTTATTGTTCTTTTCATTGATTTCTTGATTAATTTCCTTACACTTTTGTCTTTATTTGTTAGTATTTAAAGCTATACATTTTTGGGGTGCCTGGGTGACTCAGTTAAGTGTCCGACCCTGGATTTCAGCTCAGGTCATGATCTCACAGTGCATGAGTCTGAGACCATGTCAGGCTCCGCACTGACAGCACAGAGCCTGCTTGGGATTTCTCTATCCCTCTCTCTCTGACCCTCCCTGGCTTGCTCTCTCTCTTTCTCTCTCTCTCTCTCTCTCAAAATAAATAAGTTAAAATTAAAAAGAATTTTAAAATGTCTTTAAAGAATGATAAAGCTATGCATTTCCTCTGAATATAGCTTTTGCTGTATTTGTTACTATCTATTTTGTAATTTCCTCTTTGATCCATGAATAATGAAGGGTGTTAATATTTTTGGTAATACATTTGTAGTGTACTTTTTATTTGATTCAATTTTTACCAGGGAATATGACCTATATTTCTCTTTTAAAATATAAAACTTAAAAAAAAAGAAAGAAAGAAAAAAGGAGCCCCTGGGTGGCTCAGTTGGTTAAGCATCTGACTTCAGCTCAGGTCATGATCTCAGGGTTCATGCGTTTGAGCCCCATGTCGGGCTCTGTGCTAATTGCTCAGAGCCTGGAGTCTGCTTTGGATTCTGTGTCTCCCTCTCTCTCTTCCCCTCCTCCACTCATCCTCTCTCTCTCAAAAATAAAAAAAAAAAATTAAAAAAATAATAAAATAAAATATAAAGCTGTATCTTGAACAAAATGCATGATATATTTTCATAAGTAGATATAAGAAAAATGGATAATATATGTTCATATTTATGTATATATATATATACACATATTATGTTTTATCACTGTTGTGTAGTTTCTGTTTCCTTACCTGATTTTGACCTTTGACCCTCAAATGAAATAATTTTTATTAAATTCACAGTATAGCTTAATTTTTATCACTACCTCCTTACATTTCTAATATATTCTTCATATATATATATACATATATACATATGTGTGTGTATATATATATATATACATACACACACATACACATACACACACAAACACACACCTCTTTTGCTGCTAGGTAGTACATACTGTGTTATGATTGATAACAGTTACATGAATTATACCTATTATAATTTTAAAGCATCCTTTTTTACTAACTGCTTAAATTTTCTATCTAAGCCTTTCTGATGACATATTGACATTATTACCTTTTCTATGTTTGCATTTGTTTAGTATCTCTCTCTTTTTTTAAAGTTTGTTTATTTATTTTTGAGAGAAAGAGACAGAGAGAGGGAGAGTGCAAGCAGGGGAAGGGCAGAGAGAAAGGGAGAGAGAGACTCCCAAGCAGCCTATGCTGGGCTCAGTCCCATGACCGTGAGGTCACAACCTGAGCTGATATCAAGAGTTGATGCTTAACCAACTGAGCCATTCAGGCACCTCTTGCCTCCTATCTTTTGATTTATCCCATTATTTTCAATTGTCCTCTGTTACTTGGTCTGAAGCAAGTTTCTTTTGAACAGCATATTGCTCGATTTTGTTTTTTAACCTAATTTGACAGCCTTTGTCTTTTTATGGAAGAATTCAGTCAGAGAATTCAGTTCTTAAGATGAAGCAGAGCATGGAAGAGAGACTTCCTCTGCATATTTAAGTAGATTGTGTTCCAGATATGTAGAAATTGTTGAGGCTGGATTACTAACTAGCTTCCTGTATAGAGAGGGGTTTCTATGGGGAACGCCCTAAGAATTCTGGTTAATTGTTTCATGATTAAGAGACTCACCAAGATTCCCCTGTAACATTTCTCATCAGAATGTTCTGTGGGGAAGAAACAAAAAACTAAACAGGCCTGGAAGCTGAGACAAGAATCAAAAGAAAAAAGAGTGAGCAACCAGAAAATGTAAGTCACTACTGAGCCAATTAAGGATTAGGAGACGCAGCAGGATGTCCCAGACAAAACGTATTGGAGGTCAAGTGTAGACAACTGGTGTGAGTTCTCGCACAGCTAATGTATCCCTGGGTGCCAACTGAGTAACACACAGAGACGCATTCTCCTACCATTGAACCGCCTATTAACAGGCAGGAACGTGGCAGGCTGCAAAAATAGTAGGTAATGCCAAAAGCAGGGGTGGATCCAGGTTTTGTGAAGCGTGAAGCAGTGGGTACTCCTCAAGAAAAAAGAACGCAAAATTAGGTACAACAAGAATATCTTTGACATAAGAAAAGGAATCACAAGAAACAACCATGTCCTTAGAGATTCAGGTATTCTTAGATCTTTTTGGATAAGTGACCAGAAACCCTCACATAATAATGTTGCCTGGTTGTATCTGAGTGTTCCTTCTCCAGGTTGAATACGCGACGGCTCTCAGCTGGCAGGGACTATGTAAGTGAGACGCCCTGAAGGTTTAGCTCAATTAGCCTCAAGATAAATCTGCCCCTGGTCAAAAAGTTGGCGTCTATAGAAGTAGGAAGTATAGGATATATTTGTTCAACTCAGGCTAACTCTGAAAACCGGGCCCAGGAATATAGAAGGAAGTCCTAGAAAAAATGGCTGTTAGCAGAATGCAGTCCAAAATCAGTAAACTCAGATTTACCCATACAAAGGCCAGGTGATGTGGGGACTCAGGCGTCAGTGCATAATTTCTGAATCTTTGCAGTTGGTGAAGGTATACCGCATTGATTATCAGAGAAACTGGGAAAAATATGTTGGGTGGCAAGATTTTGTAAATGCTGAGCATTTGGCAACATCACTCACTTTTTCAGAAAAAAAAAGATGGGACTGGATTCCACAAAGAGGAGTTGAATTAAGGGACAATTTGGTCTACTTACACTAGAGCAATCCTAAGCTTAAGCAGCTGTATTGTTTTATTTTGTAACTAACTAATTAGAAATCCTTTATCAAAGTTCTAAAAGAGAGTGCAGTACAAGATTGCTGACTCTAGAAGAATGGACTGGTCACCAAGCCCCTGCCAGTCAGTGAGGCTGGTGTCAGAAGTGTGGGTCATGTGGGAAATCAGGTCGTGTTCTCTGAAGTTCAGTGTCCCAGCATAAGATAATGTGAAGTCATTTTAAGGAAGTTGATTAATTGAAATTCTTCACTTCAGAAGAGGTGGGTGAGTCAAAAACTTTTGATGTGTTTATCCTGGATTTAAATTCATGGAATCAAACTCAGAAATGTCCGATAGGGCATTTTACCAGATATTCAGGCTTTGTCAGGACTCGCTTCTAAGAGCCTATTACTGTCAACAACTTTCTCTGATTAGCTGGAGAGATTAGAGATCCTTCACCTATAAATGTGGCCTGGATTTGCCGAGGAATTGACTGAGTTTGAATATGGTAATATATAAAGCGCTGAATCTCATCTGGAATGGTGGTAAAAATGTTGAAGAGGGGCACCTGGGTGGTTCAGTCGGTTCAACATCTGACTTCAGCTCAGGACATGATCTCACGGTTTGTGAGTTTGAGCCCTGCATCAGATTTGCTGCTGTCAGTACGGAGCCCGCCTTGGATCCTCTGTCTTTCTTTCTCTCTGCTCCTCCACCTCCCCCCACCCCCCAAATAAATAAACATAAAAATTTTTAAAAAATGATGTCAGGTGTATTGGCAGTACACAGAATTAGGCTTACTGACCTCAGTCTAAATCATGTGTATCTGGCATGAATCCTTGGGGATTCATGTGTGTACCTAGTATCTTTCATGCATGCTTAGTCTATATAAATAAGGGCTCTCCCTCTATTCCTGATTTGTACCTTATTCTCTGCTAGGGACTTGAATCCTACGTGGGCCTGGTATTGACAACCCACTAAACCTGCCAGAACCTTCTTCTTAGAGAATGGACCTCATGTTTCAAGCTTTATCTGTGTCCTCCTTGGTACTTAATGGATGCTATTCCCCACATACACCCCTAGACCTATAACAACTTGAAAGAAGAGTTCTGAAATTTGCAAATCCCTGTTGACCCCTGTTACTGGGTCAGCCATATCGTCTCTCATTGGCAGCCCCAAATCAAAATTCCTTACAGGGTCACATGGGTTTTAGCTACCTGTAGAGAACCATGGACTGGCTGTCATTTTCTAAAGGAAGCATCAGGTGTAGGTAAATTAAGACAGTTGAAAGAAACCCTGTTGTTTTTTAGGTTTAATATAATATTCCCAGATAAAATTGCCAACAGAGCCTTTTATGTTTCCGACAGAAATGAGAAAGCCAATGAGAAATGGCCTAACGCTTTAAGAGAATCTGAAAAAATGGAGATTGTGATGCCCTTGTTTTATTGTATCCTAAATTCAATCCGACCTTGGTTTTACGGATTTAGTCTCCACTAATCTCACTACTTATGACACATGTAAGAACTAAGTTTGAGGAATATGAACTGTAGGGACTGGGGACAGGCCGCCTCAGCATGGGCCTCATTGGCATGAAAATTATTCTGAGCTGAAGGCATTCCAGACCCTATGGCCTCAAGAGAAACTCTTGCCCCTCCCTTAACTACATAAGAGAATCTAAATTGGGGATATTTCCCAGAATAAGTGTTATTAGTTGAGATGAATTTTACCTGAGTGACCCATCTCTATGGCAGGGCAAACATCTAATTACCAAACATCCGGTCTTCTGCTTCTTGCCCTGTGGACTGCATTCCTTTCCTCTGACGTCCTAGACCCCTGCCCTCTTCTCCATGGTTCACAATGACATATATTACTCGTTTTGCTTGGATGTCTTTGGAATTGTCATGTCTTGTGGATTCCCCATAAGTATGAAATTAAATCTGATATTCTACTGTTAATCTGTCTCATATAAATTTGGTTTAGTCCAGCAAGAAGGACCTTTGAGGGGATAGAAATCTTGTTCCCTAACAGAATCTTTCTACTTTTGTTATCTGTGGGTTAGGGGTGGGGGTGGAGGGAAGCATATAACAGATCTTTGAATTAGTTTTTGTGACAGTGATAAACTTTCTGTGTGATAATTTTGCATGAACAGAATTTGCCTTGGATTTAATGTTTAGTTAGTAGAAAATGTGAAAAGAAAATGGTAAGGCAAAATTATTGTATAAAATACTGTTTTTCTTGAAATAATGTGTCTACTCTTGGGATATAGTTATGGTGTGTTTGGTGATTTTCTATAAGTCTTGATTTTTATTTATGGAGCCTAGGTACCAGATTGTAGCTGGTACACAGACTGTTGGGATTGATAAGACATTCACCACATTTGCAACGGTGGAGGAAGTATTTACTGGGATAAAAGATGTAATCCCAGACTTTTAAGTGAAGATTAAAAGCTTAATTTAAGTATAGGAAAGTTGAACAAGTGCCAAAAAGATTCAAGGGTCAAGTGTAAAACCATATTCAACTTAACTGTAACTGTCAGGCTAACTGTAAATTATATCGTTAATAATAATATAATGAGTATAACTTATTGAGTGTGTGCTCTGCTTTAGGCCTGTTTTAAGCATTTTGTAGGGACTAATTCATTAAAATGTTGTAACAATCCTATATAAAGTAGGTACTATCATTAATGACATTTTCCAATTATAATTTTGAAGTATAAAATTGATAGACATATTACAAAGCTAGTTTAGCTTCAATTATATTTTGGATCTCAACTGGAAATACTATTTTTTTGAGCATTTTATCTGTCACTATTATTTAGGATAAAATAAATTCTCAATTTGAACTGATTATGTTTTATAATCATTGCCATAAAATGGCATCAGACCTCTACAGAAGTGACATACAGAATTTGAGATATTTTTCTGTGGTTGTTTGTCTAATTATAAAATTAGAGAAAGGGTATAGACACTTGCAAAATAAAATAAATTGACAACTCTGTAAGTTTACCATCATGTTTTAAATTTTGTCACTTTTGCCTAGGAATTTATCTTAACAGTGTTAAGTAATGTCTGGAATATGATGTGCATACAAATGTGATAATCAAAATTCATAAATGCTCAAGCACCACTGATGTCATACACACGGTACTATTGTAAAATAACAAGGCGGGTACAGAGTCTAATACTCATTTATGCCCAGTGAATGCACAAGAAAGAAAAAATATCTCCAAGTCAAATTTGAAAAGCAATATTCACGCATTTCAAAGAACGCTATATCCAAGCTCTGATTGTAAAAACATTTTTTAAAGAGCATTTTCTCCTCCATTAATTATGTCAATTGCTTCCCCAGCAATTTACATTCATGAACCTTGGTTTCTAAGGCATTTTATAATGACAACATAAATGAATGAACAGAGCCTTTTCAGCCTTCCCTTTATATGAAAATGGTTAAGGGCACCTTTTAAGTGTTCCCATTGTTCTATCACTGTGTACTTCCTCTGAGAATAATTGCATTACCTTTGCCTACTCTAGGATATCCTTGAAAATAAAAACCAAGGTTTTATCTTAGAGGTAAATGTTCTGCAGACCTGAGACAGTCATCACTGTACTTCCTAATTCTCTTGCTGAAGCCCATGACCTTCATTGTCATCAATCTTGGAGAATAGCTTTCAAGCAGTTCCATTTTAGTGACTGAAAGTGAAATGTTTTGTTCAAAGAACCACAAACAAGTCACAAGACAACTCTATTTACATGTTAATGGAACAGCAGAACAGAGATGCTTAAGGCAACCAGAGGTTACCATCAAGATCCCTCATAGTGTTTGCATTACTTCGGGTGGTATGTTGCAGATGGCTCCTAAAACAACCACATGCATTAATGATGCTCTGTTTTAACCTTACCTAATTCACTTACATAAGTGGCTACTAGAGTATTAAACATCAGCCCACTCCCTGGTACTAAGCCAGAATTCTCTCATGGTCAGGGCATTCTCCCTTTGGAATGAGGTAGACGATGATAGATGTGATATAAATTACTACTCTCAGACCATAAATTACTTGTGCTGGGTCCCTGCCAAGGCTCTTATCCAAGGAAACTCCAATGGGTCAGGTTGAGTACCAAGATACCCTTCAAAAAGAAAGGATATGCAAATTTTAGCAATCTTATCTGTAACCATAATTCATTCCTTTCATGGATTCATTCTCACATAATTTTTCAATTAGAACAGAGCCACTTCCTCACAGGACCATCTCACCCAAAATAATGCATCAGATGTAGGGACTTATCTCTCATTGACTGATTCATCCCTTGGTCCCCCTCAGAGAACCAAAAGAGGGTGGTTTCATCATTTTTCTCTCATTTGTGTTATCTAGCTTGGAAAGATAAAGTTTAATGCTGAGGATAAAGGCATTTGGGGGATTTTATCAGTTCTAAGTTATTTATTTATTTAAATAAAACAATACATTAAACTTCTAGTTAAACATACATAGCACTTCTCTCCTCAGAGCACACTAACTGATAGCAACAGAATGAAAACAAGGTTTTAAGTCCATATAGATATATATAGAAGAAAATAAGAGAGTAGCTTAAAAGACCTGCATTTAGGGAGAACATGAAAAGGTATAACTGATTTCTCAAGGCAGGGAGAACCCAACCTATACCACTTCAGACAGGAATACTAATGATGAATAGGTGTATTCATCCCTGGGCATTGTGTCTAGGGCTTGGACCCACCAGATCCTCCAGTGGGCAATTATTACACAAAGGAATTGACTGAAAATAACATAATGAGTTAGAACCCCTGATCCTCTCTCTTACTTCTGAAAGCCATGTAATTACTCTTCTTCATTCATACCCACTCCTTCGCAGGGGGTCAGAAATTTACTCTCTGGAGAAACTGACTTAGACAAATTCTGGACAACCAACATCAAAAAGACAGGAATAAAGGCCCACATCCAAAAAAAAAGAGGGGAAATGTGAAAGTTTGTAGGGTCACATTGATAGTGCATACTGGAATTCCTTACTGAAGAATATCCTCGCTGAGCGATGGCACCCTCAGTTCCTCTCATCCACCCAGGTTCCAGAAGATTTGCATACTTTACTACCATTCCACTTCCAAGCCTGAAAAGAAGACTACAGGGTTTAAAAGATTTTCACATAAGTTCACCCAATGAACCATCCATCTTCCTCCCTAATTATAATAAAACAGTGTGATGTAGGGGTCCCACTTCATTCCCTCACATTTGAATATCCAGTTGCGCAGCCCCACTTACTGAAAAAACACCTACTGCTCTTTGTTTCTATCTTCCCACTGCTTGGTTCTGGATATATATTTGGCTGTGGAAGTGCATGTCAAAAAGGGAAACTAAAGCCCTAGGTTTCTCACCATTGGACCTAGAAGAGGGGTCCAGGGGAAAGGAAGAGATGTCAGAGATATTGAGGAGAGCACTCATTCTCAAGATGCATGGATCTGACCATAAATAAATACCAAAATTATGATAACAGAAATACAAAGTAGAATACTGCACAGGTCCCAGACTTGGGCGATCAGGACATATCTGAATAACCCTGCAAAGACTAAAAAATTAGCAGACATTGGAACCACAGACCACAAGATACAAGTTAGAACTTGTGGTCTGAATTTAATTTAATTGATTGCCTGCTAAAACAAATGAAAATATTAACATTTTCCATGTTCCCATAAACAAGATGCAAGAATCGAATAAACATGATATTCAAAATATACAAGATATAATGCAAAATTACTCGATATATGAAGAATGAGGAAAATCTCAACAACTCACAAGGGAAAAGACAAGCAATGGACACCAATCCCATGATGACCCAAATACTGGAATTATGACAAAAGACTTTTAAAATAGTCATAATGACCATGTTGCAAGAGCTAAGAGCCAGCACTTTGGAAACAACTGGAAAGACAGGTCATCTCAGCAGAGAAATAAAAGATACAAGTCAGAATAAAATGGAAATTTGAAAACTGAAAAACACAAGAACCAACATTTAAAATATACCTGATGGACTCAATAGCAGGATGGAGATGACTAAAGGAAGAATCAGTGAACTTGAACCTAGATCAATAGAACCTATCCAATTTGAACAACAGAGAAAAAATATTTGGAAAAAAAAAAGAAGAGCTCTTCTCCTCATAGAATTATATAAGATGCTGAGAGGTCTAATTTTCATGCCATCAGAATCCAGAAGGAGAAAACAAGGAGGGCAGTTTAGAAAAAAAATATTTAAAGAAGTAATATCTGAAAATTTTTCATAATACATAAACTTGTAGGTTTATAAAACTTAGTAAAAACCCTAGCAATATAAACTCAAAGAAGTTCATGCCCAGACATTATAATCAAAGTGCAGAAAACTACATTTTACCACTCCCCTTTCTGTCATCAGAAACCAAGGGGGCCAGAAAGTAATAAGACAACAGTTCTTGAAGAACAGAACTGTCAACCCAGAATGTTGTATCCAGTGAAAATATTTTTTAGGAATGAAGGTGAAATAAAGACATGTTTAGATAAAGCAAGACTAAGAGAATTCATCACTGGCACACCTGCTCTAAAACAAATGCAAAAGGAGGTTGTTGATGAAGAAGGAAATCATATCAGAGGTGAACTGAACTTCAGAATTGAAGAGTGACAATTGGTAAATATATGGCTAAATATATTTTTTACTCTTAAAAAATTTTCTTTAATGTTTATTTATTTTTGAGAGACAGAGAGAAAGAGAGAGAGAGAAACAATCCAAGCTGGAAAGTGGCAGAGGGGGACACCGAATCTGAAGCAGGCTCCAGGCTCTGAGCTGTCAGCACAGAGCCTGACACAGGGCTCGAACTCAAGAGCCATGAGATCATGGCCTGAACTGAAGTCGGACACTCAACTGACTAAGCCACCCAGCCGCCCCTAGGTTTTACTCTTAAGTTCTTTGAAATCTGTATAGTGATTGAAAGAATAAATTAAAACATTGCTTGGTGGGTTATTTAATGTATATGAGTTGTAATACATATGACAACATAAAGGGAAAAATTCAGGCACCTATATTATAGTATATTTCTACATTGAATTTGAAGCAATAAAATATTAATTTTAACTTGATTGTGAAAAGGTAAGTAAATAGATTGTGATATTTTGGAAAAATTGCTAAAAATATATTGAAATACAAAGGTAAAAGAAAAATTAAAAAGAAAAAATACTAGAAATTTTCAAATCTGAAAACATCATCAAGGAGAAATAGATTTTAAAACAAGAGACAATCCAATAACAAATAGTCAAATGATTAGACATAAAATATATCAGTAATTACATTAAATGCAAGATGTCTAAGCTTATCAATTAAAAGAGATTATCAGCAATGATTAAAAATAAAACATGAGTCAATTATGCTATCCCTAAAGAAATCATTTCAAATATAATACATAAGTATATTAAAAGTAAAAAGGTGGAAAAACATATATCTTGCAACCATTGACGAAAAGAAAGGTAAAGCAACTATAGTAATATCAGAAAAAGATAGATTTCAAAGCAAATTAATGAGGAAAAAAGAGTAAAATTACATCAAAGTAAAATTACATAAAAAAAGATAAAAGGATTAGTTCACCAAGACCAAAAACAACCCTAAATGTCTACCCATGTAACAAGAAATATTCAAACTGCGTGAGGCAAAAGTTGACAAAAATAAAAAGAGAAATAAATTTAAAATTATAGTTTTAGGAATTCTGGTCCAAGATGGCAATGTAGGGAGGCCTGAACTCATCTCCTCCATGGACACACCAAGTCGACACCTATTTATAAAGCAATTCCTTCTGAAGAACTGAGGGCTAACTGAGTAACTCTGTACAAGAGAAGATAGACCACGTAGAGAACAGCAAGAGAGATGGAGACTATGCAATTAAAAAGGCTGTTTACATTTTAAAAAATTATAGTTTGATATGTCAACATTCCTCTTTCAGAAACAGATGAAACAGGTAGATAGAAAATCAGTAAGGCTATGAAAGAACTAACACCAGCTGTCAGCTGAGTCTAAAAGCATGAGATAGAGGCACCTATCAGCTCAGTCAGTTAAGCCTCTGATTCTGGCTCAGGTCATGATCTCATGGCTTGTGAGTTAGAGCCTCACATTGGGCTCTGAGCTGGGAGCCTGCTTCTGATTCTGTCTCCCTCTCTCTGCCCCTCCTTGCTTGTGCTCTGTCTCTCTCTGTCTCTCTCTCTTTCAAAAAAAAAAAAAAAAACTTAAAAAAAAAAGAGTGAGATAAACAGCCAGTTTCCAGGGAAATTAGAAAGTATTTTGAAGTGAACAAAAATGAAAATACAACATATCAAAATTTGTGGGATTCAGCTAAAGAAGTTCGTACAGCAAAACATATAGCATTAAATACTTATATTAGAAAATAAGAAATAAATCAGTACTCTAAGCTTCCACTTAAAGAAATTAAGAAGAAGAGGTGTGCTGGAAGCCGAGTTATTCCAGCCTGAGTGGCAGGGCCCGGGGTTGTGGACGGATTGGTGACTGCAGGGTGGCCCACGACAGTGAAGCTTCTTGTACACCCGCTTTTAGGTAATTTGGCCTTATTAAAGTACCTGGGGTATTGTCTGTTGGGGAATGCCCTCGGCAGGCCCCCTGGGAAAACAACCATTAGGGAAGAAAATAAGGTTCCGCAAGAAATTGTGCGGCCTTACACTTAGCCTTTCCCATCCGCTATGGAGACTCCTCTACTAACGGGAAGGATAGTCTCATACCTTTGCCAGCAAAGAGGGCCTGTAAAAAAGAGACATATGGATCCGAAAGCCCCACTCCGGTAACTAAGGAATGTATCTATGGACACGGGTCACTCTGACCCCTAGGCCCGATTGGCCCCTGGAGGCATTCCAGATGATAACGAACCTAGTCGGTTAAGCTACAGAATGGTTCATTGGTTCCTAGGTGCATTGTCTCTCTGAGAATGTATACGGCGTGGGTTTCTAAGGCCCTCTTGGCCCCCTCCTGGAACCTCGGACCCAGGCGAACACTTTTGTTCTTCAAAACCACGAGTGGTTCAGGGAAACAACTAAGAGGTCATGTCCCTGTAACTGTTCCACTTGAGGTGTTTAGAGATAAATGACCTTTCGTGAAAACAGCAAAGCAAATACTTTACAAATTATAGATAAACATAGATACATAATAAAAACAATAAAAGAAATTAATAAGCAAAGGGCAGGAGGGAACGTTATGACAAAACAATCATGTTATTCCTTATTGGGTGACTATACAAAGGAACAATTTTAGAATTGGGTAATGTTAGAAAAACATAGATGACGTATGTTACAAGGAAATCACTAGCATATATAATGCCACGTTTACTGCAGTAAATCGGCCAGTTCAACACACTGCTGTTGTCTGTGTCCATTTTTATTTTAGTTTTTTTATTTTAGTTTTATATTTTAGCTTTTTATTTTAGTTTTTTATTTTTATTTTTGTTTTGTTTTATTTTCACTTTTTCGCCGACGCCATTCATCCTTCAGGAACCCCTGGTTGCTGGAGCTGGTCTCTGGCAGAGGGGCACCTGGGTGGCTCAGGGTTAAGCGTCCAACATTAGCTCAAGTCATGATCTCGCAGTTGGTGAGTTCGAACCTCGTGTTGGGCTCTGTGCTGACAGCTCGGGGCCTGGAGCCTGCTTTGGATTCTGTGTCTCCCTCTCTCTCTGCTCCTCCCCTGCTCACTCTCTGTCTCTCTCAAAAATGAATAAATGTTAAAAAAAAAAAGAAATTGAGAAAAAGAAGAGCAAAATAATCCTAAAACAAGCAGAAGGAAGGAGATAATAAAAGAGGGCAGATCAATAATATTGGATACAGAAAAAAATCGAAAAAAATCAATGAACAGAAAAACTTTGGTTTTTTTTTGAAAAAATCAATTATATTGACAAATCTCTAGTAAAACTGACAGGAAAAAAGAAATAAAAATTACCAATATGAGAAACAATACAGAATATATCACGACAAACCACATTAAAAAATAGTGAACAGTACAAACAGCTCTATACACATTTGCAACAACATGGATGGACCTAGAGGGTATATATAATGCTAAATGAGATAAGTCAGAGAAAGATACATACCACATGATTTCATTAATATGTGGAATTTAAGAGATAAAACAAATGAACAAAGAATAAAGGGACAAATGAACAAACAAACAAACAAAAACCCAGACACTTAAATTTAAATACAGAGAGCAGACTGGTGGTGTCAGAGGGGAAGTGGGTGGGGGATGGGTGAAGTAGATAGGGAGATTAAGAGTACACTTGATGAGAACTGAGATATATATAGAATTGTTGAATCCTTACATTATACACCTGAAACTAATATAACACTGTATGTTAATTATATCTGAATAAAAAAGAATAAAGATAGTAAGGGGAACATCTTCTTTTATCACGGTTTTAACAGAACCAGAATTCTCAAATGTTATTCTCCAGCTCTGGTAACTTCATAGCTGGAGATTTTCACTCCACTCTAGTCCTTAACTGATACCAAGGTATGAAAAAGGAAGCCCTAACAAGTCGTATTCAACTTATTCATAGTACTCGGATTTGCAAGTGACACGTGAAACCTGAACAGACTTGGAGTGTCACTGGCTGAATGGTGATTGGTCTGAAGTCAAGAGATGAAAATGTAGCCAATTATGTTGAGGTAAGGTTGATTAACTTTCCTGTCACTCGTGTCATAATTCTGAGATTGTTAGGATTCTAGACACTGGGTAAATAGACTCATCTCTTTAAGCATTTTTCAACCACTAAGCTTAGGGAAGACTTACACGCACATATATATGGTACATTTGTTTATATGTATTCAGTAAATAAATATGTAGGGAAATAACATTTCATTCAAGAGAGGTACTCATTCTCAAGTAACCAATATAGGAAGTGGAATAATATTCTTTGAGTAAAATGGAGCAAGACAAATGTGGGTTTGAAAGTTAACCCTTCCATCTTACAAACTGGGAGAACTTCGATCACTATTTAATCTCTTGAAACTTCTGTTTTATGATTTATAAAATCTCAAAGGATTATTATGAAGATGAACAGCTTTAATAGAGAAAGTCCATGTAAAGCACATGTTGATATCATTCTCTCAGCCTCTTCCATTTGGCGGGAAAGATGGCTACCAGTGGTTCTGACCTCTCACACTCAGGGCTCTTGGTCAGACAAGGGAGAGTCTTATCCACTTTGTTGACTTCTCATAATTACTAGAGAGCATTTTAATTTGATCTCCTGATTTAGTGGGGAAGTGGGCTCCAGATCCACCATTCCTAATTCCATGACGTTTTGTTTCTGACACTTTCACTGATACTTATCCAATCCCAAAGCACTTGTTACTTGAGCATGAATTTCATCTGTGAACAGAAATAATAAGGGTGCAGTTTGTAGGGAGTATCTGTGTTGTTTTAACTGATCTTTCTTGCATTTTCCTTTTTTTCAAGACCACACTTGTACGATCATTAGCTCCCAGCTCAGGAGTGGGTACCTCCTAGTGGATTTAATTGAAGTGACTGTACACAGGCATTTTGTGAATTTTTCAGAATTTCTGATATCAGTCTGTGAGTATCCCAACTAGCAGATCCATCAGATGGTTCTGCAGCCTGGATTTTTTGCATGCCCGTTCTAAATTTCTCAGATCTTGCAGGGACTCTGTGGACAGTGGATATTTTCATTAATATTAAGATGAAGAGTCAGCACAAGGCTCTGGGCCTCTTGGAAATAGCAGGGGAAGACAAACAAACCTTTACTGAGGGTGTAGTAGGCAGAATTCTAAAATATTCCCCTAAGATTTCTCAATTTACTACCTGGGACTGTGAATATGATGTGAAATCACAATTGTTATTATGTCACCGTACATGGCAAAGGGATTTTGCAAAGATCATTAAAGTTATGAATCAGCTGACTTTGAGTTCATCAAAAGGTAGATTATTGGGGCAGGCCTCTACTAATCATACAAGCTGTTTAATAGCACATTTTCTCTGGCTGATCTAGGAAGTCAGAACCAACCTACTGAAGAGAGGGCCTCATGCAAGGACTTGTAGGAGCTGAGAGGGACCTCCCGCCAAAGTTATGTGGGACAACTGCAAGGAACTGCATTTTGTCAGTAACAGGAATGAGCTCAAGAGAGGACACAGAGCTCCAGGTGAACATATAGCTGGCTGACCCTTTTGAGTTTAGTCTTGTGAAACCCTAAGCAGAGAACCCAGCTGAGTCCACCTGGACTTCGGATTTGTAGAACTGTGTGCTGATGAATGAGTGTTATCTTAAGCCACCTAATTTCCATAAAACACTAGAAATCTAACCCAGATGCCTATCTAGTAGCCAGGTATCATTTTCTTTTTTTTACGTGGCATTTAATTTTGTTGTTACAGTCATCTATAAAAGACAATCCTGTAACTCTTTTACAGATGGAAAACACGCTCATGTAATTCGTATGACATGTCTAAGGTCTCTTAAATTCCAAGCGTCATAAGCCAGACTAGGAGTCGCGGGCTGTTTATGTAAGTATAAGCAGCTTTCGTTACATGACTTGCAAAAGTCTGGTGGACTAACTGGCAGGGATACCATCCATCCAGTGAAAGTCACTCCAGAGGAGTGACTTCAAAGGAACACATTTTCCCCTTGAACTACCCTATAATAGTAGATTGAAGACAGATCAGCCCCAAAGGCTAAGGTGGTTAATTTTTGGCGATTCCTCTCTGTCCTCTTTAGCTTAACATGACCTCTTAATCATGGTATTCCATTTCTGAACCATGGGTAGAGTGCTTTCATTTTCTGCCAGGACTTGTCTTGAAGTATTTGCTTTACCTTTATGGAACAGTACTGGAATTAACTCTTAGTAGTTAAATGCACCTCCCCCACATCACTAACTAAAGGGAAGCAAGTTCCAACTTCTTATACCACATAAAATTCACTTAATTTTTAAAATGTAATTTGTCAGAAGAAAGTCTAGCCTAGTTTTCTTAAGACTAATCAGATTCATCTGCTGAATCTTCCATTTGATCACCTGGACCATAGACAAGTTGACTGATAGAGTTATAGCAATTCTCAGAAACAGAAAATATATCCAAAGGTTATCATCTAAGTCCAAGTAAGATTCAAGAGGTATTTTTATAGATTTCCACATAGTAATATTGTTTTATTTTATAGTATTCTATTTCAGTTATAAATAAAATGTGACATTTGCTCCGTGAATCCTACTTTGACCTGAAATAGATCTAGAATGAATTCCTATGCTATTCTTTTAAGAATATAAGAATACTTTTTAAAAGAATTAAACATTTAGTATAAATAATTTGAGATGGTTTGTAGGGTATTTGTGTGAGCCACATGGCCTGAGTTAATCTTTCTTTGTAAATGGAGTATTTTCTGAGTTGAATTATTTTTTCACACCAGAAGAGCTGTAGAGCTCTAGTTGATGCGATAGAGAGAAGTATTTAATTGAATTTCACAGGGCAAGACATTTCCCACTGCATCAGATAGAGTACAGAAAATTCATTTGGAATTATCAACTATAAAGAAAAAAACAAGTAGTATGTGCTTATGAAAAGTATATAATATAGGGGCTCCTGGATGGCTCAGTTGGTTAAGTGTCTGACTCTTGGTTTCAGCTCAGGTCATGATCTCATGGTTTCGTGAGTTTGAGCCCCATGTTGGGCTCTGCGCTAATAACATTGAGCCTGCTTGGGATTCTCTGTGTCCCTCTCTTTCTGCCTCTCCCCCACTTGCGCTGTCTCTGTCTCTCTCAAATAAATAAATGAACTTTAAATATATATATATATATATACAATATAAATAAAAGGAAAATATTCTTAGTCCTGAGTGAAAGAAAATAAGTAGTATGTTAACCTATTTCTTTTTATTTCTTGCATATGTGTTGCTTATTTATAGAATTATATATCATAGCATCTACAAAGCTAATTATCATTTTTCCCCTAATATTTAAACATAAGTACTTTCTCATATTATCTTAGTCTCTGTAAAGATCAGTTTATAGCTGACTAATTTCCAAAATGTGCCTATAACTGAATTTGTTAATAATTTCATTATTTTGTAGATACTTAGATGTGGTCAGTTTTCCTCTGGTACTAGATACTTTGATGAATATTCATTTTTGTGTAAATCTTTTTCGCATTTCCTCTAGTTTGAGAAAATGCCACTTTACATCAGTTATGATGGATACTTTTCAGCCTAAAGTCTCCACTTATGCAAATAAACATGATTGATTATACAATTCACCCTCTAGGATCTGACTCATATAGTCCCTTAATTTTCACTTTCTTCTAAGCCAAATTTCTCATCTGCTGATACAGACACCTCAGCATCCAGTGATTAAACCCTGGCACTCCCTTCACTGTCCCTCTCCATCATACTGTTTCCTACTCTGCAGTATAACTAGTGATTAACTTTAATTACAGTCATGACCACCTCATATAGCAGAGGCCAAAGGATGATTACAAATCATGTTTCATAATATTATTCAGAAGGATGAAGCTTCAACACAGCTACCAGGCTCAAATAACTAATTTGCATATCATTACATAGAATTTAAATGGACTTATTTCATCCACTCTCACCCATTAGTAGTCTTACTACAGTTTAGAAAATATATTGAGTCTGTACCATGGGTCTGCAAATGAAAGTAAAGGGTGGCATTCCATCACAAACACAGTTATAATGATGAGAAAAAATTTCCCCAGGTTACTTTGTATTCTGCCTGATTTAATTGATTGTATCACTCATAGGTCTTTGATACACTGTTAGAAAGTTTTATATGGTTTAATTAGGTGGAGACAGTAACAATTATTATACTTGACTAATGGTGTGCCATAAAACTATTACTATGCCGAGTTTCACACATTATCTCATTTAATCCTACAAAAACACTCAGGTCTCTATTGGACATACGTGGGCCTTGAGTCTTAGAGAAGATGGGCAACTAACATCATTTTGTTGGCAACTAGCAGAGCCCAGATTCAATCCCACGTCATTCCTTGAGCCAAAGCTTTAAACCTGTTGTGTTCTGTAGAAATTTCCTTGGGCTGGGAGAGTTGTATCTTGTACATGGTATGTGAAGGTAATGGTTTTGAGTGTTTACTCACTAATTTTTAAAACAATATTTATGGAGGAGCCACTGTATGACAAGTACTAAGCATCACTTGTAACTATTTAGTATTGACATTTTTGCTTCTTGTTATGTAAGGAAGCGGCTAAAATTACCCCAAAAGGAACACGCATACTCTCCTTTGGACATGATCTGTGAGTCTTCTGAATAAAGATTTCAAAATTAAAGGCTGTTTTAACTGGTGGGGGAGAAGTTGAACAGATAGATGAGTTTAGACTAAGACTTTTATTAAAAGTCTGGAATGTGCTAAAGCTTGAGTCCTACTAACAGAAAGTTCTATTCCCAGAAGGCAGGAGCTTTTCCTGTTTCTGGCGATTCAGGAAAAAACAAACAAACAAACAAACAGACAAACAAACAAACAAACAAACATGTCCAGACATGAATACGGGAGTTTTGTGGCTGTGCTACAATAATTCACAGAAACATGGCTGTGGAAATAATGGCATTGTGGAAATACCGGCTGTTCCCTCCCCTCTTAGGTCGAATGCAACCTTCACTGAGTCAGGGAAAGTGATAAACTTGGTAAGAGAGAAGGTAAACCAAAAATCTGAGACCAGACTGCCTGGCCAGATTCACACTCCAGATCTCTAGTTGTGTCCTTCACAGAAAGGAGAACGCTCGTATGTTTACTATGTCACGATTAGAAGAAGAAAAACAGAAAAGGTTATAAATTACCTTTTTTCTTTTCTTCTTTTGGAAAAACTCAACCTCCCATAGAGTTTACGGACTCTCTATCAAGGTTTTAGCCATGTGATTATCCAAGAACTCTAAGGAAATAAAAATGAAACGGTGAAGGAAAGTAGTAAAAATAGAGAAAATGATGGGGTTGAGGGATGGGACAGAAGCAGCAGAGAGAGAAGAAGAAAGTACACATGCATGTTCTAGAACTGGATGACCCTGTCTAATACTTCACTGATACCATTTATGCCTATAAACTCTTAAATTGAAACTTAATGGACAGATCCAATATTTGTAACTTTGTAAAGGCTCAATATCAGCATCACTTAAAGTTATCTCAAAAATAATTTCATCTATATTGAAAAGATTATATATGTCCATTGTGGGGAAATTAAGGCCAGGGACAAATTTTAAAAAGACAAGAGATTTTTCCACATTCTACCCAATACTTCTTCAGAAAAACCATACCGTTTTCCTATTATGGATGACAATTAAATTTGTCACCTGCTCTTGAGGTTGAGTCTTTTCATTTATTTATAGTCTTTTTGTATTTCTCTTGTGTAGGTGCATAAGGGTATCAAGTGTCTCAGGACCTGTGTTAGAGATGAATAAAGTGTGAAAGCAAAACCGTATCTAGAAAATACTTGGTTAAGTCATGAATTTACGCTTTTCAACCTTTTTTTGGTCCCAGAAGATAGCAGTTTCATATGACTCAAACTAATAATAATACAAACACAGGGATTGCATACACAGTTTATAATAGGATTCTAAATATGTTTCAACTCAGGTAGCAGATAGTTGTCTTTCCAAGTAAGATGAGATATTTCCCCCATCGGGGGAATGCAGTGACTTGATCACTACCCTATCTTGGAGATATATTCAAATTTCACCTAAAAATGAAAACATGAGGAATCTAAACTTCCCAGAATGGCAAGAAATGAGGTCACTTAAAAATATCATTAGGTATTGGACTAATATTAGATATATGAGATATATATACACATATACACACACACCGAGTACTTTGGTAGTATTTATAGAATATAGGAGTAAAACAAATGAATTCTCTTTGAACAAAGACTATATTCAAGACATGACAGAGGCAGATAAAATATTAGTGCATTTACGTTTTGACTTAAGTAACCACATGCTTTTCAAATTTTTCTTTTGAAGGTTAAAATTGGGCAAAACTAGTTTTATCCAAGTCATCAACTTGGGAAACAAATATTAGGACACCTCTTATCATTTACAATTATTTTTAAACTAATAGCTATTTTTACTATTACTTGCTAAATAATACCGCTTGCTATTTTACAAGTGTTTGCTAAATAGTTGCCATCTGCCCTAATTTCCAGGATATTCAATGTATCCTTCTTAAGACCATATCAACCTGCATTCTTAATCCCATCAAGAATCGTCCTAGAATTGGGGGCTGCCTCATTTTAAACAGAATTAGTCCTGTGTGTAAAGACAGTTTGTGGAGAACTGGGAAGTCTGGTTAGTGCCCCAACACCAGGGTTTTCATAACATCTATCAGTTAAAAACGCCTGAACACTGCAGAAGGATAGGACAGGACAGAACGTACATGTCCACTGATGCGGTGATGTCAACATCTATGCCAGCACCCATTAGAACCACAGACATGAGCTCCATGGTTCTAGCTCTTTTAGTTCATACACATACGATCAGTCGTTGTCCCCCAAGTGTGATCCAGTGCCTCAACAACTTGTTCCAGAGGCCCTTTATTTTTATTTATTTATTTATTTTTTCACATTCTTTTTTTTCAATATATGAAATTTATTGTCAAATTGGTTTCCCTACAACACCCAGTGCTCATCCCAAAAGGTGCCCTCCTCAATACCCATCACCCACCCTCCCCTCCCTCCCACCCCCTATCAACCCTGTTTGTTCTCAGTTTTTAAGAGTCTCTTATGCTTTAGCTCTCTCCCACTCTAACCTCTTTTTTTTTTTTTCCTTCCCCTCCTCCATGGGTTTCTGTTAAGTTTCTCAGGATCCACATAAGAGTGAAAACATATGGTATCTGTCTTTCTCTGTATGGCTTATTTCACTTAGCATCACACTCTCCAGCTCCATCCATGTTGCTACAAAGGAGGCCCTTTATTTTTAGCCATGCAAACACAGGTCATTGTGTGGAACATACATTTTTAGCCATAAAACTATGACAGCATGAGAAGAGTGTTCAGAAGCCTGAGCAGGTAATACTACAAATATCTACTAAGATGAATAATTAATATCTCACATTTAACCTGGTCAAAACTCAACCATCAACTTTCTCTTAAAAATCTCTTCACTACCTTTTTTCTTTTCCACACATCCTGCCATTCATTCTATTATATCAGTAAATCCTCTTTGGTGGTTGGAACAAAATCTATCCCAAACCTGACCGGGTCTCCTATATCCACTACTAAAAGCATAGCTCAAAGCGCTATTATCTTTTACTTAAACTATTACAAAAGTCTCCCAACAGATCCTCCTGCCCCACTTTTGTACATTTGGTGATGGACCAATCATCTGAAAGTGTAATAATAAATCTCACAAGAGAAATGATCCTAATCTTTATACCAGTGTTTGTTTTTTTTTTTTTTTTTTTCCTTTTTGGTCCCTATGCAAATGTACTCACTTTTAAAAGCTTTGTGCATCCAGGAAAGTAGAGAGAAGGTGGAGGTGCTCATTAAAGATCCTACCACATCCTTTCTGCAGGTTAGCGCATCTCTGTGAGTTTTGCAATTATATGAAAAGGCCTGGTCCAGTGACTTTTCCCCAAGAAATTCTGTCCCAGAGTGAAGGACTCTGTTAACTCATATGGGGGAGTGCTGGCCAAATTTCTTACAAAAACCTTCTTCCTCTTTAGGCTACACTAGAAAACATGTTTAAGAGTGATAATCATTTACAAGGAGACCACAAAATTACAGATGTTCCCAACAATGATAAGTAGCTCTCATTATAAGACTCTTCTCCTTCCACATAAATTATAATGATTTATATCTCAGTAAAACAAGAATGCTCATTTCCCAGGGACCATTACAGTGAGGCTATTTCAAAAACCTATAATACCTAACCCCCTTGTTCTATTCACCAATCTTTTAGACTTGTTTATGTTTCCAGTTTATTCATAGACGTTTATGCCCAAAGAAGTTTTCATCTCAAAGAACCTACTTTGTTTTTTTCTGACTCGCCAAGGTGTTACTTTAGGGTTGGCTTTTTTGAATCCTGTGGGGTCAGAATGACTGCTGTGTTAAAAATTGTTGTATTCAAGGGGCGCCTGGGTGGCTCAGTTGGTTAAGCGTCCAACTTCAGCTCAGGTCGTGATCTCACAGTTGGTGGGCTCGAGCCCCACATCAGGCTCTGTGCCGACAGCTCGGAGCCTGGAGCCTGCTTTAGGTTCTGTGTCTCCCTGCCACTCCCCCACTTACCCCCCCCCCCCCACATTCTCTCTCTTTCAAAAATAAATAGACCTTAAAAAATTAAAAAAATATTGTATTCAAACATATCTATGATGCAACAATTCACATATAAAGAGAAGGTGGTCCAGTACATATCATGAAGACAACCTTCCTACCTTCCTCAAACATTCCTTTCCTGAATACAGGTGATTACACATAATTACACATATTCTACTCATTCGTACTTCCTATTCTAATGTTTCCTTTCCCCAAGTGCCACACTTTAGATGTTGTATTTTTTATACTAGAGTATCTTAAATAGCAAATACCTTTCTTTTCGGTGTCTGCACAAGTCTCTTAATAGTCTTCTTAACTAAGATTTCAAAAGGTCTCACCTTCTAGGAGGTTAAGTAAAATTCAAATGAAATAAAATTTGTAGTCTGGTACTTAAAATAATATGGTATATATCTCTCGGCTTTTCACAGTATAGTCCACTGAGACAGAATCTCTTCATTTGATGTTGCAAAATTCATATTTGCTAGAAATGAAGCAGCTCCCAGGAGTCGTTAGAAAGACTTAGTTTGTCTGTGCTTATTAGCATGTGCATGTTGAAAAGAGGGTGGCTAGGTTCGAAGAGACAGGGTTAAACCAAGTTGAATACAAATTATGTTATAAGACTCATCACATTTTGCTCTTTAGCGTGAGGAAAAATTTATAAATTGGGTATCTTAGGCAGCCAAATAAATCTAAACTAATCATCATCACCATACTATATTTGTATTATCACTTGAGACTTCAAGTTTGGTTTCAGAAATTTGGAGGGCTGAGATCTTTTTAGAGAAGTCCATGAATGTAATGATTCTTATTTGACAGCAAGCCATCAGACGCCCACTAGTCATTTTAAAAGCAAAGTTATTTTTCGTTTGCGTAGCTGCCCGGGTGTGCTGCTCCAGTGACACACAGCCTGGCTGATTGCATTTGCAAATGTGTTAGCGTATTGAGGTAACGTATGCTATCCTAAGCACGGGTGAGAGTAAAAGCCCAGGCTGGTTTTGAACTAGTAGACTTTGGGAACCTGGAATGTAATTTGAAGCTCAGACTCTCAGGGATGGGGGTTCTGCTGTGGCCATCTGCAAAAGATTTCCTACAGCAGAAATCTTTCACAAGAGAGCTGCAGCCCACGTGTTGGCCTGTCGGAAAGGCCAAGACAGTGTCAATAAGCAGTTTCAAGGCAGCAGAGTATAAGGGTTCAGTGTGAGGCTTGGGATTGGGACAGAGTTGATTTTCTTTCTTTTTTTTTTTTTTAAATTTTTTTCTTTTAACGTTTATTTATTTTTGAGACAGAGAGAGACACAGCATGAACGGGGGAGGGGCAGAGAGAGAGGGGGACACAGAATCGGAAGCAGGCTCCAGGCTCTGAGCCATCAGCCCAGAGCCCGATGCGGGGCTCGAACTCGCACACCGCGAGATCGTGACCTGAGCTGAAGTCAGACACTTAACCGACTGAGCCACCCAGGCGCCCCCAGAGTTGATTTTCAATCTGGGATCTGTCACGTATCAGCGGGGCACATTTTTTAACCTTACTGAGTCTCAGTGTTTTTATACGTAAAATGGGAATGATAGTGCCAAACTCCTATAATGTTGTCTGCAAGATTAAAGAAGATAATACGAGCACAGCACAGCACAGGGTGTTGTTCTCATTAAATGTTTCTGCAGCAATTATTGCTGTGGTTGAAGTTACCTGGGTACTCTTGAAAGTTACACATCAACAAATTATCTCCAGAGGTCTCGGAGGGGAATTTTCCTCCATGTTGAAAAGGTGTTGTCTGTGATTATGATTCTATCTGCGTGGCAGAGTTTTACCTACCAGCAGGAAGCATTGTCCCTAGGGTTAAGGTCATACTCAAAGCCATAGACCAGGAACTGAGCTGCAGTCTTTCCCCTTCACGAGGACTAGTGCACATTCTGGTCCTGACACAGGAGCTCTTGGAGAGAGCACAGTCGGTTCCTCAGCAGAAAAATTCTATGCCACAATGGCTGTGTCTCTGGAGTTAAAGCTAAAGACACTTACACAGCTACTTCCTCAAAGGGTGAGTCTGTCCCAGGAAAGCTAGATTGGGTGGTGTTCCCTTTTCTCTCTCTCCAATGGCTCCCACCCCTCAGATTTAGTGCCAGAGTGAGTCTGCAGCCGTTCTCTCTTCATGCCAATGTCATTTCAGTTCAGGGCCTCCGTTACCCTTACGTGCCATGGAGTATCGGTCCGCATCCTCCCGGCCTATGCTGACACACTTTCCTAACTCTGAATCATAGTATCTTAGTGTCTTCCCTTCCAGGAGGCCCCTGGGCTCTAAAGGCAAATTAGCACACCTCCTGCTGAGAGCTCTGCATGTCAGGAGGTGATGGGAGAGCTGTTTTACTAAGCACAGAAAATTGGCTCCAAGTTGCCATTCTGACTCGACCTCTGTGCACATAAACTTACAGCATCCTTTTCATGCTCCAATTCATCAATCACCTTTTACATTATTTCACCTAATTTCCAAATAAATATTATGTGAAGGAAATACTATTATCTCTACTTTATAGTTGAGGGAGTTGAAGCACAGTTCAGTCACATGCCCAAGGTCATCCAACTAATAACCAAGAGAGTTGGGACTGAACTTAGTTGTAATAAATCCAGCAATTATGCTTCAGATATACGGAAGCCCTTTTCCTTCAGTCATACTTAAAGTAATATTTTATGTATAAGAAATACAGTTGCCTGCTTTTCTATTTTTATTACATCATTTGAAGATCATATATGATTTTTTTTAAAAAAGCAGACTCCCTGGCTGAAACAATTAAGCATCAACATTAATTGAGTATAAAATGTAGTGATTTGTATTAACGGACAGAAGTTAAAGAAATAACAGCAGAACACTCTGGTCAAGCACCATTTAATGTAAGCCTAGTATTCTTTCCTCTGCTGGGTTAAGAATTACTTGTTCTAAGTCCCCTCCTGGAGCTCCTTACTCCAAAGTGTAAGACTTCCTTTACTTAGATGTCAGATAGTCTTCTAAATGCTTGCTATGTCTGGCCTCAGACTCCTCCATCTCAGTTATAAACTTGTAAAAGGCAGAGTTATGGCTTTAGAGCTAATAAGAAAATGTCATTTTTAGCTTTCCTATTTTTCTGGTTTGTATAACGTATGGGAAAGAACATGGATTTGAAGCCCGTCAGATATGGATTCATAATTTACTCTTTGTAAATGTTGGCAAGATTACTTAAATTCTGAGTCTATTATAAAAAAAAATGATTCAGATGAGTCACTCAGCTCATATGTTACTCTTGTAGAAACGGAATCCTTGTCTATTGGACACCTCAGCCAGTGCTTGGTTCACGAGACCATGCTGCCTCTTGGGATCTCTCTCAGGCCCATGCGAGCAAATTGTCACACATCAAGTTAGAAGGTGGCAACTCCAAGTCTGCCACAGTGTTGTCCTTGGAATCATGCCCCTCTTAATATCTTTGGTGAGGAATTCTTTTACTTGGCATATAGAATAAAATGTTGAATATTATACTTTCTTTATTAAAGGAGTCATAAATATCCTCAGATTTTCAAAGGAGTCCTTGTCTCAAAATGTTAAAAACGAATTTCTTATAATCTAAAATACTTCCTACCTCAACTGGTGAATGACTAATGGCGGAGCAAGACAAACAGATCGCATAATTTTTTGAAGTACCTGGTTCTGGTTCTAGTACCTGAGGATTCTGATATTCTGAGAACCTGCCTTAAATCAACACATATACACAGGAGTCTGGAGGCTGTCCCCAGGCACTCAGCCCAACACTCCTGGCCAGATCTGTGTCATTCTAGCGACATCCTTTTTCAAAGGCACACCTATATGAATGCACTATTAAGGGTTTACAAAGAATGGAGAGGAAAGATGTCTGTCATAAAGGGAAAGCTCTACAGAGGTTAGGAATATAGTAAAGGCATTGATAGAGTAGGACAGATCCTCTCCTGTTTCATTTTTCTGATGTAGAGTGATTGCCTTCGGAAGAGCAAGGTGGATGTGGGGGAGGGGTAGAAGTGGTGATCATTCCTATTGCCCAAGGAAGGTAAACCTCTGGCAGGCCACTTGCCCTGCCCAGGGCTGGGATATTTGTATCTACCTCAAGGTCAGGAGATGTCTACCGAACAGTGTATTATCTTTGGACCTAACAATAATCTCATTAACTGCAAATTATTTGTGTTTGTGGAAATTTGCCTTTTTTTCTTGGGCAAAGGGAGGAGTTTATTGCTCTTACAGGGTGAAGGGACATCTTTGTTGGTGCTGGTAACATCACAGAATTTCTGGAACAAGTAAGAGTATAGTCTGTATTAGAGAAGACTGTGAAGCAGACTGAAGTATCATAAAGATATTTTGTAAATGGAGTAGGTACATTTTTGACGCTTAAAGGACTGAATAATACATGTTTTTCTATAATAGTTTACTTTTATAGAGCTTTAATTTCTACATAGCCTAACATACATTAATTTTTTCAAGACACTTTAAGAAAAATAAAGTCTAAAAAAATTCCTGGTGTGTCTGGGTGGCTCAGTTGGTTAAGCTTCGACTCTTGATTTTTGGCTCAGGTCCTGATCTCACAGTTCATGAGATTGAGCCCATGTCAGGCTCTGCACTGACAGTGAGGAGACTGCTTGGGATTCTCTCTCTCCCTGTCTCTCTGCCCCTGCCCCTCCCCTACTTGTGCATGCACACAGGTGTGCTCTCTCTCTTTCTCTCTCTCTCTCTCTCAGAATAAATAAACTTAAAAAAATTCCTTTACTTGCACTAAGAAAGGGAACTGATATCTTATGAGTGCCTATGATATGATATACTCTAGGAGAAAACTCAGTCTCACCCCAGTGAATTCTCACAATAGTCATGTTGTTTTATAGTGCCCAGAGTAGAAATGACAAAGCAGGCTTAAAGAAGTAAGTCAAGTTCTCCTATGACACACAGCCTGTTGGAGACAGAGCTGAGAATCAAACCCAGTTTCCTAACCTCTGTCCAGTGAACCATCCATTGCTTTCTGTTTGGTTAAGAAAAATTCCAAGTGAGAGGGAGATGTTCCCTGTGGAATTGAATATAGGCTTTGGCGCTATATGAAGAAATGATCAGCATTTTAACATGGAGCAAAATTTCACATAAAGCAACTATTCAGTGGATCAGATTGAGTTTTGACTGCATTCCTATTTTGATACTGTACCCAATTGGAAAGCTGTGAAAGTAACACCACAGTTTAGTGAGATTAGCTATCATTATAAAAACTAACTAATGAGTACTTTTTGGGCAGAGTAACTTAACATACTGTAGGTTATGGCACTCAATTATTATTATTCATTTATTCCTCAATACCTGTTTATTGATAGACTGTATCAACTCTATAGTAGGTGCTGGGTAGACCACAGTGAAAAACAGATTTAGTCCAATGTATGTTATTTAATGGAAAAGCACATATTCATTTGAATATTTCTGGTTTCTGGTAATGTAAATCATTACTGATGATTTCAGGACTTTGAAGGTGAGGGACTCACTGCAAGTAGGCACCAAAAATAACAGTGTGGTGCTGTTAAGTCCCTCCCAATTTAAGCTCAAAGACTGGAGTAGATGTTAAGATAAGAATATCATTATCCATTCACTATTTTGGCCTTATTTCCCACAGTGCCAACCAAAGCTATAGGGATGTGAATGTAGCAGATTTCAAATCAGCAATTTAAACCAAAAGAATGAATTCTGAACTCAGTACCCTTTTGAAAAAGTAGTACCCTATATAAAAAGACGACAGGTTAATATTTAATGAAATGAACCCATGTTACTAAAAAGAACTTTAACGGGGAAGGGATTATGACTTCTCTTTCCATTAATCATACACTACCACTGAGAATAATTACCAAAGTTGGATAGAATATTTTATAATTGTTATGTTTAAAAGCACTTAAAGTATGCATTAAGTTAACCTGGTAGTCACCTGTGTTTTTCCTTTTGCAGTATCTGCCAATTTATAAATCTCAGCACTGAGATGCTGAATAGAGCTTTGGGATACCTCACAGAACAGGGGAGGCAAAAACTGGAGTTTTGGGAAGACCAAGTAGAAGGGGCCATGGGAAACAGTGTAGACTTTCATTTGGGCAAATAAAAGGCTATGTGGGAGTGCAGTTAAACTAGAAACAGACTAGCCCTCACCAAGAATGAAACCAATTTTGAGTCCGTTCAATCTCAGACAAGATTATCTGCAACCAGCCAAAACCCTGCCTGAAACAAAATAAACTCTCAATAGGCAAAGATGATATCATTCAGAACCTTAAGTTATCTCTGTAATTTTTAATGCATGAAGTCCAGCATTTACTGGAAAATTGTCTGGCATGCCAGGAGAAGAGAACGATTGACCAAAACAATGAGAAAACAAAAGACAATAGTAACATATCCACTGAAGATCCGGACTGATTTTTAAATAGCTTTGATTAATATCTCTGAGAAATTATATGACATAGTTTAGAATCTCAGCAGAGAACTGAATCATAGGAAAAAGAATCTAACCAAAGTTCTAAAAGTGAAAATGTAATGAAAACTTGAGTTCAGTGTATATCTTTTGAGACAGAATGGCCCAGACGTCACAAGACTGGGCTCTCTAGCGTATCGACCTTTTCCACAAGATTAAGTAAAGGATTCTGATAAAGAAGAGTCGGAGAACCCCGAGGGAGGACTCTGCGAGCCTGCCCGCCCCTCATATCCTCCCCAGCTCTTACTTCACTCAGTTTCACTGCCCTCGACTCATCAGGACTGAAATTCTCTATGAAATCGCTTCTGCCATCACAAATCTGAGTCACACGTCCCTCTTCTACACTCCCTTTGCACTGGAACGTTTCTCTACCTTCTCACTTTTCAAATAGACTTAATTTAGTAGTTACTCATATTTCCCGCTAGACTCTTAAGCTCAATGAGAACAGAGAGCTACCGTGTTGAAGGTTTATATTTAGAATCTACCACAATGTCTGGCATAAATTCTCCCCTTGGCTCAAATAAAGCATTTCTGCCCACAGCCTGATGCTTCATGACTTAGTCTTGTGGTCCATGTTATTGCAAAGAAATACACATCCATTTCTAAAGGAAATCCTGGAACAATGTTTTCACTGTTCCCAAATCATTTTTCTCTTAAATATAAGGATGATGTAATGATTTGAGAATGCATGTTGGGTAGTGACACAGATGTATGAGGAGGAAATCCAGCAAATCATGTTAACATTCTCTAATTAGCAGAGGCCTAAAAAGCAAGGTGATTCATGAGTCACATGAGCCACTGGAATACTTTTTTTGTTTAAGTTTACTTATTTATTTTGAGAGAGTGGGGAGGAGAGACAGAGAGAGAGAGGAAGAGAGAGAATCCCAAGCAGACTCCATGCTGTTAGCACAGAGCTGGACCAGGGCTCAAACTCATGAACCTTGAGATCGTGACATGAACGGAAATCAAGAGTAGGAGACTTAACTGACTGAGCCACCTAGGCGTCCTTGGGATACTTTTACTCAAGAGTTCTTTTACTACTCCAAGGCACCTCTATTTGCTCTCCCATGGCGAACATTGTCATGTCAAGAAAATGCACGTAGGCACCTGAAGTCCAGCCTGACACAGCCAATTAGTGGTAGGAAGGAGGGCAAAGTTAACTCCAACTTGTTCCTCTAGCTGTGACTGGACATTGGAAAACACACAGTGAAAACCCTTTCTTGGACTGCAGCTTCCTCACAACCAGAGCAGAAAGTCTAAAATAACCAAGTTGTTACTGATCCATCCACACACCCCCCCTAGCTTCCTGCAGGGTGCTTGATCCATCATGTGGTTAGTTTAACTTATAGTAGCAAAGTCTCACACACAAGATCCAAGAAAATCCTGGCAGCATCTAGGAGGAGAGTGAGTATAGCTGAGGAGAATCTGCCTGCATAGTTTTCCCATAAATACAAAGCCTGGCCAGACTTTTCCTTGTATAAGAATGAGTGAAAGAAGGATACATAGCATGGGGTTTTGCCTCTCAAAATTGCTGTAATAGAAAATGAAGGAGAAAGCTGCACTTCGCATAAATGTCCTTCGGGAAAAGTTCTACAGTAAACAAATTAAAACACACACACACACACACACACACACACCCCTAGAGTGAATAGATTCTTCTCTGTGCAGTAATAAAATTATAAAACTGAATATGTATTATTAACTCAAAGAAGACTGAGAAAGAATTCATAGCAATGGTGATGGAATAAAGAGGGGTTTGAGGTCCAGAAGGGAGAGAAATTAATCACTAACAATAATGGAATGGGTACATGACAGAGAAAACAATAAAGAAAAAGCTGCACCAACATTCAAAAGTGATGCAGGATTTGTATTTGAGTCATTTCCCAAAATATAGCAAAATAGACCAGGGAGATGAACGTAATCACCAAAAAGATAATGCTAGGAAGCAGCAGGATATCTAACATTAGGAGCCGAGAAAGAAGAAACAAGAACAAAAGGAAAACAATAAAATGATCTAAGATGTATTAGGAGACAAATTTACCGAGGCGAAGATAAAATTCACAGAATCACAATGACTTATGGTGGGCCCAGCAAAATTGAAGAAACAAGGCCAATTCCTACATATACGCTGGGAAAAATTATGGTAATTATTTTATTTAAAAAACTCAGCTAATGAGTATGTGGGAGCTGAATGCTGCCCTCCCCCTCATTAATGGCTTTGTTTCAAAGAAATACCTGGCTATCTTCAGTTAATTCATTATGCTAACTTCATAAAAACCTGTATTTCCTTTGTAAAATGAAACTATTGACTTATAAATAAACATTATTAAAATTTTTTAAGTTTATTTATTTATTTTGAGAGAGGGAGCGCACAAATAGTGGAGAAACAGAGACAGGGAGAGAGAGAGAGAGAGAGAGTCCTAAGCCCTATGCGAGGCTCAAACTCGCGAACTGTGAGATCACGACCTGAGCTGAAATGAAGAGTGTGATGCTAACTGAGCCACCCGAGTGCTCCTATAAGTAAATATTATTAAAAGGCCCGCAAAACTGGAAAAATCATGGCAGGCTATATGATGGATTAAAAGCTGGTGTTCTACATTAGGAATTTTTACAAAGCATTGGGAAAAAACCAAATGTCTTAATAAAAAAAAAACTTTGTAGTAAAAGTTGGAAATCACGACAGGAAAAATACAAATGGCAGTTATTTAGTAATCCCTCAATAAGTATTTTAAAATAAATGGATGAATAAATAAAATATTGGCAATAAATTTGGCACAAAATAGGCATTCAAAATATAGTTTATGTGAAAAATGCATAACTGAAATATATACCAGCAGTAGATCTAAAAACTGCAAAAGAAAGCGGCAGTTTTGCCTTTTTAATATGTTGAAACAAAAAATGCTTACATATTAATATCCAATGCTAATGGAAGTGAGAAAAAAATGACATCCTCATACTTTACTGTTGAGAATATAATCTATTAAAACTACATATAGAAAAAATACATATGGAGATAAATTTGTATGTTTTTATGAAAATCTTATACTTCCTTAAAAACCATTAATTCCATTTATTTTATAGAGATGTGTATGAAAGCACATTCAGTGGAAGATAATTTATAACGGATTGAAATTAGGAAGATTTTAAATGTCAGACAATGGGAGATAGTTTAAACAACTCTTGTGCAGTCAGTTTTAGAAGGACATTTAAAGATATTGAAAAATCTTCGCAGAGTAATATTAAATGAAAAATAAAAGTAGAAAGACAAATACCCTCATGTGATCTGTGTTTACATTTGGATCATGGGATTACTATTGGTTGTGTTAAGGTTCTTTGTGTCTTCCAAATTTTTATAATGAACATATTTTACTTGGGCAATAAAAAGAGATACCTCTATAAATGTCATAAATGCATAGTAAAACCGAGAATGGTAAGGTGAAGAGAATTTGAATGCACATTCGTTTGTATTCTCCTAGGACTGCTTGGGGCTCTGCTGGGATGTAGACACATTGTGCTTTATGCCTGAGCGGTGATGGCTTTGCATGGGAAGTGACTTCTTCAAATGACCACAGAGATTATTAATACCAGTTGCCACAAAGAAAAGCAGTGTCCTTTGGAAAAGTCAGAGTTGACAGTACTGAACCTGAATTGGGATCAGGCAACACCCTAGGAACTTTGCACGGGTTTTCTTATTTCAACCACCCAACAGATCTAACAGATAGATATTATTATCACGCCCATTTTTCCCAGGAACACTCTTGGACTTGAAGAACTGAAGTGCGTTGTTTAAGTTCAGTGGCTAGCACTGGAGAAGGTTGGATTTGGATTCAAGTTATCTGAGGCTCCCATGAGGCATGCTTATGAAAATCCTTTTTCTTTTTGAAATTTAGTAAATTCACTTCCTTTGCTTTTTAAAACTCGAGGCTAATCGGACAGCGTGTCTGCAGAGAGCTGACAGAGAACCTGTGTTGTCTTTGGAGGCTGTTGGAGAATAATCTAAAGTGACGTGGTTGCCTCAAATCACTCTGACTTGGAATTCCATTAAGGGAGATTCTGAAGCCAATTTGCTCAGGACCTGTACGTATGAGACGCAGTCCTGTCAAAATGCTGTCAAATCCTGCCAGGCCTCTCGACAGTTCATTCCAAGAGACACGTGCCAAAATAATGGACCGGCAATCTGGCATTCTCACAACCACACAAGGAAGACAAGTGTTTATCTCTCTTACACAGCTACTGTATTTTTATCTTTAACCTTTCGTGTGATCACTAATTCTACCCTGTAAGTCCAAAGGGCTGGGGATGTGAGTTTCAATCCCTGTAAATTTCTCATAAATGGGTGCTTGTTTGGGGAAAACATGATCTTCCTTGGGTATAAATGTTAAAGTGTGTATAACATCTTTGTTTCTCCTTTCTGACTGTTTGAGTTAGACAATTAGCAGTTTTTAATTACTATTAGAGCATACTACAGTATTGAGGGCATCTGAGTTTAGAACCTTGAAGCTATATAATTATTTTCCTTTTTTTTTTTTGAAATCAATACGCTCAGGTCTATTAGAATCTCTGAAAACTTCAGAAGAAAAAGAAAAAGGAAAAGAAAAAAATAACATAAAAGCTGAAAACAAACAAACAAAAGGAGTCATTTATTTCCCCTAAGTCATTTAACTAGCATTTGCTGAAAATTTATTGTATTCAGTGCTGGGGATACAAAGATAAATAATCCAGGGACCTTGCCAAGCAGGAGCTCAGAGTTCAGATAAAGACACAGAAAGTAAGTAAGCACATCATGTGGTCCCACACCTTGCTCGGAATGAGGGGAATTGTAAACACAGTAAGAAAAAACTTCTGATGCAGAAGAGCGGAAGCAGTCGCCTAATTATTTTGGGAATATGAAGAAGGTTTCTAAGAGGAGGCATAGCTGGAGCTGTGTGGCAATTAGGTGAAAAGTGGATAAAGAAGGAAAGGAAGGAAGAGGAAAAGAGGAGGAAGAGGGGGAGGACAGGATGTAGCTTTTCTGTACGGTTCTTAGGCCTGAAGCAGTCAAAGGCTTTACAAGCATATGCATACCCTTTGACCCAGAAACTCTGCCTTTAGGAATTTATACTGGATATTTACAAAGATTTAGCTACATTTCACAGCTTATTTATAGTAGCATAAAATTATTAACAACTGATAACAACCAAAATAATATTTTATATTATTTTTAATAATATTCTGTAATATGACATCACCAGAAAATAAATATTATTCTGTTATTCAAAATGAAAAGAATAGGGGTGCCTGGGTGGCTCAGTCGGTTAAGCGTCCGACTTCGGCTCAGGTCATGATCTCACGGTCTGTGAGTTTGAGCCCTGTGTCGGGCTCTGTATTGACAGCTCAGAGCCTGGAGCCTGCTTTGGATTCTGTGTCTCCCTCTCTGTCTGCCCCTTCCCCACTCACATTCTGTCCCTTTCTCTCTCTCTCTCTCTCTCTCTCAAAAATAAATAAACACTAAAAAAATGAAAAGAAAAGAATAGATAATAATATGTATGGAATAACACTCCCGCTAAACAGTCCTAAAATGTTAAAGCATGACCTATTATAATACCACTGTTGTAAAAAAATATAAAGTGTAAATACATGCTATTTCTGAATGTTCTCCATTCAAACATGTTTGTTCCCAATTTCATGTTGTGTCTTGCAAATAATATTCCAAGATTTTTGGCAGCCACCAAGCGAGTGGGTTGAGATATGGTCATTACTATCTGCCCCTGGTAACCTCATGGTTTCTTCCAAAGGGAAATTGTTGACGGATTATTTCAGTTATGCTCATTGGTAGCGCCTCAAGTATTTAAAAGTCAAAAACGGATTCTTAATTGTTGCTAAAACTATCTCCCAAAATCTGACAGCGAACGAAACACTGAAATTAAAAGTGAGTGTTCATGTAGCAGACACCCAGTCACACATGCAGTATTATAATTAAAGACGGTAGAAACCATCGCCTTCGAAAGCATCCTTGAAATTTGCTGAGTAGATCTTCAGTGTTTTCCCCACAAGCGCACAAGACACCGAAAGGTAACTGTGTGAAGTGATGGATGTGCTAATTAGCCTGACTGAGGTAATCATTTCACAAACTGTATGTATGCCCAGTTGTCACTTTGGAGACTTTAAATACGTACAATTTTATTTGTCAGTCATACCTCAGTAAAGCTAAGGGGAAAGAATGGATTTTCAAAGATGGCCACTCAGGTGCCAAACCGAATCTGTTAAACTTTTCTGTCAGAGTTGCAAGGAAAGCTTTTTAATATTCAGCACTGTTACTTAACTGAGATAAAAAGACAAAACTGGGCCTTTAATGAATTTGGAAATGGAGTTGAAACTCCAGTATTGTTTGATTTTCCTTGAAATTAAGTTAGTAATCATAAAGGGCTCAAAATTTCAAGCACCTGATCAGGAATTTGGAAAAACTGCGTGATTTTGGGATGCTTTCACCGCAGTCTATGGCCAGAGTGATTTATGGGACTGTTAGTCTCTGAGCGTGAAAGAGGTTTCAATTCAGACTGTGTGACACAAAAGAAGAAAATATCACAGATATATATTAACATATTCAGTGTTTTCCTCAGTAACATTTTTTTCTAACTTATTTTTTTCCCCTTAAAAACCTGTTAATTGAATCATTAAGTGGTTTTATGTAAAACAGAATATTGGAATATCTATGTGAGAATCACGAAAACATATTTTCATATTCATTATATATACAGTCATACCTTCTTAACACTTACATAGTAAAAATATTGTAATATCATATATCAGAAATGATTATATCTCATATAAATGAAATTTAAATTAATTTTCATTTTCTCCTTTTTCTTCAGTGTTCTAAATTTCTTTTATACCCTAAAGTTATTTACATCAATAGTTACCAATCTAATCTTTTAAAAAATTTATATTCTCCTGTAACCTAGTCTTCATTTTTATCCCACACTTTTACCTTATAACATCACTTTTGATCCTTTATTTCATAAAGTTCCTATTTTTTGAAATTATGAAACTATGTTTTTCCTCTATCACTTGATTGCTGCATTTATCTCACAGGGTGTAGTGTTTTGCATTTTGTGTTCACTCATTCTTAAATAACAAGAGATAACTTAGATATGGTATTTATCTGAATATATTCTCCTTGGGTTCCCTCTCTGTTCTAACTGCTTTGTAAATGTCAATCTTACCAGCTCTGGAGTCCAGCAGTTACAGAGGAAGTGGAGAAGAGATGGGGCCAAGGGCAACCTCCCAGCGTGGAGCTTGGTCTTGGTGAGTTTTCTGGCCTTTTCTTGATGCCTCTGGGACAAGCGACTGCTTCCCGTTCATCATTCTGCAGTCCCAGTTTGACCCTCCGAGTGAAGCAGATCTGGCCTCTCTTCTCAGTCTCTTTGTTTGCCCGTTTGATTTGATGGTGTTGCAAAACATATTTAGAAATGTCCTAATTTTAAGCCATCCTCACATCCCTGAGGTTAACTCTCCTTGAGCATGGTAGGTTGGTCTTCCCATGTGCCATTTCAATGTTTTCTGGTATTTCAGTGACAGATTTTTCTTCTGCATTCCAAAATGAGTTTTGTCTCTGTTTACTTCCGCTGATTGTCATATTTTGACCTGTGGTTTGTTTTTTTTTTCAAGTTTCGGAAAATGAATCGAATAGTCTTTGATCTTTCCCTGTGCTCTAAAGAAAATTATACAGAATTGAAACTACCTGTTCTTTGAGAATACAAAACTGTTCTTAAAACTGTCGAAAGATCTCCCGTACCCGTTATCAAAATATCTATTTTTATATGATTTTAGGATATATAAACGTATCAGAGACAGAGATATGTGGCTGTAATGTAAAACCAAGAAAGAAATTTAGTTCATAATAATGGTAACACACAGTTGTTAATTTTGTTTAAGTCATTTTGGGTGATTTTTGATTTGTTATTTCTCTATGGTTTCCAAATTAAATGTTATGGGCATGTTACAACAAAAGTTAAAATGTATTAATGAAGGTTATAGATTCCTACATTACTTAACATTTAACTCAAATGTGCTTTCTAAGCTTTCAAAATAACTGTTTCCATTAGTTCTCGATTTCATGTAATATTGAAATATCCATCCGTCCATCCATCCATCCATCCATCTATCCATCCATCCATCAGGGGACTTAATTTATTCTGCAGAGCTTGGCCCATAAACAGTTTCTTTCAAAGTCAGCAATTAAGAAAACTCCACTAAAAGCCTTATTAGATAAAAATAATTCTAAACATGTTAAAGTGTGAATGTTAGAATAGCTGTGTTAAATCCCACCTGTTTGTTTTATGGATCACGAGTCTAAGAAACACAGACTTGCAATATATCAAGAAGAAAATTGGCATACCTTTTTGATGGAGAGTCTTTAAAATATAGGATTAAATAGCAATTTTTTCTCCACAAAATAATTCCTCAGAGAAGAGGTACACTTTAGATGCAAGTTAATTAAGTGTCTCATTTCACAAATTGATTTATAAATGTATTACCATCCTTATCAAAATCTCAATTTATATGTAAGTGTAAAGCTTCAAAAAAGCCTAGACAGGGTAAGAGGACTTTCCCTGTCAATTTTCAAGATTTATTATAATGTTAAACTAATTAAGATGGTATTAGTGCAGAGCTAGACACACCAGAATCCAAGAACAAGAAATAGATCCGTGCATAATATGCATATATGCATATATGGATTCATGCATCCTTAGCAAATACAAGAGTCTTTCAATAAATGATGCTGGGGCAATCAGATATCTATATGGAAAAAATGGTACTGGACATCATGCCAGACACAAAATCAATGAGTGCATGTAGACCTAAAAGGAAAATACAAAGCATAGGCTTTGGAAGAATATAGAAGACAGTATGGCAGATCATATCTTTATTAACTTGGAGATGTAGAAAGTTATCATATAAAGCTTTTTTTTTTTGAAAAATTTTAATATTTATTTTTGAGAAACAGAGAGAGTGCGAGCAGGGGAGGGGCAGGGAGCAAGTCGGAGACACAGAATCTGAAGCGGGCTCCAAGCTCTGAAGTGTTAGCACAGAGCCCGACGTGGGGCTCGAACCCATGAACTGTGAGATCATGACCTGAGCCGAAGTCAGCTGCTCAACTGACTGAGCCACCCAGGCTCCCTGAAAGTTATCTTAGACAAGACAAGAAAATGTCTATGTATTAAGGAAAATGATAAATCCAACTACAGTAAAATTCAGTGTCTCCAATCATCAGAAGATACCATCAAGAAATATGAGCCAAAGATTGGAAAAGAATATTTACAATACATATGACCAGTAAAACACTTGTATACAGAATATTTACAAATCAATATTCTTTAAAAAGAAATACTAATAGAAATTTGGACCAAATATTTGAATGGGTACTTCATAAAGGAGTAAATCTAAATGATTAATAAACATAAAGTATTCAACTTCAATAGTAAATCACATTTAAAACCATGGCCACCAGATTGTTGAACAAATTAACAATTTTAAACGAGGGTGTAAAGCAATAAGAATTTTCCTACACTGCTAGGTAAAATGCAAATTGGGAAAACAACTTTGGGAAACAGTTTAGCCTTTTGTGGTATTTAATGATATACATACTTTATAATTTAGCAATTTTATTCCTGGGAGTGCATCCTGCAGAAATATATGTCCATATGTCAGGAAACATGCAAAAATGTTTCTAACAGCATTGTTTGCAATAGATTAAAAACTCAAAACAACTCATATACATAAACAGTAAACTGGATAACTGACTTGAAGACTTTTTATGCAATGGCATTTATGCAATGGAGTAATCCATAAAAGTTAATACACTAGACCGGGAGCCTGGGTGGCTCAGTCGGTTAAGCTTCCGACTTCAGCTCAGGTCAGGATCTCAAGGTTCCTGAGTTTCAGAGCTGCATGAGGCTCTCTGCCCCTGCTCCTGCCTCTGCACGCGACTGCACACATTAACTTTTGCAAAAAAAAGTTAATGCACTAGAGCAACATGCAACAACATAAGTGAATTTTACAAACTGGTATGGAATAAAAGGATACAGACACTAAAGAATACATACATTCATATAGTTTAGAAACACAAAAAATGAAACTGTATCATTTGGGTATGCTCCTATAGTTTAAACCCTCCAAAAAAAGCAAGGAAATTATTAAGGAGAGTTGTAATACCATTTACCTTGCTGGGAAGGAAAAAGAACCACGATGGGAAGATAAACGTGGAGGGCATCAGGAGTGCAGGAGATGTTCGTTCTGTGACTGAATGGTGGTTACTCAGGTGCTCATTTAATAAGTGTTCATCATTTAGGCACCATGTACTATTCTGAATGTGTGTATTTCACACACACCCACACACACACACACACACACACACACACACACCCACACACACACACACACACACAAATGGGAAAAATCTCATTGTTTACTAATTCCTGGAATGGTTTAAATCCCAGGGGAAGTATCTATTCCCTGAAGACTTGATAAATTCATCCGTGCAAGTCTCCGGACTTAGGTATTTTTTTTTGAAAGTGACTATTTGATGATGTCATTTTTTCCTCCTTATTTATTGATGTGCTCGGATGTCTACTTCTTAAGATGATTACTTTCATTTTCCAAGAAAGTTATATTTAGGGACAGATTTTTGAATTGTATTGCCATAAATTTGTTCAGCAGTAATCATATAGTTTAGATTTTATGTATGTGTGTGTAATTGCTGTCTTTTGGCCCCTCCTCAGTGTTACTACTTACATATATAAAATTCCCTCTATTGATAGGAATTGCCAGTTTTTGCCACCACAGACATTGCTGTGACAAACATCCTTGCACATATATCTTTACTTACGTGTGTCTCAATCTCTCTCTGTCTTTTGCTAGATACTCCACACTGTGACTAGAAATGTATGAGGGTATCTGTTTCCCTACATCTGCACTGAATCTTAATATTAACCACACATTTTAATTTTGCCAACTTGATGGGCAAAAATTGAATTCTCATTTTATAATTTACATTTTCCTAATTATCACTTGCTCATTGTCCATTTTCACCATTTACATTTCCCTCCCATGAATTTGCTTTCTGTATTCTTTGTCTATTTTTTTAAATAATTTTTTCTAATGTGTATTTATTTTTTGAGAGAGAGATAGCGTGAGTGGGGAAGGGGCAGAGAGAGAGGGAGACACAGAATCTGAAGCAGGTTCCAGGCTCTGAGCTGTCAGCACAGAGCCCAATGCACATTTGGGCTTGAACTCACAAACGGTGAGATCATGACCTGAGCTGAAGTCAGACACTTAATCAACTGAAGCCACCCAGGAGCTCCTGTCCATTTTTTCCTTGATGTTTATCTTTTTTAATATGAATTTGCAGTTCGGTGAACAGGAATACTAAGTTTTTGCGTATATACATGTTACAAAAATCTCCCGCCCCTACACCCTTACCATTTCAGCTGTTTTTTTTTTAACTGTCATGTTGCATATCTTTTGCTATGGAAGACTTTTCATTTTTATATAAAATAGCATATTTATGTTTTTTCATTCAAAACTTTTGGATTTTCTTCCTTTCTTAATAAAGTTTCACTTGTTTCAAAGCATGCAAATTTTATTTTCTACTATCTTTATCTCTGAAATTTATTTCTGTTTATGTGTGGTGGAAGTTATCTTACTTTTTAAAATCACAAAATAGTTTTCTTTATTCAACTTCTTCAAGAGTGTTTTTGTAGGGGCACCTGGGTGGCTCAGTCTGTTAAGCCTCTGCCTCTTGGTTTCAGCTCAAGTCATGATCTCATGGTCGAGGGACTAAGCATTGTGTTCATAGCTTGGGATTCTCTCTCTCTCCAAATAAATAAATCAACATTTTTTTAAAGAGTGGTTTTGTATACATGCTACCTATATTATGCTGATGGTGTTGACGTGTAAGAAAGCATTTAAAAGGATGATTTGTTAGGAATGGGAATGGGAGAAAATCAACTCTATTAATTCTGTTTTCTAATTCATCAACCTTATGTTATCTTTAATAATGCTTTATTTCCACTCAAAAGTTTCTTTAATTGAACACCTAGATAGTTTTTCTTCTTTGTCAATAATTAATGCATTTAATGATCTGTTTTTTCCCACTTATTCTTGCCTTTATTGGAGTTTTGCCTTTATTGGTGTTTGATATATAGTATTATCCTTATCTTATTTCTATGAATTTTATGATTGCCCTTTTGATTTCTTTTAACAAAGACTTATTATACAGGAGAGTATTTTTATGCAAATGGTTGAGTATTTTTTTAATTATAAATAAATGTTTACTCATTGCATTGACCTCAAGTGTTTTATAGTTGCTTTGGAGCAATCCCTGAAGAGTTGCCTCTAGCCTAAAATGTACTTGATTTTCATCAGTGCTCTCTATGCATTTGAAAATAAGTTACTTTCCAAACCTTGTGATTTATAATATCTAACAGAGTTTATCAGCTAGAGTTGTATTTGTCATCTATATCCTCCATAGTCTATTTATTTATTATGTTTTATCCCTCAAAGTGTTGGAATGGTATTATAAACTAAAACATATGTATACATATGTAATTTATACTGTCCTTGTCATTATAGCATATAGACCTGTTATAGCCAAGAGAACATTTCTTTCTGGTTATAGGAATTCTAAGCCCTGGGCTTCCAAATACTGTTGTAATTTTACTGTTTTACCACCATGGTAGGACAACAATAAAATGGTTAAACTTTTTAAAAATTTCAATCTTTGGCCCTGTAAAGAAGTTGACTATTACAAATTACAAACTACACAAGGCTGCACTTTCAAGAAAGGCATCAGTCCGTGAAATTAAATTATGCATTTAGAAGGTGGTCTAATACTGACAGATATTAATTAAAGAAATAATTGTCTGGATTTAAAAAAAGACTCTCTATCTCTTTTGTTCAACAGGCTGGTTCAAATTTCCTAAACTGGCTTCTACAATGACCGAAAATACCTTTATTTTCTCTCTCAAATGAAGGCTAGCGTGCAAACAACCAGGACCATGTCCATTTCAATTAAACTTGGAATTCAATAAAGGTTCAATTACATATTTCAATAAGATACACTTGAATTAGGGAACTGTCCTATTGAAATTAAACTGGAGCTGTGTTTCTCAAATTATGATTTTCATTCCCTAGAGAATCATGATACTATACTAGGGGTAGGTTAAGCCACAGTATAATTGTGGAATATCTTCTTGATGCATCGTTGTATTCAGAAATATAGTGCAAATAAATGGAGGGTGGGAGGCAATGGTGGGAATTAAGTAGTTCATCTAGCTAATAATATAAAGTATTTTTATGTTAAATATCTTTCTGTGAATAGAAAACAAAAGTTGAATGGAAGTGTTCTTAGTCTTTCTGTATAGTAAACATTCAAATAATAGAAAGGTGTATGTGAAATGTAAATATCCTTCCTGCCCCTAGATTCTTGTTTTCTAGTTCTTTTCACCAGTGCAATGGGTGTTTAATTCTACTAATCACTCGTACCAAAGGGTTTGCTGTAATTCCCGGTGCAGGACTGGCTGGCAAAGCTGGAATAGAAATACAGAAGAGAGCTTTTTGCATCATTCTTTTGGACCAAGTATGTATGAAAGTCTCTTTAGTTCTAATAGTTTTCTTTATTTTTAGTGATTTATTTTGGATTTTCTAGGCAATCATATCATCTGCAAATAAATATATCTCATTTTCTTTCCAAATTTACTTTCTTTCTTTTCATTTTTTTTTGTTTGTTTAGGCTAATATTATCAGAACTACATTTACTAATAATTTTGGTTGTGTTTTTTTGTTTTTTTCTCCTAAATTTAGTTAAAATGCTTTAAGAATTTCTTCATTAAGGGTGATAATATGTGCCATTTACTATATTAAGGAAATATTCTTTTATTTCCATTCCAAAATGAGAATTAAATTTTATGGAATGATCTTGACATTGCCTTAGATAAAGTAATTTTCTTTTTTGACCTATTTTAAACTACTTAGTTCTGTTTTGTGTGAAAGCATTTACCCTTCAACCTTCTGATATATCTATCACAGAATGTGATCATTGTGAACAAGTAGATACTTTCCCTCATTTTAATATTCTTTTGTTCATTTCAGTCCTTTGTAAAGGGGGCGCTGAGAGTTACAGTCTTGTTCTCCTAATGCCATTTTTCCATAAATTAACATATATGTATTTTAATAATATAAGAAAAGCTCAGTGAACAATGTATATTTCAGTGGTTTTTATAAGTAGGATATAGATGAAACAGGACTTTTTTTCTGATACACTCTTCTAGGATCTCACAAAGCTCACTAAAATGCAGGACTTTTTGGTGAAACGTTCAAGTATCAATGTTAAATATTTGTTTATGAAAACGGAACTCATAGGACAAACAACTTTTTCCATCCATAGAGACAAGTGCTGTGTCTTCTAAGGCTGTGACAAAACTTTTTTTTTCAGTTTTAAACATTTTCTTACTGTTGATATTAGCAACGTAGTAAAATACTACGTTGATTTCTTATTCATTCTTAAAGGAAAAATAGCAATCTTTAAGTCCATTTTATAATTTTTTCTTGATGTTCATTTCAACATCAACAATGCTGTAACCTGTCAGTGGACTTTAAGTACCTGTCTGTACAGAAACAGAACTCCAGGGTCGCCTGGGTGGCTCAGTCGGTTAAGCTTCTGACTCTTGATTTCGACTCAGGTCATGATCTTACAGTTCAGGAGATCAAGCCTCACGTTGTCGGACTCCATGCTGAGCATGGATCCTGCTTGGGAATTCTGTCTCTTCCTCTCTGTCTTCCCTGTCCGTGCTCACACTCGCTTGCACGCTTTCTCTCTCAAAATAAATAAATAAACTTAAAAAAAGAAACAGAACTCCACTGAGCCCATTCCCTTGTAAAGTCAATAAGACTAGCTTTCAAGCTATTTTTTTTTCCTCCTCTCACTCAGTTTTTGCATAGTATCCTTCCAAAGACATTCTTATCTCCTTTCAAGACCAACTGTGTCTTTTCTTAAGAGTGGCTTTTGGGGGATCTAATTATTAATTGATTAATATTACTTATTAATTGTATGTTTAAATATTCATGTGCAAAAGGAGTTAGGCTTAACTGTGCTTGAATCTCATAGTAATATTTTAAAATGAAATTACCTCATGCAGGGATGTTCAGGATCCGGAGCGGTTTTGAGTGTGCTACAATAAACGACCCGTTATTGTGGGCCCTCTGGTCTCAAGGCCCAGGCTGTGGGACAAGCCATCTGTGGTTAGACCTACAACAGAAGTGAATGACAGCAGCAGTACATTTGGCAAGAATTCATAAATTATCTGCTGGTCCCTTTCCACTGCTAAGTGAGGGGCCTTCAGCTGAGTAAGAAGAAACCCTCAGTTTGCCACACACAAACTGAAAAAGGCAACTCATCCCTGAGGAAAAGATGGCAGGAGCACATTACATGAGTGAATTTTTATGAAAACCAGTGCACGTTAAAGCAAAATTAGGAAATATTCTTGGCTAAGCTATCAATGCACCCTACAAGGACTAAAACATCAAATTCTGGAAGTAAAGAATTGACCCTTTACAAAAGAAGTTGGGCAGAAACAGCACCCTCTGTGGAACCATATAATTGACATACAACATTCATGTCATATAAATAACGCATTGTCCTCCTCACCACTTAGAGGGTCACACAGATTTCCGGCAAGCCAGTTGAACTCTCGCATAGAATGAACACTCAGTGATTATAGAGCATGCCAGGATTATCACCTTAATATGTTAGAAAAATTATTCTCTTTACAGTGAAAAAGAAACCGTTACTGTGAAGAAGGTATAATGACTTGGAATGGATAAGCTCCAGAGTGCGACATGGTGTTTTAATTCTTGGAATGTATACAGCTTGGTGAAGTAGAAGGGGGGGCACCTGGGTGGCTCAGTTGATTAAGCGTCTGACTTTGGCTTAGGTCATGATCTCATGGTTCATGAGTTTGAGCTCCGCATGGGGCTCTCTGCTGACAGCTCAGAGACGCTCCGGATCCTCTGTCCCCCTGTCTCTCTGCCCCTCTCCTTCTGGTTCTCTGTATCTTTCTCTCTCCCAAAATAAATACATAAGCTTAAAAAAAAAGAAATAGAAGGTCATTCACCACAAATATTCATGAGTGTCCCTCATCCCCCCACCACTCGTTTTCTGGACTACTCATTAGATCACCTGGTGTCAAGTCAGAGTTATGCTATGTGCTGTTTGTGTGACTTTTACCTGGCTGCCTCTCTCCCAGCCATTTTCCTTATATCTAAAAGAAGGAAATTCAGATTGCACAGGGGTTAACGAATAAAAGGTGTCTGACAGAAATGGATTCACTCACTGCCACCAACAACCGCCCCCCCAAAACAAAAACAAAAACAAAACCAAAACAAACAAACAAAAAAAAACAAGAAAAACAGGGTTTCACTCACTCTTTCCATGCCCAGGGCAGAAAATACTGTTCAAATATGACATCTTGTACTGAGCCCAGATCAGGCTTCCCAGAAGTCTACATGCTTCTATAACCTCTGTCAGTAGGTTACAGTGTGAAAGCAAAATTGACTCCTTGACAGATCTCCATTATAGGTAAAATTTACATCACATCCCACAGTTAGGAAAACAAACAGAAGCAAAGCAACATCACACCCTGACACAAACCAAGCAAACAGTCACTAAGTTTAGTTTGAGTTTCAAAATAAATGGAATCGTGGGTGTCCTCGTAAGTTACTGACTTTCTAAGAAAAGCATTTTTATCTCTGATTTTTATAATGCTGATACCCGACATTATGTCAGAATCTTCTTGGATACAAGTGTGAGACACTCTTCTTTTTTCTACCATGAACAAATTACTGCAAATTTGATAAATTGGTAATTTTGAAGATTTTTTTTTCTTTAAGTATTGTGTTTTGAATTGATGAACCGGTTTTCTTTAAGTATTTGTTGTGTTTTGAATTGATGAAATCTGGCTCTCTTGCAAGCTGTCTTTATGAGCAAATGACTTTCCTTCCCTAGATGTTTTTGCCTTTGCATCTTCCTTTCATAGGAGTTAAAACATAAAATGATATATGGGGCGCCTGGGTGGCTCAGTCAGTTAAGCGTCCAACTTTGGCTCAGGTCATGATCTCACAGTTTGTGGGTTCGTGCCCTGTGTCGGGCTCTGTGCTGACAGCTTGGAGCCTGCTTTGGATTCTGTGTCTCCCTCTCTCTCTGCCCCTCCCCCACTCTTTCTCTCTCCTTCTCTCTCTCTCTCTCTCTCAAAAATAAACATTGAAAAAAAATTTAAAAACATAAAATGATATCTAGCTATATTTGGATGAGAAGGATCTGGAAGATCCTTTTCTGTTAAAAAAACATAGAATCAATGCCGTTATTTAGTAGAAAATAGGACAATCCCTCCCTTGGTTTCCAGTTCATCTATCTCATTACTAATAGGCACAGGGTCCTGGATAGATAGTTTTATTGATAGAATCTTGAATATTTGGGTTTTCATAAATTATACAGTTTTATAAGTAATCAATACTTATAACAGAAACCTGGTCTTCAAAATCTGAGTACAAGCAATACAGTCAAAACTGGAGCTAATGGCTAAAATACTTTAAAATAATACCCTGTATTCAGAACCAACATATTCTCCTATATTCCGAAGTGGTATACTCTGATAGGCTCATAAAAGCTAATGCAAATTGTGTGGTATTTTCCCCCTCTTTTCATTATTTGAGTCAAATAATAGGCAAACTTATTTCTTGAAACACAATGGAACACTGCCTCTTCCTCAAAGCCCTAGCTCAAATTAAATATTATGTTCATGAAAGCTTATTGAATCATTAATTGCATGCCCATATGAGAAATTCCTTATGATACATAAATATTTCCTTGTTGAATATGGGAGTAAAGTATTTACACTTTTGGGGTGCCTTGGTGGCTTAGTTAGTTAAGCGACCGACTTGATTTTGGCTCAAGTCATGATCTCAAGGTCACAAGAGCGAGCCCCTGTCAGGCTCTGCGCTGGGTGTGGAGCCTGCTTGGATTCTCTCTCTTCGTCTCTCTCTGCCCCTTCCTTGCTCATACACGTGCATGTGCACTCTCTCTCTCTCAAAATAAATAAATAAACATTAAAAAATATTTACACTTTTTTTTGCTTTAGATATTTAAAAAGGATGGTGGTCCCTGGCATGTAGAGGGAACGACAAGGAATCCTAGGGCTTGAGTTCTATTAGGAGTTGTGATTTAAATTTGTTTTAAGGTTTTTAGCCTGGCAGAGCCATCCTGAAGAGGAAGAGCTGAAGAAACCTATTTTGAATTGGAAAAGAAAAACCCAGTGTATTGTGGTATGGATGTATTTAATTCTTTTACACTTCCTGCGAAGTCAGAGTAAGTGAGGATGCCAAGCAAGCAAGAATGACTGAAGTTTAATGGAGATTCTCACATGAAAGCTACTGGAATGAGGAAATTCTAGAAGAGAGAAATCTACAGTAGTGCATTGCCTGTGCCTGTTCTTCTTAATATTTGAATGAGAATGGGAGAGACCTTATAGACACCATTTGTTCACAGTTGCTATAGACCCAAAATAGTTTTTTACAACAAGGGTTGGGGTATGTATGGGTCTCAATTATCACTCAGTGGCGAACCTCTGGAAAGAAAGCCCATGAATCCCTCCAGTGAGGATATGGAAAAAGACTTCTGGTGTGGGTCAAAAAAGGGGACAATATATGATGGAAATGGAAATCATGATAGTAAGCCAGATTTAGAATTCAATCTTAGGGTGGAAGAAAAGAAAATTATCCATGGAATCTGGCTGAGGCAATGAAAGTACTGAGTACAAACTCTGATATGTCCAAGATTTTTCCAAAATCGTGTTCTTGGTTTCCTCCCCACAGAGCCTCCCATACCATGATGATCCAGGATTCCAGCTTCTTTGGGGAAGATTCACAGGGAGTTTAACCGAATGTAGGGTGGAAGTGAGGTGAGTAAAGCAGAGGTGAGTGAAGCCCAGAGGGTTGCTGGGCTCCACACTGGGGGTACATACACAGTGTGTACATTTCAGAGCCTCAGATACCTTACTTACGTAATATATATTGGTGGGATTCAGTGTTGCCTTTTGCTCTTGGCCACATTAGTCTCAAATCTGAGGGTTCTAGAAATTGAAGCAAATGCAATTTTAAGGCGTTCTTCAGAGTTTGATACCTCTACTCACTTACCAAAGTCACAAACTCAAATCTTTTTGATGTAAGCTGGCCAGTGACACTTTGTGCCCTTTGAATGTCTGTGAGAGCAGATCAGTTATCTAAGTTGGACATCTACGTGGAAGGCTGCTCCTCCAATTTGTCACCAGGTTTTATGGGTGTGGAGGGCACTTCCAGATTCAGTTTGCTTGTGATTTGGGTTGGGAGGTGAGGAGGGTGATGGTTGGGGTATCAGGTTGAATCGCTAGTGTGCAGGATGAGTGAAACAAGTTGTAGGCTGACTGGGGCCTTATGCACAATCAGCTTAATCAAATTTTGGAAGCAGGCAATGCTTACATTTGGCATCTTCAACCTCTCCCTAACAATCATGCCCTTCCTGAACTGGCCAGTCCTTTATTACTTTTCTGCTCCTGATCCGGTCTATCGTGTTGCTATCACTACCAAACTGAAAATAAAGACAGCATTAGATAATGGCTTAAGCTGTGCGTCTTTGCAGAAATGCCGGTAAGGCACCCTTGGCAATCTTTCTCAGAAGATTTCCAGACTGAAAGAGGTGAGTATTGAAAATGAACAACCCAACGACAGTAGGTGCCCTGGAGAATCATATGTACTCGGTTCTCCTGGCCCGCCTACCTACTCTGATGGCTGCCTGAACTTGGGACTGATGAGTGAGAATCATGGCTCATGTTATTATCTATCTGTCAATCGAACCTTTCCCTAATTTCCTCAGGCAACCCACTCTTCATGGGAGTATGTAGTCTGGCTGTGTGCTTTTCCTGTTATGCTAATGGAGGATTCTCAGAAAACAGGAACCAACAGTGATGTGTTACTTTTGAAAATTATAGCGTTGAGAGCAAGTTTTTAAAATAACTCTTTGCATATGTGATGAGAGAAAATCAAGAAACAGAAAAGTTTTCTGAGAGGTTTATACTTAGCTTGAAACTCTGAAAGAAAATCGGAAGGGAGATATGGTCACAAAATCCTAGATCTCCTTGAAGTCATCAGGCTTTCTGCTCAGATGTGAGTATTCATAGGGCTGCTGAGTCCCTGATTTATAGAGGATGCTCCTAGCATCTCATTGCCCCCAAAGAAGCCAGAAACATGGGGCTTCTTCCTGGCTGTGTGCATGAAGAGGTGGCTGATGTCCAGAGTGACCATAGCTTTACTCAGTCCACAGTGGGAGACTCTTGAAAGCGCAAGTGAGTGCTATTCATCATTGCACTGGAAGAGCAGGAGTAAACCAAGACTGTGGTCCAGAAATTTGAGAGGTATGATCTCCCTAGCATTGCACCTTTTCCAGGTGGCCAGCCTGATTTGTTAGTGCTTTCTAGGTCTACTGGCTTCAGCAGCAGGCAGATTAGATGGCCGCAAAGAGCAGTATACAGGAAATGGCCTATCCTGCTGCACACAGGGTCTTGCAGAATCACTGACTCCTCTGCTAGAGTATGTTCCGATCCTACTTGTGATGAAATAGGCTGGGACAATTTATGAGAGCATCCAAAAGTAGGAGTGGTCTGAGTAGTGAGGAGATGTGGAGCCCAGCCTCAAGTCTTTCAGAATTAATGGCTTTGCTCAGAAGTCTTCTAGTTGCTTCTGGGAAAGCAAATCATCTCACCAAGTACCTAGGATAGCAGTTGGGAAATTTGCTATTGGCAAACGATTTTTACAGCGCTTGCCGCTAGCATTGTAGGTGGGCACGTTCTGCCATAACAATTTGGGACAGGTGTCCCAGGAGTTCCAAGCATGGCCTCTGGAGTCAGACTACCCAAGTGTTAATCCCAGCTGGACCACTTGCTGCCTGCGAGGGCAAGGCACTACATTGCCCTGCACTTTAGTTTTCTCAACTGTGAGATGACTATAATAATACTTCTAGCACAGGCTTGTTTCAAGGATTTTAGATTTATAACAGCCCCTGGAGATGAATGTTCGCTGTAACCAATAAATGATCCCCATGGTCCTGAACCCCCCAGATCATTACAAGGAGCAGAGATGGAACAGCTGTAGCCCATTAGACAACCCTTATCTTTGACTATTTGTGTTTTTACCGTCTCCTCGTGCAATTTGTCTTAACCATTTTTCTGCCCCATTACCAGAGGTTTTGTAAGGCACCTGTTCCCAGCTGGGATTTGAGGGTAGGGGACATACGTCCCCAGTAGACTCATTAGGAGATTGCTGAAGCTGTGGGTAGATCCCTTGTCTTGACTAGGCTTAATTTTTGTTCTGTTGAGATCAGCAATGGCACAGAAATTTTAAGACATCGAGGGGTCTACAAACCATTCAAAGAATCATTCTAAGCCTTTTCATTCTCTATTCAAAATAGAATTACACGGGGACACCTGGGTGGCTCAGTCAGTCAAGCGTCCGACTTCGGCTCATGTCATGACCTTGTGGTTCGTGAGTCTGAGCCCCATGTCAGGCTCTGTGCTGGCAGCTCAGAGCCTGGAGCCTGCTTCGGATTCTGTGTCTCTATCTCTCTCTGCCCTCTCCTACTTGTGCTTTGTCTGTCTGTGTCTCTCTCAAAAATAATCATTAAATTTTTTTTTTTAAACAGAGTCACATGACTCTCAGATATCATCACATTGGTTTTCGCCTACAGCCTGGGAGGTGAGTTCTTCAAAAAGCACTAGCAGGCTTTTTCCCCCATATTTGTGGGCATATACCCCCTGACCGACTTGTCTGTCTTAAAGATAGTTCTAAGTAAACTGCTTCCCGGCTCCTTTTATTATCCCTGAAGATAGAAATAAGTTGAGTTCAATAAGCAGCTCCAGGTTTTGAGACTGACATTAAAAAATAAGCTGGCAGGATTTTTGAGCTAAGACTCTCAGAGGAACTTAGCAAACATATATTCCACATGCTACAACAATGGAAAATTTGTCTTTCTGAGAACAGGTATCTATAAATCTTGGTGTGATTTTCTTGAGAACAAAAGCTAACTGTCACAACTGATTCCTTAAATAAAGAAAAGTAACTTTAAATATATTGTAAAAGCTAAGAGGACTTTTAAGCCTATTAAATAGAATTTAATTATGATTTCAGTGAAACTTTGCAATACCAGAGTGTCTGTGGATATGCATGAAATGGAGGCAATTTAAAGATTTTTTTTTTACTTCTTCTTTGTCATAATATTGATATACCAGGGATCAGCCGTAGTAGCCCCATTTGATAAATGCTCAAAGCAAAATACATTTTAGCTCCAGCTCTAGGTACCTTCTACCAGTATGCTCTGACCTCAGAATGAGGGTCTCAGTGAGATCCATGTGAACCCAGGGGCTGCCTTGGAGGTGTGGGGTCCTGGAAAGACTGACTAAGGAAGATGATATGACTGTATTGAATCATCTGGGAAGTCCCTCACCTAACTGCACTGTGTGTCATAACACCACTCTGGCTATCCCCTGAGTTTTTCGTAAAGAGTAGATGGAGCCACTGATGAGCCCCCAAATTCCTGGAGGCTTCGTCTTAGCTCTGTCCATGACCACCGCTCTGCCTTCAGGTCCCTCTATTGGACACTCAGGTCTTCATACCTAAGTATATCCTTTCTTCCTTGCCTTAGTCTTTGATGTTGCCTTTTTGTTAGCGTTCCTGCTCCCTTCTACAACCTCGCTAGTATTGCAGAACCTAGAAGCCTGGAAACTACTTTTCTTACAATTCTTTGCCAGTAGAGCTATGGTTTATGTTCTATTCCACGAGAAGGTCTCACACGGTGTTTGGGAGATGGAAGAAGAAAAGCCATCCCTTCTTCAGCAGTGGTGAGCAGGCATATAGGCTTCAGTAGACAGCAGCTGTAGGCTTTTGACAGTAGTTTTGGGGTGACCACCTGTGATTCAGCAGTGGCAGTTCCTTGCAACCTTTGGGCATTCATCTAGCTGAAATTCTAATCCTTTGTTTCCCTTTGGTATTTTGGCTTTAGTTATTTATTGCTGTCAGATTTAAAAATGCGCCTTCTAGAATACTTTCTAACTATTAAAGTAAAACAACAGGAATGGTAGTAGTAATATTAAAAAGTATCACTCATTAAGCAGTTACAAGTGTCACACACTGTGCTGAGATTTTAAGTGCTCATTTAATCATTAAAAGAATCGAGGTAGTCTTTCATTTTTATTATGTCTGTTTTACAATAAAAACAGACCCACAGAGGTTAAGTCCAAGGTCATATAGTTGGTTTAGAGCCAAACCAGATGGAAATTCAGGTCTCTCTAGCCCCAATGTTTCTGTTGATTCATTTAATAAATATTTTTTGAGCACTCATTTTGTCCCAGGGACACTTTTAGATGCATGAGAGGAAAAAAACTAGTACCCCACAAAAATCAACGTGCCACAAAAAATGAGGAGGTGAGTGATGGAGTCCAACTTGAAAAATTTGTGGGGAATAACAGGCACATATATCCCATCAATATGCTGTTATGGTTATTTAAGAATGAAATAAAAATATTTTTCTTTGAATCTATGCGTATTAGTTTTTCAAAAAGCAACAGATTTGCCAGGATATACAAACCTACTCAGCTGCTTGAAACTATTTAATAAATAGAACTGTTTGCCCTAGACATGCTATGAAAAAAATTACTTGATACAAAGAATGCCATGAACTGAGAGAGTTTGGGAAGCTCTGGGCTAGAGGATAGAAGTGAGATAAATTTCAACTTTAGATTTACTGATGTAGTCTTAAAATTTTATCAGTTGCTCTAAATTTCAGGTTTTATCTTTTCCTCAAAGCACATCTCGATCCTCTGTAAATGTATGCACCCTGTGCTTTACTTTAAAATTTTCCTAAAAGCAAAGAAATACAGAGAAATGCAGGCTGGGTTTCCTTGTTAATAAAATGCTGCAGCTTCCAACTGCTGTTACTAGTCTTACACAGCTTTTTCCATTTTTCAAACCTTTATTAAAATGCCACTTTTGTAGGGAAATTAATTATGAAAAAAGGAATTGAGTATTCGGAGTCATATTTTGGAAGCAGACAAGGAATTGCTTCCTTAGAGAATGCTCTGAATCTGAAATCATCATTCTGTGCTGATGCCCCCCCTCCTCCCCCTCCCCGTTGTCCCCTGGGGCTACCCCGTCATGGGTACCTTGTTCTCCACCCTCTTCCCACCGACCTCTAGTTGAACAGAGGCTTCAAATCCATGTGTCACCAGTGATTTTCTAAAATTGGCTCCCTAAAAATTCAGAGCCCGTTTATTTCTCTAAGGAGCTTGTATGGTATGGTATTTGACATTATTTTTTTCTAAAAGGCAAGTTAACTTGTGTTTGCCAGAATTTATTCTCTTGCTGGTCAATTATTTCTGTGTTCAGGTCCATTGTGAGTTTTCTGATCTTATTCTCACAGAGATTCCTTAGAGTTTATGAACCAATGAAATCTTGTTATAAGCAACTTCCAGACACTCAGTTTGAACTAAATATATATGTGCTTTTTATAAAAACAAAAACAAAAATATTGTTAATGGTATCCTTTCCAAACCCTTGAATCCCCCATTAGTCATAAAGTATTCTAACAAGCACATGAGATGATAAAGGGTATAGGCATTTTTTTTTAAAGTTTATTTATTTTGAGAGAGAGCGAGAGAAAGCATGACTAGGAGAAGGGCAGAGAGAGAGGGAGAGAGAAGATCCCAAGCAGGGTCTGCACTGTCAGCATGGAACCCAATGTGGGGCTCGAACTCATGAACTGTGAGATCATGACCTGAGCCAAAATCAAGAGTCGGATGCTTGACAGACTGAGGTGCCCAGGTGCCCCAATATCATTTCTTTAATAAAGGCTCTCATTTATCCACAGACCTGTTTAGCAGCCTCTGTTTCACACTCTAATCTACTCATCCTTTTGAGACACTCAACTCTGAACAGGGAATCACAAGCATCATTCTTCTCCAGCTGACTTCCAGTACGCTAAGTATAAATAACATTTTCTTGATATCCCTGTATCTAAAGCATTTAGCACCCTAAACAAATAATGCTTGGTAAACATTTGTTGAAGGAAGAGAGGAGGGAAAGGTGGAAGGAAAGAGAGAAAGAAGGGCAGAAAGAACAAAAGAGAGAGAAAGTATGGGGAAGAATGGGTCCAAAAGTTATTTACTGAAAGCTATAATGACTATAGCAATTAGAAACAAGTAGGAACCTGCTTTTACTTATTTTTAATTTTCTTATCTTTAATTGAAGTATAGTTGACAGACAATATTATATGAGTTTTAGGCATACAACATAGTGATTTGATATTTATATAGAAATGTCACCATGATAAGTGGGGTCATCATCTGTCACCACCAGTTACTATAATATCATTTATTCTATTTCCTGTTCTGTACTGTTCATCTTCCTGACTTACTTGTTTTAAAGCTTATTTATTTATTTTGAGAGAGAGAGAGAGAGAGAGAGAGAGAGAGAGAGAGAGAGATGGGGAGGGGCAGAGAGACAGGGAGAAAGAGAATCCCAAGCTGGCTCCGCACTGTCAGTGTGGATCCCAACTTGGGGTTCAGTATCATGAACCATGAGATCATGACCTAAGCCGGAATCAAGAGTCAGATGCTTAACTGACTGAGCCACTCAGGTGTCCCCTGACTTATTTGTTTTATAACTAGCAGTTTGTACCTCTTCATCCCCTTCACCTATTTCACCCATCCCCTCACCACTCCCCCCGGCAATCACCAGTTTGTGCTTTTATTTATTTAGGACTCTGCTTTTAAAGGGTTTTCTAATAATGATAACAATAGGCCTTGAATGGCAAAAAAAATAACTGATAATGGTGTCTGTCTTCTTGCCAAGCTCTGCAGATTAAAAAAAATACTAAGGGAAATGGCATAATCAGCAATTAAGTAAATCCACCAGCCTTTATATAAAGCCTATCACTATGCAATAATATAAGTATAGTGTAGTATACAAGTATACTTCTATAGAAGTATAGAAGGAATAGAATGAGTGCAAGGGCCGGTCTCCAAGAAATAGCAGACAGATGTCTCAGAAAACCACAGAAATCACTCCCTGTAGCACTGATAAGGAAGAACAAAGCACCGACGTCATGATTCAAAGATTCTTCAATGACACTGAATCATTCTTTTCCACAATCACTGTCAACTGATCAGGATTAGCCTCACGGCTTTCTTCCTTAGAATGTAAGCCCCAGGAAATCCAGGGAGCTTGTTTCTAACCTTGCATGACTTTTACTCCCCTTAGTTAAATACTCTCCACAGTTCTTTTCCACAATAGTTGCTTTAATCAGAGGAACTATACTGTCTGCTCCTGTTTCTCTTATGTGTGAGTTGGAACAGTATTTTGCATTTAACAACTTGACCATCCACAGGGTCTCCTGAATGAATATCTACCTGAGTGCGTATTTCCAATAGGCAAGTGGCGTCCCTTTGATTTATTGACCCAGGTCTAGCGATCACCCTATCATTACTTAAGTGCAAATCATTGATTGGAGGAGTCGTGGGGAAGAGTGGGATTGGCCCTTGTAAAATCATTGCTGCCTCTCAGAAAAGCAAATAAACCTTATGCCAGACTCTGTCACATCACCTCACATGAATTGGCAGGGTCATTAAATTTGCTTTCACCACAGTGTAAATAATTCAGACCAGAGAGATTAATTGGCTGATTTTTTAAAGAAAGAGAAACCATGGATTTACAGTCATTGCTTGTTAATTTAAGGTGTCATAGCAACCCAGGATATCCAAAACACTGGACTTTTCCTTTTGCTTTGCCCAAACCATAGCAATTAGTAAAAAAGAGGGGATAGAAATTCTGCAGGCACAGCCAGCAGCAAGTTAGAAGACCACTAGAGAGAGTCTTGAAGAGGGTTTCATAAGTGTATTCCATATTAGGGGTGGGGACCTTAAAATCCGAGGCCTCTAAGGAGGCCACTGAACAATAGACAGTGCCTACTGAGGCCAGAGATTTAGCAGACTTTAAATTCCTGAGGACAAGATTTGGTTTTCATTTACCTTTGTTTTTCTCTACCCTTTCCCCACCCAGAGTAGCTTCCCCCTAAATGTTTGCTGGTCACATGCCTCACTGTCAGGGTCTTACGAGGATAGTTTATACCTGATAACCCTTACTCTTGAGCACTCACTAACTTACACCATAGTCCCTTGTGAAATTGCCTTCAATTAAAATTGTCCTGAAAACCGACGATCTCTTTACAACTAAATTTATCAGCTACTATTTTATTTAATAACTAAATTCAGTGGTTTGAATTGAGTCTTCATCCTTTTTGGCCCCATTTTAGTGTTTAGCATTTGACCACCATGATTTCTTAAATCTTTCTCCTCCATTGACTTCCAATGCATTGCCTTATCTGAGGTCCTCTCTCCTACCTTCTCTTGGTTCCTCTTTCCTCTTGTGCCCTTGCAACTGTAACTTCTACAAACTTCTCTCCTTTATCTTCTCTTTACACTGTCTCAGAGATAGGGGTCTTAAATCTTCATCCATGTGTCTATTTCTTAGGAATGATTCATAGAAGGCAAGTTACTGGGTCCAAGAGTATGTCTATTTTAAAATCTTTCGATTCATGTCACAAATTGCTTTCTGGGAAGGTTATAACAGTTTACATTCCCACTTGCAGTACATTAGAATGCCTACCTTCCTGTATCCACATCACTGTAGAATTATAGCTTTAAAATATTTGGTAATTTCTTAGGTGAAATTAATAATACAATTCTTTTTTATACTGTAGCTAAGCATCTTAAAATGCTACATGCTTGGGGCGCCTGGGTGGCTCAGTTGGTTAAGTGTCCAACTCTTGATTTCAGCTCAGGTCATGATCTCACAAACCGTGAGATTGAGCCCCACATCAGGCTGTGTGGTGAAAGTGTGGAGCCTGCTTGGAATACTCTCTCTCTCTCTCTCTGCCTGACCCCTGCTGGTGGCCTCTCTTTCTCTCTCAGAATAAATTAAAAAAAAAAAAAAGCTACATGCTCTAGGCCCTTTTTATGCTGGGGATCTCTGTGTAGATGTGAAAAGAGAGAAAGTGTCAGGGGACCAAGAGGTCAGGGGGCCAAAAAAGGACAATTATGAGATTTGGTTTAGTTTACCAAATAGTTTTATGCAACTAGGAACTATGAGCCCCTTTTATGATCCAAACAGACCTATGAATCCTGAAATTAGGTGCAGAGAGTGGGGGTGTCAGTGTTCCTCCCACCTTCTGTAGTGGCGTCTGGCATATTCTGGTCCAGAGAGAGTTTAGGAAGGCATTACTCATTATGTCCTCACTAATAACACAGTGGGGAGAAATTCTGCCCAGGTTTTGGCAGGTCTTCCCTGTATTTAATACACAGGGCTACTGTCATTACTGGTGATTGTATATAACTTCATAAAAGCTGGGACTAGGCATACCAAACCTACAAAGAATCCTTAAAGCCTTTCAATTGACTTCAGAAATATCACTAGCACGTATATTTTTATGAAAGATACAATCTTCTTGCAGAAGAATTTACAAAGATAAATAAGACCCATACTCTGCTTTCAAGTAGCCCATGTAACCAAGCAAAGAGGTAAAACAGACGTTAAAGTGAACGTTAAAGCACATGCATGCCAATAAACCGAGTGCCATTAGGTTAAGTACAAATGAAAACCATGAATGAAAAATGGGGGAACTGTCAGGAAGAAACATTTATAATCTGATGGAAATGGGCAAAGTTTCACAAATAACATGGCATTTGCTATAAACATAAAAGGCCAGACAAGATTTTCACAAGTAGAATGAAGGTTTGATTTCGGGGGAGGAAGCAGCATTTCAAATGGAAGAAATTGCGCACGGGCAGAGGTTATGGATGGAGGACAGCAGTTTCTCCAAGACTGGCAGGTTCATGTTCAAATTGTGGGTAAGTGTCAAGATGATGAGACTGTATTGCATTCAGTAGCCATTGGGAGCCATTGAGAGGCTCTGAATACGGAAAAGATTTGGTACCGAGTTTTATGGAGAAGTGGTATTGTGACAGCAGCGTGAAGTCTAGATTAGAATAAAGAATGGGACTATGATGCCCAATTAGAAGGCTATTATTCCATTAGTCCAAGAAGAAAGTAAAGTACACTTGAATCAGGGAGGCAGGAATGAGAAGAAAAATGAGGAAGGATATACAGAAAAGCCTGGTGGAAACAAAAGCTAATGACTTAGCACCTAATTAAATTTGAGACAAGGGGACAGATTTCAAATCCAGGTGCCCAGGAGACTATTAAAATTATGGCATTATTAATAGATAATGAATGCAGAAGAAGGAAATAATGTAGGGAGAGAAATGAGTTTGAATTTGAACATACTGCTTTTAATCTATTAGTTTTTATTCATTTACTTGCTAAGTAGGCAATTGGAAATGAAGGTTTGGGAATTAGGAGAGAAAAAAATAATTAGGAATATTTAGGACCAATTAGCATGATTAATCTTGAGAGGAGCACATGACCCAAGATGGGTGGATCAGATTCCTTTCTCAGGAACAAAAGAAAGTGGGGAATAGCCTGTCTGCTCTGCTGACAGCCAGGCGCTCTGCAGCGTGAGCTAGCTAGTCAAGAGGGAGGAATGGGGATGAATGAGGGAGAGTCTTGGTGGCACTCGAGGCCCTAAGAAATGACTGCATTCCTTTCCGTGGTTACTTGAGCCTTATAATAAATGTATCCCTTTGCCTAAACTAGTTTGAAGAGAATCGCTATAATTTGCAACCAAAGGAATCCTGACTATTAACATTATTAAAAAGGCAGACCTAGTCTTCAGATATTTCATTTCAATTTTAAATGTGCTATAGGATTTATTCTCTCATTCATTTGACATTTATTAAGTGTCTGCTCTGCTCTGGGCATTGTGATAGTCTCTGAAGATAAATTGGATATTGAATTGGAGAGAGGACTGAATGCAGCAGGAAGGTTTTGTAGTAAGTCTGGTCCTGTAGTAAAGACAAACCCCAATTTATGAATGGGCAGAAGTCCAAATACCCTCTTGTAAATTGGCTGTTTGACAGTTGGAAGAGATAACTCCACAGAAACCTCATTGTGAATGGTGGTGATGTGCCTGAGAGAGCTTGGGAGAAAGCCCATTGCATATTTAATGCAACACAATTAGACATACAGAACCATAGTGTGGCCACATGTAGCATGTTTTCCTAAAAGGCTCATCTCAGGACAGCTTCTCAGGGCGGCACCTCAGAACATCAGGTGTAGGTCAGGCTTGTGTGGATTCTCCTGGGTTGGAAGAAGTCCTTGTTCCCACCTCTTGGAATGACTGTGGCAGCTGTAGCGTGTGGAATGGGATTTTCAAAATTCTTAATGTGTGAGGGAGGACAGGGGCATCTTAGTGGCGGCAGAGACCTTCCCGGGCATCGCAGCTCTGGTGGGGATCTCTGAGCCTCGCAGTCGTGTCCCCAAGTTACAGTTCTGTACAGGATATTTGCAAGTTGGGCATGTCAGAGGGAGGTATATGCACCAAACAGGCGAATTAAAATTTCTACTGTCTGTGCAATGGGGACAAACTCATGATAATGTAATTGCAAGGTTTTATATTCTGAAATGTAAATGGCAAAGAGATAAAGATTACACATGCTCACTCAGATATTTATTTTATGCATGCATTCATCTACACATTTAACAAATCTTTATTAAGTACCTCCCATACCTTTCATGTGCTCAGCAGAATGGCATGCACTGGGATATGGAAATAAGTAAATGCAGGAACTCGTAGTCTAACAATAGGACAAAATAATTAGTCAAAAAAACAATGAACGTAGCATTATTGGAGCACAGAAGCCCTTAACAGAGTTGCGATTCCTCCAAGATGCCCTTTTTTTCTCCATAGCACCTATTACCCCCAGGCATAAAGTATATACTTATGTCTTGTTTATTTATCTTTTGTCACTTGAATATAAGTCCTGTGGGGGCACAGGGAAAAAATGAATTCAGGCCTTCCCAGACACTTACAGGAAAAAGTAGGAAGAATGAGTGCTGTTTACTAGCCTGTCAAGGAGAAGAACATGGGAAAGGCAGGGATGAAAAAAGAATATCTCAAGAAGTTTGACTCACAGAATCCTTGTGGACTGTGATAAAATAATAATAATAAAAGCAAATAATAACAGCAAATATTACTTTAGGGCCATTGATGTGCAAGGCACCACCGTGAGCATTTTGGATGCATCGATGCACGCAACACTCAGAAGCCTGTGGATTGGTGCTATTTTGGTTCCCGGTTACAGGGGAGGACACGGAGGCACAGAGAGACTCTAAACAACTTGCTAAAGACCACCTGACTGGTAGGGACAGGAACTAGGATGTGAACTCAGGTCTGGTGGGAGAAGGCGGAATAGGTCAGAGAGTGGCCAGATGAAAAAGGCTTTGAATATCATGCCAAGAAACCTTGTTTTGCTCAGACACAGTGGAGGACCTCTGAGCAGATTTCTGCAGGGGATCTACCTGATCAGATCTGGGTGTGAGAAAGAGCACCCTGGTTAGAGTACAGGATAGACTTGAGGGAGAAGAGGGCTGCAAGAGGGAAAGTAGAGAAGAGACAATGGCAGCAGTTCACGGAAGTAATGAGGACTGAATTAGAATGCTGGCAAGGGGGAAGAAAGCAAAGAGAAGAGTCAAAATGATTGAGGAGATATACGCCCCGAGGAGGATGATCCATTTTGCCAATTCACCCTCCTGGTAGCAAAGTTTGACGCTGTCCATTTCTCTGCCACCTTGCCCACATATAATTTTAAATTATTCTATAATTTTAAATTATTTCAAGTTCAACAGGCGAATAATGTTGCTCCTATTTTCACTTCTTTGCTTGTTGAAGATGACATTTTTTTCACGTATGAAGACCATTTGTATCTCTATATGTAAATTGTTCTTTGCCTCCTTTTTCTAGCATAGTGTATTTTCTTCTTAATCCCTAAATTTTTTGGTATTCTTTTATTAGAATCTCCACACTACTCAGGTAGAGGTATTCTGCCCCCTTCTCTGGTCTCTGAGACCTGTGAGGACAATGAATCTGATCAGCACTGAATCTGATTAGAACTCCTCCTAATCCCCTACCCTTCTTAACCCCGGTATGAGGTTTGGTGTGCCCATAAGATACCTTCTGCAGTTACCACATTTGATTAAATACTTGTGAAATCTGATTCTGGTTTGAACAGCACCTGAGTAGTTTGATTTGGAGATGAGTTAAATCCTATTTAGCTTCCAGATTTCTGACATAAAATTAAGCAAATAAAGAGACTCTTTGAAACATTTTGCTTGAAACGTTCTTGCTTTGATTCAAAAGGAATCTTAACATCAGTGTGGATTATTAAAAACAACAACAACAACAACAACAACAACAACAAATAACTTTTTTAAAAAGCAGATGGAAGGCAAAACCTGGGAACTTTTTGGCTCAAATACTTTCAGCCCTAGAACAGTCAACATTCTTCACTGTGAGCGTCCTCCAAGGATTAGCCTATTTCTGTTCTCCCCATTCCACACATAAATATTAACTACCCTTAAATACGACCCATTTACTACTATCATTAATGAAAAAATTTAAATGCCAAGATAGTGTGAGACAAACTTGGATCTAAATAATTGTTACATTGTGCTATTTGTTCTCTACAGCTTGGTTCTCTAGCTGTTCTTGACAGAGGGGAAAGCGAGCGTGCTTGCCTTGTATGATAATTACAAAACGCCAGAAGGAGACTCTTGCATTTTTCAAGAGGTTTTAATGACTCCCAGGAAACTGGGGTGTAGTAGTATGGATCTTGTTGAGAGGATATAAACTTAGAGTTACAGAAAAATGATTGTCTGGTTAGAATGTGGAGAAGGGATAGATAGTAAAAATTCCATCTGAGTTGTTTGGACAGTCAATGGGAAATTGAACTTTATAGAATGTATTTTTTCATGTTTTCAGCCTGACAGAATGGTAACTAAAAGGGTGGAGGAGAAATGGTAGTGCAGAATTATATTATTGAATATAATCGAAACATATTGAAATACTATTTATAAAGACCACTGACTTCATCTTTCTTTCTCTGAGGAAAAAAAAAAGCCTAAAGGTATATGACATCAACTGGAATAAACTTAGCACTGAAGATAATAAGAATATAACAGAAAAATATAATCTGCAATTATTTAAATTATTCCAAGAATGTTAAAAAATTGGTCACCTGTGTCATTGATGCACAACAATGATGTGTGTAATATGAAACCTATGTATTTCTTAAAACATAAATTCTCTGATATAAAAGTAATAAAAATACTATGTAAACTTTGGGAAAGATATAAATATACAAAGACTGAGTGGTGCCTGGGTGGCTCAGTCAGTTAAATGGCTGACTGTTGATTGTGGCTCAGGTCATGATCTCATAGTTCATAGGATCAAGCCCTGAGGAACCTGCTTGGGATTCTCTCTCTCCCTCTCTCTCTCTCCCCCTCCCCACTCTCTCTCAAAATAAATAAATATACATTAAAAAAGACCAAAATAAGAGCTTAAATTCAGAAAATTGTTATGCATTTCCCAATGGTTTTCTTTTGAACTACTGTTGACTATAAAAACAATAAGAATATGGAGCTAGAATGTAGTATGCTGGGCTAAATAAGTCAGTCAAAGAAAGACAAATACCATATGATTTCATCCATGTGTGGAATTTAAGAAACAAAACAGATGAACATATAGGAGGGATGGGGGAAGAGAAGAAAGGAAAACAAACTATAAGAGACTGTTAACTATAGAGAACAAACTGAGGGTTGATAGAGGGGAGGTGGATGAAAGATGGGCTAGATGGGTGATGGGTATTAAGAAGGGCACTTGTGGGGCACCTGGGTGGCTCAGTTGGTTAAGCGTCTGACTCTTAATTTCAACTCAGGTCATAATCTCACGGTTCGTGGGTTCAAGACCCACATAGGGCTCTGCGCTGGCAGCATGGAGCCTGCTCAGAATTCTCTCTCTCCCTCTCTCTCTGCACCTCCCCCACTCACGCTCTCTCTCAAAATACATAAACATTAAAAAAAAGGAGGGCACTTGTTGTGATGAGCACTGGGTGTTGTATGTAAGTGATGAATCACTGAATCTACTCCTGAAACCAATATGCACTATTAACTAATTAAAATAAAATAAAATAAAATAAATAAAACTATTCACCAATGCCAAGTAATATAAAGCAGGAAAAAAAAAAAGAATTCCTCATAGAGCATGTGTAAGATATCAACATGTAATATAGTCTAAATATCATCATTACTTTCATCCACTTCATGAAATGCTACATTTTTTTCAAGGTTTGGAAATTTCCCTTTGCATTCTTTCTGAATAACATTCAAACTAACAAAGTTGACTCAGTAATTAGGGATGCTTGTACAAAGCAGGGGAAGATGTTAAGAGAGTAGCCTGACTTTGTACATCATTAGTTCATATCAAAATTCTTCATTTTACGACAACTTTTGAATTATTTGGGATGATATTGCAGAGTTTTAAGGAACTGAATTTTCACAAAACATGACGCTCATTGAAAAAAATCAATGTTATGTGAATATAAGTGTTCATGACTTACATTTTTGTTGAATATATAGTATTATTTTTCTATTTAATGTTTTCTAAATCAAATTATGTTTTCTCTGATATCAACAGGGTAACTATTGCAAGAAAGAAAACAAAGTTTCTCTTTTTTGTCTTTTGAATTTATGGAGTATATTTTTGCTTATCATTCTATATTTGACATTTTTGTTTCATAGCTGTAGGTAGGTTTCTTACATTTGTCAACATTTATAAGTTAATCTGACACATAGGAGCGCATTTCACTTAAAAAGGAGGGAACAACCTAGATAATTTCATTTATTACTATCACTCCTATATTTCATCTTATTTCTGTTATTTCATATAATATTTTCGATTCCGTATATTCTTGTTTTACCATGTTTTGTCACATTTGCTTTAAACTTTTGTTTCTGATAACTATATTCTGTCAATGTTCCATGCAGAAAGGAAGTTGTCATTTGATACAAAATAGTTAGAATTTCTAGAGACGCAGACTCTAACCTGGGACTCCAGGAATGAATTTCTCAACTTTGAAGAACTGACCTATCAAAAGAGCTGCTATCTTTGAAATAACCTTAGAAATACTGAGTTTAAGAATATGGTGCATAAATTGATATCCAACATGTAGGAAGCTGGATTCTGCAATTAATTGCTACCCCTGCTGCTGCCATGGCTACATTGCCTGGGAAGCTGGAGACATTCTAGACTATGTTGTGGTGGCAAAGCCTTATGCCTCCGCAGCCCTGTTTGCCAGGAGCTAAAATAGAAAAAGAGGCCAGGGATAATCTTGGTTTCACTTCCGCTTTCCAAAGGTTCTGTACTTTTACTTGACTGGTGAGAGCTAATTTTCACCCCAAACCCTAGCTATTGAAAAAGCCTGGTCCCAAATGCATCGCTTTGGTCCCCAGACTGTGTATAGGAAGGTCCCCTAGGAGGAGAGCGGGACAGAAATGGAGGTGGCCAATCCACGGTATCTGTTCCGAGATGATTATGTTTTATTTCTAATCTTCTTTGAATTATTTGAAACTTCTCTGAGTTTTTTAAAAGTTTTGTTTTACAAAATCAGTCTTTAACTTGATAATTCTGAGAGGCAAGTGGTAATTCTCAGGTTTTGTTTATACATAAGTTGTTTTTGAACCTAACCTTTATATTTTGTACATACATAAGAAACTATGTAATATTACATATATAAAAAGTATATAAAATTATTAATATTTCAAAACAGTTTTCTTGAAATTTGCTTATAAGTTAATGGCCTATTGTCAGAGCCATCCTCCTTTGTTCCACTGATATTTTGAATTTTTTCCCTAGGTGTTTCAATGGAAAGTGTTGAAAAAATGTATCTGAGACATTCTGTGAGTATCCAAAATTGTAATTTATTGACTTAAGGAAGTGTAATGTACTATAACAACACATTCTTTCATCAGCGTTATCATTTTACATCTTAATGCTATTTCTTAGTTTAAAATATTTTTTAATTTCTTGTAATTTAAGTATAGTTGGCATACAATATTATATTAGGTATACAACATAGTGATCAGACAGTTCTATACATTGTACAACACTCACCATGATAAGTGTAGTTACCATCTGTCACCATACAATGTTATTAAAATATCATTGACTGTATTCCCTATGCTGTACTTTTCATCCTTTAGGAGGTTTTTATTTTCTTTTTGCAGGCTTTTATTGTAAGTTTTTAAAATGTGGTCAATTTCCCCAAAGTAGCTTAAAGCAGAGTGATGTAGCTAGCCTTCATGGATTTTTCCCAAAATTATCATGATCTGGAATCATCCCTTACAATCTCTTTTATGTCAGTGAATATGCTTCATAAACATTCTAATTGACTGATATTTAAATCAACCCACTAAATGTTAATTGTGTACTTAATATATTTCAGGATTATAATAATAATAGATCGTGAACCTTTGAGAATGAATGCCTCATCTCATTCCCATGTGGGTATGGTCTAGCATAAATATAAATCAATAAACACTCTGACAAAAGTATAAATGAGATATCATAAAGAGTGTCATTAATTCTGCCTGGGGGTTAAAAATCAGGGCAGATTTCACAGAGGAGGTAACAGTTTACCAAATCTCTCAATTTTCTATTTAAAAAAAAAGACAAAGCAAAACAGAGGACAGCCAGTAGAACTGTTGCTTTAATTTAAATAAAAAATCAGAACAAATGTGAAGCATTTTACACTTGTGATTTTTGTTTATGTTAAGCCCTGTAGAAAGATAAAGGTGATGATGATAACGATTTTAATAGATGTTACTTGTTGCAGCTGGCTGGGTACCTATTCCCTGCCCGTGCTAACACCTTAATTTTCCTTCTGGTATCTACCCCTTTTCTGATTAGTAGCAACTGTGTGGCTTCAGAGCTTGGCCCCAGCTTAGATGTGAGCTCTAATTAGTCTATTTCAATTAACAAAATTCCCTTTCTTAGCCAGTGATTGGTTTAAGGACCCAAATCTGTGACAAACTGAGTGGGAGTTCCTTGACCAGAGATAGGCTCAGAAAAGGGCACACGACTAAATTTGGGCCAATGAAATGTAAGGGGAATTTTGAAAAGGGGATTCTGGGAAACTTTTCCTTACTCTGAAGGGAAAACCTTAAGCGAGTTCTTTCTTGTTGGCCATTGGCAGATACATTGGGGATACTGTAGCCGTCTGATTACGAGCCTGAAGATGAAGGTAATACACAGAGATGTTTACTACTTCCTCTTCCTCTTCAAGAATCACAGAGCAGTGGAGTTGAAGCCACTGAATTAAGTAAATCCTAAAACCCGCATGACCTATGAACTTACAGGTATGAGGGTCTATAAATGTTCCTGTTGTTTAAGCCAGTTTCATTTGACTTTTCCAATGCTTGCTATGGAAGGCCTTCCAATTAATTGAATAACTAACAGCTGAGAATAAAAAGAGCTAGCCTAAGACTTCAGATAAAATGCGACAGTATTTTTAAATAACATAAGTAAAAATAATAAAAGTGGACAAGGGTGAAACTAGAGAACACACAATATTAGAAAGATACCATAAATGAAAATAAAAAAGTAGAAAATGAGAAAAGTTACAAATCAATTTGGCAAATAATTGCTAAAATTGGGGAGAAATGACCAACTAAGCTATTGAAAAACTATAAAATTTTTTTGTGTACTGGTCAGGCTCTTTCAGTAAAAGAAAGGAATGACAGCATGTTTTTACAATTGATGAAAATTAAATACAAGGGATGTTTCTGGCCAAAGGTACACAATAGAAATATCTGTGTAGTTTTTATTTTTTTATTAAAACAATTTTTTTAGTGTTTATTTATTTTTGAGAGAGAAGGAGACAGAGTGTGAGCAGGTGATGGGCAGAGAGAGAGGGAGACACAGAATCTGAAGCAGCCTCCAGGCTCTGAGCTGTCAGCACACAACTTTACGCGGGGGCTCAAACCCATGGACCGTGAGATCATGACGTGAGTCGAAGTCCCACGCCTAACGGACCAAGCCACCCAGGCGCCCTATCTGTGTAGTTTTTAGAAAACAACTAATTCCTGGTGTTGGCCTTGGCACTTCTGATAAGACTAGTGTGATTGAGGACCTGGCAAGCACAGTTTTACGGACCGTTGAGAGCAAAACAAGTTTGGATTTTGGTGGGAGTGACCCTACATATATCTCTTCCTGTTGTATCTTAAATATTTTTTTTAATTTTTGTTGTGTGATGCTTTATTTCTTTGAGGGAGAGAGAGCGTGCATGTGATCGTGCGTGAGGGAGGGGCAGAGAGAGAGAGGGAGAGAGAGAGAGAGAATCCTCCATGCTGCCAGTGCAGAGCCCCGAGGGGGGGGGGGGGGGGGGGGCGGGGCTTGATCCTGCCATCTGTGAGATCATGACCTTAGATGGAATCAAGAGTTGGACTCTTAACTGACTGAGCCCCGCACCAGGCGCCCCTGTTATGTTTCTCTGTAGATGTTTTTACATGTGTGCTGCCTGTATCTCTCTCTGTGCATATCTATCTTTGCATGTCAGTCTTCCTACATGCCTGTGTATATGCCTCCGAGTCTCCCCTTCTGTTTCTCTCTGAAACTATTTCTTCTATGTCTCTGTATCTCTGTATGTATTCATTCTTTGGGTCTCCACATTTCTGTGTAGCTTTTGCTCTGTGTTTATTTGCACGTCTGTGTGAATTTCTCTTCATGTGTATTTCTGTCTTTTGTATCTCTCTTCCTGACACTGTTAATTGAGAGCAGAAAAAAAAAAAAACTCTGCATGTAAAAACATACAACGTGTAAAAGCCACATCCAAATTCCAGGGACTTGAAGTGATGATCCTTAAGGAAGCTTGGTGTGCCAGTAGGAGTCCTTTCTCTCCATCCACCACCTCTGCAATGCTGCAGGACAGTACTATCATTAGCCAAGGGAAGAAACTGCGTCTTGGAGTGGCTTACGATGGGTGTTGTCACAGTATCAGAGACACCTATTCAGCCCTTGTCTCAGGGCAGAACACTCCCAACACTGAGAGCAAATTTGTTATTCGTTTTGATGATCCTAATCATAAAACAATCCTACTTGCATGTAAGTATCATTACATAGTCCTGTTATTTGATGCCTCTCATAACCACACAACCCTGTAGGAAATGGCCATGGAGCACACCCACACTGCACATCCATCAAGGGACACCTGCAGCTCTCTTCGACTGCAAAGCACTTTTGCAGATACTCTGCCTTTTGGCGAGCAGCACTCTCTTCTGCCCTATTTCACCCTTGCTTCCGAAGATACTGTGTGCCTTTTCTTTCATGAATTTCTGACTTTTAAGCCTGTCACGTCTGGATCTTGTGTGGTTCTTCTTCCTCAGTTTCTCACAGGAGTGCTCTCTGCTCGGACCTTCCTTAATCTGCTTCTCCAGATTAGATCTTTATGACTCCCCTACCACTGTTTTTTATTTTCAGTCTATGTAGGTTCCAACACTGACACCCTGTCTCCATTTCTTTATGAATAGTCCGCATATAGCATTCTCTGATAAAATACAGGTCCAACATTTCCAAAGATAGTTTTAAGATATATTAGCCCACAATATGATTAACGAGTCACATGATAAGGGATGACCATGATCTCTGGAATGATCGCTGAAAGAAAAGGATTGTGTGCTAGAGCCCAAGTTCCAATCTTTGCTCTAGTTTTATGGCCTCAGAGGAGGTCACTTCTCAAGGCTGCTATTATCCATGTGGAAAATGAGGAATTAGACCTTATGATTGTTAAGATATGGTTGTACTCTAAAACTTTCCAGTCGTCATAGACACAGATTTTTACTGAAATAGAAACATGTATTACCATTCAATTTATGACACTTAAGGCATTTAAAATCACAATCCCCATGCTCATGTCCCCAATCAATTCAACATTAGTTTACTTTCTCAAAATAAACTTGCATTTATATTTTGCACATGATTTCTAATTTGGTTTCGTTTGTGTTTTCTAATTTAGCCTTTTGTAAAACTTTTACCGAAAAATAATCCAATTGACTAGAACTCATTTCACTGCTAAGAGGCAGAATATGTCCTTAATTTCATCTCTCATTATAAATTCCAACAACTTAGTTTATATTCATTCATTTACAGTACATTAGTTGCCTTTTTTCACACATGAGGAGTTTGAATCTAACAGACTTAGACTAGAGCAAATTTACTGATATAAAATGCAGTCTTTGGCTTTTAGATCACAAAAGAACAATGCTGTTTAAGACAATAGGGCATCAAGTACATTAATGCCCTTTGGCTCTCAAACTAGTTACCCTGAAAATGAACTTGTAATCTTCTTGGAAGTGTAGAATGCTACATCTTCATGCTCTTAGAAGGTCTTTTCTAAGAAGTCAGTTCAGTCCAAGATCATAACCAAATTGGTAAACAAGTTGTAACAGTCAGAAAGAATAAGGAGTATAAGACACTTGGCTAACTAAAGCATGAATATGGAGAGGAGTAGAATGGTGAATAAACTGTGGTAAGGTCATTTCGGTGGGCATATCCAAGAACATACCTTTGGATTTTGAGATAATTTTTTTAAAAGATTTTATTTTATTTTAGAGAGAATGAATGAATGTGAGTGGGGAAGGGGGAATAGGGGGAGAGAGAGAGAGAATCTTAAGCAAGTTCTACCCTCAGCACAGGGCCGCACACGGGGATCATGACCTGAGCCCAAATCAAGAGTTAGATGCTTAACTGAGGTGCCCCCAATTTTGAGATAATTTTTAAAGGATTTTTGGCTTCAGGGATTTCTGCCCTACATGAAAAGGGTGCTGATACTATTAGTAGCTAAATCTTAAGCCATGATGCATGAGAAAGCTTCTGCTACAGCTCAAAGCATTCAACTAACTGAAGCTCATTAGCTGAAGCAAAGGAAAATAATAAAAGAGAAAACCTGTAAATGGAATCAAATCCCATAATTTGCATATTTCTGATTTCTGATGTCTTTGTTTTTATCTACTTTTATCTGTCAGGTAACAGTAACCTTGAATTAAAACATCACTGCAATTGTGTTTTTCTTTTATTCCTGGTATTTGTAACAGAATTTTTGCTTTATTTACTGGAAGCGTTGCTGCTCTTTGGATGTAAATAGACTATTGTCATGTCTGCCTGTGCCTTTCATTATCATTTGAAGATGCTTTTTTATTTCACTTTAGAATATTTCCCTGTACATTTTACTGAGTTAAATATGAGAGGGAAGAAAATAATGGTGGCAATATATCTGACAGATAGTTTTGTCCACTGTTTTATTCTAATCTTTGTGTTTTAAGCATGTCTGCTGTGTATATAAAAATATAAATAGTTTTATTTTTGGAAATCATAACATTCAATCTGCGTGCTGCCTTTCAGTTTTGTAACTTTTTATCCAAACAAATAAGATGTATTTTATTTATTAATTTTTTTAATGTTTATTTTTCACACACACACACACACACACACACACACACACACACACACACCATGAGTGGGGGAGGGGCAGAGAGAGAGGGAGACAAAGAATCTAAAGCAGGCTCCAGGCTCTGAACTGTCAGTACAGAGCCCCATGTGAGGCTCAAATTCATGACCATGACTTGAGTGAAGTCAGAAGCTTAACAGACTGAGCTGCCCAGGCGCCCCATAAATAAGACATATTCTAAATTTCTGATATGATACCAAGAATTGTACGAAGCATAATTATATAAAAGGTGCTGGCACCGGGTTTTATTCAGTTCTTTCTCTTTTACTGATTGAAGCATGATTTAAAAAATTTAGAAACTTTGGGGCACCTGGGTGGCTCAGTGGGTAAAGTGTCCAACTTTGGCTCAGGTCATGATCTCACGTTTCATGGGTTTGAGCCCCACATTGGGCTCTGTGCTGACAGATCAGAGCCCGGAGCCTGCTTCGGATTCTGTGTCTCTCTCTCTGCCCCTCCCCTACTCACTCTCTCTCTCTCTCTCTCTCTCTCAAAAATGATAAATAAACATTTAAAAAATGTAAAAATTTAGAAACTTGAGGTGCCTGGATGGCTCAGTTTGTTGAGTGTCTAACTGGATTTCAGCTCAGGTCATGATCCCAGGGTTGTTAGTGTTGGGCTCTGCTCTGGGCATGCAACTTGCTTGGGGTTCTCTCTCTCTCTCTCTCTCTCTCTCTCTCTCTCTCTCTCTCTCTCTCCCCCTCCCTCCCTCCCTCCCTCCCCCATTCCCCCTCTCCCTCTCCCCCTCCCCACCTGCCCCATCCCTTTCCCACTTGTGTGCATGCACTCTCTCTCTCAAAAAAAAAAAAAAGAATTTAGAAACTAAATCATTAATGCTGTGGGTGTATGCTATTGATTATCTTAAAACTTCTCTATTGTTATTTCTTTATATAACTTGAATAGCTCATGATAACTGTGGATTCGATTATATGGGAAAGAGAAGTGCTATGTTTTGTGGTTTTATCTTTTCAGTCTTCCACCAACTTATTGTTCTAATTGGAACCATGAAAGCATTGCTGTGGGTTTTTATACTGTGTGTTTTTTGTAGTGAGTTTGTTACAACACGTAGATAATTTTAACCAGCTGCAGTTAATGCTCTCTGTTTTTTTTTTTACCCACATCTTTGATAAATGGATCTGTCAGTACCCATTTTTATCAACAACATCCCTGTTCAAAAATTCTTTCTGAAAATCAGCCTTCAGTACCTGGAGGTATTTTCTGAAGAAAATTTTGGTGAAAGGGCATATTTCATAATTATCCAAAGACATCTGATAATTCTTTCTTTAGCTTCCATTTATAGAAATCAATATGGCTGCACAGGCAATTCTTGAAGTATGCCCTTCTCTCCCAGAATTGCTCATTTAATTCTGTTTTTTATTTATTTCCCAGTATTGTGATTTTTCTCCCTAGGAGTTTGTACATCTGTTTATTGTATATTTATAATTTTATGATATTCAGTCATGAGGGCTCCCACAAATTTCTTGCTTCACCTTTTTTCCTAGACACTTAATAGGATTGTACTTCTCTGCCCTATTTTAATTTAGACATGGTCATGTAATTTGTTTTGGCCAGCGTAAAGTGAGTGGGAATAACATATGGTATGTCTGTGTGAAAGTGATAAAGGCATGTGCAAATCACCTAATGGTTGATGGAACCTTTGTCAGCCCATATCCCTGAAGAACTAAAAAGGCAGACTCATTGCCTCCCCCAAATAATCTTCCCTGACCTTGTAGCATGAGCAAGAACTTAATGTTTCTATGTTCAGAATTGGGAGTTGTTGGTTTCCTTCAGCATAACTGGTCTATCTTGAGTGACAAGAACTATATGTTTGTGATCATTCTTCTTTGTTAATTGTTGATACAACCCAGTGAGTCCTACCTGTCTGGGGATATTTTTTTCCCTCTGCCATCAAGAGGAAATACCCTCAACTATATGTATGATTATCGATCTTGTGCTAGTTAGAGTTCTCCATTAATACCTGGTATTAAAAGGTGAGATCTTTGATAGACGTTCTTCAGATCCATTCTCTTTTCTATGGAAAAGTAAATAATGTTCTGAATTGCCTGCATTTTGGTGATGTGCAATGAGACATGTTTGGATAGATGTAGTGGGTATTCCCCTGAACTCTTCTTAAGGTTTTAGATAACTTTCACATTTATTTTGTTCTCTGCAACATAGATTCCACCCTTTAATGATTTCAACAGTTTTTAGCCCATGTCATGTAATATTCATTATGCCACAATATTTTAAAAATCTGCTGTCTTGTATCACATAAGGAACACAGTCACTTCAGGCAATAATTACTTACATTTAAAGTACTTAGTTAAGAAAACCCTTGAAAAAAATCCTTCAAGAATATGAGGGTCCAGGAAATTAAGCTAAACGTAAAGAAAGAAGGTAGCAGATTGGTGTTTCAAACTCATAAAGATGATCAGAAAAACACTGGAGAATGAATGAAGGTTGATCATCAGTTTTTCAGGGAAAGAACATGTCAACTGTTATTTATATCTTATTTATCTTCCGAAAAAACTCCCCATACACCATTTGATAGATGAGAAAACAGAGTTCAGAGATATTGAAACATATGATGGAGATCTCACATAGCAAGTAACCTGCAGAGTTTATAAATTAAACTCATCATTTCTATACCACTTTGTCTTCCGGGAAGAAGGAGGTTTCATCCTTGAGACCAAGGAAACTGGCCTCCAGGAAACTTAGTAATGCTTTTGTCTAGTTTATGTCCATATAATTCCTCTGTGTTTATTTCCTTATACTGTCAGGAAGTGGATAGAGCACACATATGGGACTGCGTAGAGCACACGTGGGGCACACACATCAGGGGACAGCATTTCCAGGCCTAAGTTTAAGCCCTGAGGTTTCTTTGCTGCTTCCATAGTTTCATTGGGTAATACATTCATGGTCTCTGCTCTCATCAGCCTTTCCTACAGAGGCTCACCCAGAACCAGTCAATGACAGTTTGGGATGCCTGGCTCCTTTTGTTGGCAAGGGACTTCTGACCAGGTGCCAATCAATTTCTTCAGTTCTTTTACTTCATAAAATATTTTAGTGCCAAGGTTAATTCACGTGAATTGTTTTGATTATTTGGGGGGAAGTTAAATGAGGGGAAGGCAATATCTAAGTTGATAAAGGGCGTAAAAATATTACGCAGGGAGGTAGATAGAGCAAAGGAAGCTCTGAAGGTAAATGTGTAGAGATTAGCAAAAGTTCCCTGAAGAAATTTAGTCTTCCAAAGGTTGTGAAATTACTGGATTGAAGCCAAAATCCAAAAGTAGAAGGGCAGCCAAAGGGCAGTTTACATTAGGCGATCTGTAAATAAGCCACAATCTGTGCTATTTTGTCATAACAGCCTGAACAGACTAAGGCAGCTGGTGTTCTCGAATGTTTCATTAATGTGCTTTTCTGTGGACCTCATTCATGATCTGATCATGGCACTTGTGGACCCTTTCGGTTATAAAGCACAGTCCTTCAGCTCTGAGCAATACCATTGTAAATGTCTTAAAATATTTTATTCTCGATATTGTCCCAGCATTTTATAATCCTAATACAGTATCAAGTTCTGTTTATTTTCTTCTCCTCTTTGCTTCTGACCTGTGTGTGTGTATGTATGTATGTATGTTTACATAATCAACTTTTTTCCTTTAGGGCTCTTAAGTTACGCTTTATTTTCATATATTTTGATGTAGACTTTAATAATTCAAAATATTTATTTTGTGCACATTTAATATGGAGAATATGACTAATTATCCCTAACCCCACGCCTATGAAAAAAATCTCAACTTCCTTTAATATAACATTGCTATGTGAATATGACAAAAATTCAAATCACATAGGAAGTTATAAAACAAAGATAAACTGCTCTATATTCCATCTCCCCTGCCCCCCTACAAAATCTCCGTTAAAGGTATCAACAAGTCTATGGTAGTCTTCCGTAAGAGAGAGTGTGTGTGTGTGTGTATGTGTGTATACATATATAATTGATAGATAATGTGACAAAATAACTAAATAACCTTTAATGTTGATAATATGTTAGATTATCTGTATTATAAAAGGTATCACATCAGAGAGATCACACTCGTACGCTGTTCTGTTCTTTACTTGTTTCAACTTAATATACCTGAGAGATTTTTCACCTTAACATAGAAAAATGTGCCTCATTAATTTTAAGCTTTCTAATATTCCATGTTATAGATAAACCATCATTTATTTGACCAGCTATTAGTTGAGAGCTATTTTCGGTTGATTTACCACATGTGAGGCTGCTACAAGCAAGATTGCACAGTGCTTAGCAGAATCTCATGCGTATATCCTAGCAGGGGAACTCTCGGGTCAGAAGGTCTCAAAAGAGCAATTCTTCACTGAACTTAGTTGTGGGATCCCCTCAGAGAATGTGCACAAATATGTCCCCTGTAGAATTTATTACAGCCTCAGTTTCCTCACATGTACTATTTACAGATCCCAACAATGACCATTCCTTTTTTATTGTTTTGTTGAAAAACTGAACAGAAACAGTAACTGCCTCTCACAGAGTTGTTGTGAGGTTTGGAAAGATGTATAAATGCCCATGTATGACTCATACTTTGTGAATAGTTACTTTTATTCTTCTAACTGTAATTATTAGCGAGGAGGAAAAAACTCATGACAGACCAATGAAAGAAAAACAACTTACCTGTGGGGATCTTTGATTCCAACACAAATATGGTAAAGGTTGAGGGGAGCTATAGCACTAAATCATGTTAGCATATTTGTAACCATTGCCTGAACTACTTTCAAAATGAATTGGCTTAATTTACATTAAAAGACACTTGCATAACTTAAAAATGAAGGAAAATAAAAAAATTAATATTTAACAAATCATGAAATAGTTAGTTGGTCCTTATATTTAACCATGAAGACCCATATTTCCATATAATATGTAGGAGCCTGGAAACTGTCCTTTGTTTGAGAAAGCCTTGCTGTTTTCAACTCCTCATCCTCAAACTGGTCTTCCACCCACCCCTCCACCTCCATGGAAGGCAAGCTCCTTTGTGCATCCACAATATTCCTTGTTTTCCTGTCTAAGCTGCTTCTCTGCGTCCAGCATTTCTTGTGAGACCACACTGAAAACAAATAAATGAGCTCTCTTCAAACATCAAAAGGAGACCAAAAGGGAGGAAGAATGAAATTGGGGCCAAAAGGTTAAGAGAGGGAAGATGTAGTTGCTCTTTTTCTGGGCTAGTACATGGTGCTTTCTGTTTGAGTGAGCAATTAGAGACCTCTGGGGAGCCAGGTTTCTGTATTTCTGCCCCAAACCTTGGTAATTTGGTCCTTGGTGTAGTTGTCCTTGAATTTTATATATATATATATTTTTCCCCTGACGCTCTGGGTCAAAATGTCTCCGGTAAGAGCGTCCCATTCTCTGTAATAAATTCCCAATTTCAAACTGCTGCTGTGACAGTGCTAAAGTGTTCCTTACACACATGCCCCAATCCTACAATCTCAGAGCCAATAGAAAATGAACATGAGAAATCATAGGTAAACAGAATTCAGACTCTGTGGTTCATCTATATACACAGGGGTGCACAAATATTAATAAATGTCTTCCCATTTCTGTTTGCATGGTTATGATCTACTTTTCCAGCATTTCGTTTTAAAAATTTTTTTAAATGTTTATTTATTTTTTTTTTTGAGAGAGACAGAGACAGAGCATGAGTAGGGGAGGGGCAGAGAGAGAGGGAGACACAGACTCCAAAGCAGGCTCCAGGCTCCAAGCTGTCAGCACAGAGCCTGACATGGGGCTTGAACCCACAAACCAAGAAATCATGACCTGAGCCAAAGTCAGATGATTAACCAATTGAGCCACCCAGGTACCCCTACTTTTCCAACATTTCTAACTTCTCTTCAGTCTGTACTCTTCTATCTCCATTGTAAACAGAAGTGTGTACATCCAGCTGAAAGATAGACATGTACACAAATACATATGTGTATATACACACATGTATGTATATCTGTGCATGTGTCTTTCACTAGACCTATATAATGATTTTAGTTTTAGAGTAACTACAAAAATGCAGCTACAAGATTCAGGTAATGATACCCTTATTCTAAGGGCATGAGAAGATGCTCAAGAAATACTAGTTACATTTAAATACATTACTCGTGGGGCACCTGGGTGGCTCAGTCAGTTAAGTGTCTGACTCTTGGTCTCAGCTCAGGTCTTGACCTGAGGGTCATGAGGTCAAGCCCTGCGCTGGGCTCCGTGCTACTTGTAAAGCCCATTAAAAAATAAATACAATACTGGCTTTTTGGTTTGTCACATAATTGTCTAGGGTAAATGGAGTAATCACATGAATAAAAGAATGTGTTTTTCAGCAAGATAAAATAAATTAACATCGAAGAAACAAAAACAATAGGCCTTACTTTCTCTTTGGCAGTCATTTAGAAAAATATACTAAAGATAACTGAAGAACACAGATGGCATTTAACAAATTCTGTGCCTTGTAAAATGAAAGACATTGAGGTGGTAATTTAAGGAAACAAAGAGCCCAACATGGGGCTTCATCCCATGACCCTGGGGTCATAGCTCGAGCTGAAATCAAGAGTCAGACACTCAACTGACTGAGCCACCTGGATGTCCCTAAAAGATGGCATTTCAAAGCTTGTACAATTTGCCTATTAATTGGTTCCTGGCTATAAAATCAAACCTTTTTTCCATGGATATTTGTAGAATATTTTGGACTAAATCCTAACTGTTTCTTCATAGAGAATAGTTTAGACTTCAATTTGCCAAAAATAAACTACAATAGGTTTTTAAAGGATTTACTAATAAATCTATGGGCTAATCACTTAGGAGAAATGAATAATTTCTATGTAAAATTTAGATAGACTCTGTACTGAACACATCATTGTGTGACTCCATTTATAGAATTAATAGAAATGAGTGCATTGGCAAAGATGCATGACAGTCCATTATTGATTGGGATAATGATCCACATAAAGTTATTTTCAGCATTATTAATATAAGCTTAAAATGAAAACACTATAGCTAGCAGTTAGGAAGCTTGGGAAGTTTATGTAGAGTAGAGGATGGATGGCCAGGGAAGACTGGTGGGAAAAATGAGCATGCTGCCTTTGTGCTGTGATGAGAGGCATGAGCCAGCACATGTGATTCAACACGTACAATGTTGTTGGGAAAAGCATGATAGCATTCTTGACAGTATGCTGGAAATAGGAGAAGCAATAAGGGTATTGCTTACTATGATAGGCAGAGCAATGGCCCCCAAAGATGTCCACCTCCCAACTCCAGGACTCTGTGAATGTATTTACCTTACACGATAAATGTGACTTTTTAAATGTGGTAATGTGAGGGATTTTGAGATGGGAAGATTACGCTGGATTGTTCAGGTGAGCCCAGCATAATCACAAGGGTTCTTATGGAAGGAGGCAGGAGGGTCAGAGTTAGCAAAAGCTGTGATGATGGAAGCAGACGTTGGAGTGATATGAGGAAAGGACCATGAGCCAAGAAATGTGGGAAGCCTCTCAATGCTGGAAAAGGCAAGAAAACATTCTCCCCTAGAGCTTTTAGAAATAATGCAGCCCTGCTGACCCATTTAAGTATCTGGCTCCAGAACTGTCACAGCAAATTTGTGTTGTTTTAAGCTACTAAGTTTGTGGTATTTGTTACAGCAGCATTTGGAAACTAATACTTTGCTGTTATGTTTATGGATATAAATAGATTGTGGGCTCTCTGTTTGATTGTATGGATGAACATTTCACTAACTACCTCACTTTGTGATCATGAAAGTAAACTAGTTGGAGACAAAATTAAATCTCTGCATCAATAATTGCATGGGTCAGTATGCTTCTGATGATGGGGAAATTCAAATAAATAAATACCATGTAAAGATAGAGGTTAATTCTATTAGCTAATGACACTGTTAAGGATATCTGCTGGAGCTGTGTATTAAGCTCAGTGTTTCAATTAGAGGAAGAGGAGAGGAACTCATGGGTAAAGGACGCAAGGTTCATTGAAGTATGGATGGTAGTGGTCCCCTCCTGAGATGTTCTTGACCAGCCACAGAAACATTCATGATATCTTCCTGTGTGTACTTTTCTCATGATATTTTCATTTAGAAGGCCTTATGCACTAAAACAGGGATTTTATTTATTTTTTATTTTTTTAAGGTGACCATTTTTTTATATTAAATATAATTTATTGTCAAATTGGTTTCCATACAACACCCAGTGCTCATCCCACCAAGGGCCCTCCAAAGTGGTAAAACAGGGACTTTAATGTGGTCATTTACTTTCTATAAGTTCTAAGACACAGTGATTGGCTTCTTTGTGACATATAAACACCCCTAAGTTCTAGAATGATTAAGTAGCAGACTTAAAAAAAGGCCTAATGATTTCATCAGTAGAAGCAGCACATGACACCTCCATGTCCTTTACTGGGGATTTGATCCATCCAGAAGAAAGCCATGCCCATATCCTTTCCCCTCAATACTAGATCTCAAGAAATAGTGCTCACTGAGCACAGGAATTGAACACAGGAATTGAGCAGAAGCTGGATGTGGATATGAAGGTGATGGATTCTCTTGGATCAGAGATTGGCCAAATGAAGTTCCCATGGGAAAATAAACTAACACCTGTTGAAGCCCTGTTTTATGAGCAGGATTCTGTCTTCTACAGTATTTCTCTCAACATTACTAATAGTGCATGGTAACAAGGCCTATTGCTTACTAACCTATCTTTTTCCCCAAGAGAATACCAAAGCATTAATTAAAGGCAGGGAACAATTCCTAATTCCTAGTTTAGACTCCTATTGCTCTGGCATATTCAGGAATAATGAAATAGAATAGTCTGGGATATGAGGGAAACTCAGCATATACGTTAATACTTTTTGTGGGTAACATCAGTTAATTTATTTGAAAATTCTAACTGGTGTAGGGCAAGCTAAAGCTGGCCATGTGTACTCACTAGGAAAATTTAAAATAATCTCTCTTTTAAAAACTGAACATCTGTTAAAGATAAATAGTGACACAGGTCATAAAATTCTAGTTGAGACCTCAATTTTCATATTTTGAAACACAGCATTTGGGGCACAATGTTATCTGAAGGAAGATTTAAAAACACCTCAGTATGGAGCGCCTGGGTGGCTCAGTCGATTAAGCGGCCGACTTGGGCTCAGGTCACGATCTCGCAGTCTGTGAGTTGAGCCCTGTGTCAGGCTCTGTGCTGACAGCTCAGAGTCTGGAGCCTGTTTCAGATTCTGTGTCTCCCTCTCTCTGACTCTCCCTCGTTCATGCTCTGTCTCCCTCTGTCTCAAAAATAAATAAATGTTAAAAAAAATTAAAAACAAAAAAACCCACCTCAGTATCATTTTAATTATACAAAGTCAATCTCCTGTAAAGTTTAATACTAAATTTTTGTCTAAGGACAAATGAGTTTCATTAATTCGTAGGTCTTAAATACATGAGCATAAATGTCATTTTGCAATTGTAATCTGTGAATATAAGGAGAAGGAAAAACTTACTTCTCAGTTTAGTTTTCCATATTAGAAAAACTTACTTAAGAAAAATACTCCTAGTTTTTAAAAACTTACCTTTAATATGTTGTATACAGAGCTAAGTAAGTTATGTAATGATTCTATCCTGTTTTTTTTCATTTTGGGGGAATGCATGTCGCAGAGATTGAAATGATCATGATGGCTGCTAGCCCATCATAGGTATTACCTACTGCCAAGAATAGTGGTGGCCAGTCTCAAGCAATGTTGCAAGACTTACAAGTAGTTTTCTCCCTGGTATTCTAATGTCTAACTGGTGAGATCCCATCTCTTAGGTATGTAGTTATAATTCATGTAATGTAGACTCATATTTTACTCCTTATCAGAACTTCGAGTAGACATTTGATGAATTATTATCATTAGTGATGAATAATGCCTAAATGTTTGTTAAATGGCTCCTACACATGTAAGAGGTGGTCCAATCAGCACCCAAAGTACTTGGATATTTGCAATTAATATATCACAGGGTGACAATATCAGAGCTTCCTGAAGAATTGTCCCTAATTAATAAAGATATTTGCGATCTCACTAAAGTTCCATCCTCCAGACAGTTGTGCACATGATTCGGTCAACATCACACAAACCTGTTGTGGAGTCACTTCTCTGTGGTTCTGTTTCAGTGGATGGTAGTACTTTTGGAAGTTGGAATAGGCTGCTGTTTTTCTCTTGTTTCATGTTCCATTTAAAAATCTGAGGGAATTTACAGATGTGTCCCTTCTCAGTGATCACTGAGCTCACCTGCTGTAATAGAAAAATATGTAAAGGTAAAGATTAAATGTGATTTATAATTGATATATAATAAATCAGTTGAAATTAATTATATAAGAAGTGGTAAAGAGCTTGGCTAAAATTCAGTAAGCATCCCTAAGAACATATTTTAAAATAGACAAAACTGGGGAATTCTAAACTATTAGTTACAATCAAAATCTATCACAGAATATTCAATACACTGCTTTAAAATTAAAAAAAATGATGGGCGCCTGGGTGGCTCAGTCGGTTAAGCTCCGACTTCGGCTCAGGTCATGATTTCACAGTCCATAGGTTTGAGCCCTGCATTGGGCTCTGTGCTGACAGATCCTGGAGCCTGCTTTGGATTCTATGTCTCCTTCTCTCCCTGCTTGTGCACGCCCTCTCTCTCTCTTTCTCTCAAGAATAAATAAATAAACATTAAAAACATTCAAAAATTAAATAGCATTGGGTAACAACATTACATTATAATTGCTATTTTTTGTGATTGTAGACATTTTTGTTGATGCAATAATGAAAGTAATATTGTCAAATAGAAAAAGTAATTATTCATAGATAACTAAAAAATCCTGAGTAGACAACTCAAAGCTATTAGATGTAATTAAAAAGTTTACTTTAGGGTCTGAGTAAGGAAAAATAATTAAAATATAAGTGGCCCTGAATTCCAGCAATAACTATCTAAATTATGTAATTGATATATAAATATCACTTGCAATATAACAGAAAGATAAATATTCTGGGGACTAGGCAATAAGCAATCTGAGTGAACTAAATAAAAAAAACTACAAAATGGGGACATGCCTGAGGACACATTTTATACATGAGTTGATATGGGTGTCCATGGAGGAAGGTAGAGGAGAGGTTTGTATGAATGTAATGGCAATAAAGAACAGAGCCGTGACCAGACCAATGGCAGTGGTGCATCATGAACAGAAGGGTATGTTTAATTAATCTCCTTCTACCTGAGGTTTAAAAAAAAAAAAAGAAGAAGAGGTAACTGGAGAGTTGGATCACATTCCTGTTTCCACTAAATGTTGTGAAAATGGCCATCCTGTCCAAGTTAATCTACAGTTCGAATATCTTACCAATCAGTATCCAAACAGAAGGGTTTTTTGGCATTTGAAAGGTTCCCTAGAGGTACAACTGAGTGAGCATATGAGAAATTAAATGTTTGTCAATGACAAAAAAGTTTCAATAACTAGATTATATGAAGATCTCATATAAAGGGGCCTGAGGGAAAAAAATCTGCGTGAAGAAAAAGGAGAAACAAAGGAAAAAGTATAATTGTTATGAACAAATAATCCATATGAAAATACAGGGGAAGGTAAACAGAAGAGCTTCAGGTCTTATCCATGTTACCTTTCAGACTCCTTTCCATTGCTAGCTTCATTTACTAGAAAAATGAAACAGAGAAATTGGGTAAGTCACCTGGGGACACAATTCAAATCAACAAACATATATCAACTCCCTGATAGTGATACATACTGAACTAAATGCCAGACCTTTCAAAAATAGGTAAGCTAATAGTCTTCCTTTGGACTTAAATATAGTTTAGGAGACGTGCCGTGAAAATAGGAAAAATATATTTCAAGGCCAGGTCTTTCTGACATCAACATTCATGTTAATTCCATTGCCGTGCTGTGTTCTATATTAGAATACAAGGAATGCCGAGAGAGGGGGGGGGGGGGGGAGAGAGAGAGAGAATAGTACATTTTATTAGTTATCAAAGATATGCAAAAAAAGAAAAAAAAACCCAGGAATGCAAATAACCTTTTAACCCTTAATTAGCAAATGTGAAAGTACTATTCATAACACTCAGAGTTCCTGAGATTGGGAAAAAACCTGGGAGAGTTGTTCATCACTATCAGTTGTGGCTGTATTCCAAAGAATTGTTCCTATTTATGCAATTTGGCAATGGATTTCAAGAGTCATAAACACATTTATGTAATTTAACTAAATAATGCTATTATTCATAATCTAGTCTTTGAAATCACTTTGAAGGAAATGGGTATGTTAATGAAAAGATTTTTTTATTTAAAAAATTTTTCTATAGTTTGCATTTGTCTTTCATTTTTTTGCATGTTGCTTCCAGTTTTACCAACACCATTTATTGGAGAGACTGTCTTATAAAACATTATTATAGTATTGGACTATGTTCCCTGTGTGGTACTTTTCATCTCCATGACATTTATTTTATAAATGGAAGTTTTATCTCTTAACACCATTCACCTATTTTGCCTCCCCCCCCCCCCCCAAACTCCCACCCCTCAGGCAACTACCAGTTTGTTTTCTGGATTTGTGATTCTGTTTCCATTTTTAATTTCTTTGTTCATTTATTTTTTAGAGTCCACATATAAGTGAAATAATATGGTATTTATCTTTCTCTGACTTATTTCATTTAGTATAATACCCTCTAGGTCCATTTGTGTTATCGCAAATGGCAAGATCTTATCCTCTTTATGGATGAGTAATATTCTATCATTTATGGATGCACACTTGGAGTGCTTCCATATCTTGGCTATTATAACTAATACTGCGATAAATGTGGGGTGTGTATGTCTTTTTAAGTTAGTGTTTTAATTTTCTCTGGGTAAATACCTAATAGTGGAATTATTGGATCACATAGTATTTCTCTTGTTAATTTTTTGAGGAATCTTCATACTGTTTTCCATAGTGGTGGCACCAGTTGATATTCCCACCAACACTGTATAACGGCTCCCTTTTCTCCACATTCTGACATCCTCACATCCTCACAAATACATGTTATTTGTCTTTGTTTTTGTCTTTTTGATACTACTCATTCTGCCAGCTATGAGATATGTTATTGTGATTTTGATTTGCATTTTTCCTGATGATTAGTGGTGATTAGCATCTTTTCATGTTGGTCATCTATACGTTGTCTTTGGAAAAATGTTGATTCAAGTCTTCTACCCATTTTTAGGCCAAATTATTTGTTTTCTCGTTTACTTTTGTGTGTGTGTGTGTGTGTGTATGTGTGTGTGTGTGTGTGTGTGTTTTGGTGTGTGAGTTCTTTATATGTTTCGGATATTGACCCCTTATTGGAGATATTATTAACAAATATCTTCTCCCATTCTATAGGATACCTTTTCATTTTGTTGATGGTATCCTCTTGCTTTGCAAAATCTTTTTATTTTGGTGTTGTCCCCATAGTTTAATTTTGCTTTTATTTACCTGGCCTCAGGAGACATATCTAGAAAAATGTTGCTAAGGCCAATATCTAAGATTACTATTTGTTTTTTTCTAGAAATTTTATGGTTTCAGGTCTCACATGTAGGTCTTTAATCCATTTTAAGTTTATTTTTGTGAATGATGGAAGAAAGTGGTCTGGTTTCATTCTTTTCCACGTTGTTTCCAGTTTTACCAATACCATTGATTAGAGAGACTTTTACCCACTGTATATTCTTGCCACCTTTGTCAGAGATTAATTGACCATGTAAGTGTGGGTTTATTTCTGGCTCTCTATTCTGTTCCACTGATACAGGTGTTTCTTTTATTGTGCCAGTACCATACTGTTTTGACTAGTAAAGCTTTGTAGTATATCTTGATAAGTGGGATTCTGATAACTCTGGCTTTGTTTTTCTTAAGATTGGCTATTGAGTGTCTTTTGTGGCTCTTCATAAAAAGATTTATTTTTAACAATAATTAAATATAAAGGGGAAAGGGGGAGATAAATACTTAACAATGGGGGACTATTTTGATGATAGTATAGGTGTTCAATAGGATATCAAACCACTTTTGGAAATTGCAATGAGAGCAAGAGAGAGGGAAAGGAGGGAACCATGGAAATAAAGCTGCTTAATTGTGTGATGGTGAAAGTTCATTGGTATGTCATTGCTTTTCCATTATTTTGTATAATTAAATAATTGTCTTAAATTTAAAAAATGCCTAATGCAACCAAAATAAAAATAGTTTCAAGTGACAGATTAAGAACAAATGTTATAATGTAAACTTTCTCTCACATTGGGTGTCCTCATGGATAGATGAAAAATGAGGTAGATGCACACTTTCAGACCACAATGCTTTGAAACTTGAAATCAACCACAGGAAGAAGTCTGGAAAACCTCCAAAAGCATGGAGGTTAAAGAACACCCTCCTAAAGAATGAATGGGTCAACCAGGCAGTTAGAGAAGAAATTTAAAAATATATGGAAACAAATGAAAATGAAAATACAACAATCCAAATGCTTTGGGATGCAGCAAAGGCAGTCCTGAGAGGACAATGCATTGCAATCCAGGCCTATCTCAAGAAACAAGAAAAATCCCAAATACGAAATCTAACAGCACACCTAAAGGAAATAGAAGCGGAACAGCAAAGACACCCCAAACCCAGCAGAAGAAGAGAAATAATAAAGATCAGAGAAGAAATAAACAATATAGAATCTAAAAAAACTGTAGAGCAGATCAATGAAACCAAGAGTTGGTTTTTTGAAAAAATGAACAAAATTGATAAACCTCTAGCCAGGCTTCTCAAAAAGAAAAGGGAGATGACCCAAACAGATAAAATCATGAATGAAAATGGAATTATTACAACCAATCCCTCAGAAATACAAGCAATTATCAGGGTATAGTATGAAAAATTATATGCCAACAAACTGGACAACCTGGAAGAAATGGACAAATTCCTAAACACCCACACACTTCCAAAACTCAAACAGGAAGAAACAGAAAACTTGACTAGACCTATAACCAGTGAAGAAATTGAATCAGTTATCAAAAATCTCCCAACAAATAAGAGTCCAGGACCAGATGGCTTCCCTGGGGAATTCTACCAGACATTTATAGCAGAGATAATACCTATCCTTCTCAAGCTGTTCCAAAAAATAGAAAGGGAAGGAAAACTTCCAGACTCATTCTATGAAGCCAGCATTACTTTGATGCCCAAACCAGAGACCCAGCAAAAAAAAAAAAAAAAAAAAAGAGAACTACAGGCCAATATCTCTGATGAATATGGACGCAAAAATGCTCAACAAGATACTAGCAAATCGAATTCAACAGCATATAAAAACAGAATTCACCATGATCAAGTGGGATTCATTCCTGGGCTGCAGGGTGGGTTCAACATTCGCAAATCAATCAATGTGATACATCACATTAATAAAAGAAGAACCATATGATCCTGTCAATCAATGTATAAAAAGAGTTTGAAAAAATTCAGCATTCTTTTTTTTTTTTAATTTTTTTTAATTTATATATGAAATTTATTGTCAAATTGGTTTCCATACAACACCCAGTGCTCATCCCAAAAGGTGCCCTCCTCAATACCCATCACCCACCCTCTCCTCCCTCCTGCCTCCCATCAACCCTCAGTTTGTTCTCAGTTTTTAACAGTCTCTTATGCTTTGGCTCTCTCCCACTCTAACCTCTTTTTTTTTTTTCCTTCCCCTCCCCCATGGGTTCCTGTTAGGTTTCTCAGGATCCACATAAGAGTGAAACCATATGGTATCTGTCTTTCTCTGTATGGCTTATTTCACTTAGCATCACACTCTCCAGTTCCATCCACGTTGCTACAAAAGGCCATATTTCATTTTTTCTCATTGCCACGTAGTATTCCATTGTGTATATAAACCACAATTTCTTTATCCATTCATCAGTTGATGGACATTTAGGCTCTTTCCATAATTTGGCTATTGTTGAGAGTGCTGCTATGAACATTGGGGTACAAGTGCCCCTATGCATCAGTACTCCTGTATCCCTTGGATAAATTCCTAGCAGTGCTATTGCTGGGTCATAGGGTAGGTCTATTTTTAATTTTCTGAGGAACCTCCACACTGCTTTCCAGAGCGGCTGCACCAATTTGCATTCCCACCAACAGTGCAAGAGGGTTCCCATTTCTCCACATCCTCTCCAGCATCTATAGTCTCCTGATTTGTTCATTTTGGCCACTCTGACTGGCGTGAGGTGATACCTGAGTGTGGTTTTGATTTGTATTTCCCTGATAAGGAGCGACGTTGAACATCTTTTCATGTGCCTGTTGGCCATCCGGATGTCTTGTTTAGAGAAGTGTCTATTCATGTTTTCTGCCCATTTCTTCACTGGGTTATTTGCTTTTCGGGTGTGGAGTTTGGTGAGCTCTTTATAGATTTTGGATACTAGCCCTTTGTCCGATATGTCATTTGCAAATATCTTTTCCCATTCCGTTGGTTGCCTTTTAGTTTTGTTGGTTGTTTCCTTTGCTGTGCAGAAGCTTTTTATCTTCATAAGGTCCCAGTAATTCACTTTTGCTTTTAATTCCCTTGCTTTTGGGCATGTGTCGAGTAAGAGATTGCTACGGCTAAGGTCAGAGAGGTCTTTTCCTGCTTTCTCCTCTAAGGTTTTGATGGTTTCCTGTCTCACATTCAGGTCCTTTATCCATTTTGAGTTTATTTTTGTGAATGGTGTGAGAAAGTGGTCTAGTTTCAACCTTCTGCATGTTGCTGTCCAGTTCTCCCAGCACCATTTGTTAAAGAGACTGTCTTTTTTCCATTGGATGTTCTTTCCTGCTTTGTCAAAGATGAGTTGGCCATACGTTTGTGGGTCTAGTTCTGGGGTTTCTATTCTATTCCATTGGTCTATGTGTCTGTTTTTGTGCCAATACCATGCTGTCTTGATGATTACAGCTTTGTAGTAGAGGCTAAAGTCTGGGATTGTGATGCCTCCTGCTTTGGTCTTCTTCTTCAAAATTACTTTGGCTATTCGGGGCCTTTTGTGGTTCCATATGAATTTTAGGAATGCTTGTTCTAGTTTCGAGAAGAATGCTGGTGCAATTTTGATTGGGATTGCATTGAATGTGTAGATAGCTTTGGGTAGTATTAACATTTCGACAATATTTATTCTTCCAATCCATGAGCAGGGAATGTCTTTCAGCATTCTTTCTTAATAAAAACCCTCAAGAAAGTCAGGATAGAACATATTTAAACATCATAAAAGCCATTTATGAAAAGCCCATAGCTAATATCCTCAATGAGGAAAAACCGAGAGCTTTCCCCCTGAGATCAGGAACACGACAGGGATGTCCACTCTCACCACTGTTGTTTAACATAGTGTTGGAACTTCTAACATCAGTAATCAGACAACAAAAAGAAATCAAAGGCATCAAAATTGGCAAAGATGAAGTCAAGCTTTCACTTTTTACAGATGACATGATATTATACATGGAAAACCTAATAGACTCCACCAAAAGTCTGGAACTGATACATGAATTCAGCAAAGTCGCAGGATACAAAATTAATGTACAGATATCAGTTGCATTCTTACTAATAATGAAACAACAGAAAGACAAAGAAACTGATCCCATTCACAATTGCACCAAGAAGCATAATATACCTAGGAATAAACCTAACCAAAGATGTAAAAGATCTGTATGCTGAAAACTATAGAAAGCTTATGAAGGAAATTGAAGAAGATATAAAGAAATGGAAAAACATTCTGTGCTCATGGATTGGAAGAATAAATATTGTTAAAATGTCAATACTACCCAAAGCAATCTACACATTCAATGCAATCCCAATCAAAACGGCACCAGCATTCTTCTTGGAGCTAGAACAAACAATCCTAAAATTCGTATGGAACTACAAAAGACCCCGAATAGCCAAAGTAATATTGAAGAAGACCAAAGCAGGAGGCATCACAATCCCAGACTTTAGCCTCTACTACAAAGCTGTCATCATCAAGACAGCATGGTATTAGCACAAAAACAGACACATAGACCAATGGAATAGAATAGAGACTCCAGAATTGGACCCACAAAAGTATGGCCAACTAATCTTTGACAAAGCAGGAAAGAATATCCAATGGAAAAAAGACAGTCTCTTTAACAAATGGTGCTGGGGAACTGGACAGCAACATGCAGAAGAATGAAACTAGACCACTTTGTTATACCATTCACAAAAATAAACTCAAAATGGATAAAGTACCTGAATATGAGACAGGAAACCATCAAAACCCTAGAGGAGAAAGCACAAAAAAAACCTCTCTGACCTCAGCCAGAGCAATTTCTTACTTGACACATCCCCAAAGGCAAGGGAATTAAAAGCAAAAATGAAATATTGGGACCTCATGAAGATAAAAACTTCTGCACTGCAAAGGAAACAACCAACAAAACTAAAAGGCAACCGACGGATTGGGAAAAGATATTTGCAAATGACATAATGGACAAAGGGCTAGTATCCAAAATCTGTAAAGAGCTCACCAAACTCCACACCCAAAAAACAAATAATCCAGTGAAGAAATGGGCAGAAGACGTGAATAGACACTTCTCTAAAGAAGATATCCAGATGGCCAACAGGCACATGAAAAGAAGCTCAACGTCACTCCTCATCAGGGAAATACAAATCAAAACCACATGAGATATCACCCGACACCAGTCAGAGTGGCTAAAATGAACAAATCAGGAGACTATAGATGCTGGCGAGGATGTGGAGAAACGGGAACCCTCTTTCACTGTTGGTGGGAATGCAAACTGGTGCAGCCGCTCTGGAAAACAGTGTGGAGGTTCCTCAAAAAATTAAAAATAGATCTACCCTATGACCCAGCAATACAACTGCTAGGAATTTACCCAAGGGATACAGAAGTGCTGATGCATAGGGACACTTGTACCCCAATGTTTATAGCAGCACTCTCAACAATAGCCAAATTATGGAAAGAGCCTAAATGTCCATCAACTGATGAATGGATAAAGAAATTGTGGTTTATATACACAATGGAATACTATGTGACAATGAGAAAGAATGAAATCTGGCCCTTTGTAGCAACGTGGATGGAACTGGAGAGTGTTATGCTAAGTGAAATAAGTCATACAGAGAAAGACAGATACCATATGTTTTCCCTCCTATGTGGATCCTGAGAAACTTAACAGAAACCCATGGGGGAGGGGAAGGGAAAAAAAAGTTAGGGAGGGAGGCAAACCATAAGAGACTCTTAAAAACTGAGAATAATCTGAGGGTTGATGGAGGGTGGGAGGGAGGGGAAAGTGATGGGCATTGAGGAGGGCACTTGTTGGGATGAGCACTGGGTGTTGTATGGAAACCAATTTGACAATAAATTTCATATTAAAATGAGGTAGTATTTGTAAGTATCTTCTAAGACTCTAACAGCATCTGGCAATTAACCAAAAGGAACTTTATTTTATTAAAGTTTTTATTTATTTATTTTGAGAGAGAGAGAGAGAGTGCGAGCAAGTGCATGCACAAGTGGGGGAGGGGCAGAGAGAGAACAGAGAGAATCCCAAGCAGGTCTGCACTGTCAGCACAGAGCTCTGATTTGGGTCTCGATCCTGCTAATTGTGAAATCATGGCCTGAGCTGAAATCGAGTTGAATGCTTAACCAACTGAGCCACCCAGGTGCCCCAGGAATTTGTTTTGGTTTTAATTCCAAGGTAGCTTTACTAATTTCATCCATTTTTAATAGCCTAAAATTCATGCCTTCAAGATTTCCTATGCTTAAGCTTTTATCTGGGAAATTAAGATTTTTATCCCTTAACAAGAGTTATCAGATAAGCAAGGACCAAGTTTTTGCAATCTATGAGCATCTCTACTACAGTTCGAATGCCCATTAAGAAAGGTGAAAATTTCCCATTTCTCTTTCGTCTTGGCCCACCCCTCTGCTTTTGTTCACACACCTCATGCAAACCGTCTGTGGGGTTAGTGAGTTCATTTTTCTCCCTCTTGTCATTTTGGGAATCTTTGTCTTTGACAGACTGCCTCCCATTTCTTGGCATTCCCTTTTAACAAGAAATGTATAATTGATGGTAATTCTTAGTCTCTTTCAGCCACCTGCCTGCCTCTGGAAAGTAAAAACTTCACACAAAATTCTCATTTGCAAACCTGAAGCTGATGGTTAATTTATTTGCTCTTTTAATAATGTTTAAGAACCATGTACATGTGCCAGTCTCCACGTTGAATCAGTCTTTCTAATATCCTCTGTTACAAATCCATCATTCAAATGAGTTTCAGCACTTACACAGGCCCCATATTCTTGTCCTCATACTGTTTGTCCCTTCCCTTCTGTTGTGGGCATTCCTCACAGATCTCTCATTAATTTTTTCCAAGTGCCTTCTGGAAATTCCAATTCACTGATAATAGCATTTTGATCACCTCAAACTTTTCCCTGACTATTGAATTTACCTCTGGACCTTAATTATTGTTGCTGTTACCATGTTCGATTCTAAACAACCAACCACTCAGAGACCTTCATTTACACATGCGCGCGCGCGCGCACACACACAGACACACACACACACACACACTCCCACACTCCCACATCATACTTTTTTACTTGGAAGCATCATGTACAGTCAGCATTTCTTTGGTTCCTGTGCAAGACTTGACATTTTTTAGCTTGACATTTTAGCTTTCAGAAATGCTCCTTACCTTTAAGCACATGAATTTAGTCCGCCTCACAAGGTCTTTGGCACCTGAGCTCCTGGGTTTGTTCACAGTTGATGACTTAAGATACCCAGATAGAAGCATTGCTCTGGGATTCCATTGGATTAAATGAGATCTATTTTCACTTCAGTGATCCACTGAGCTAACTATGTGTAAGATCTTTTTACCACACAGGACTGTTCTCCCTGAAATGCCTATGTAACATTCTCAGACCACATTTTCCATCCTGCTTCCCTCTTGCACTTGCTCCCTTCACTCCCAGTTAACATATTGCTGGGTAAGATATGGAGAAGTCAATACTGAGGGGGGTTGGGTGAAGTCATCACCTCTCTGGCTCTACTGCCCTTCACTGTTCACTCAGCCTATATCTCATGGTGAATTATTTTAGTGACATTCTCACCAGCACCATCGATTGCTTTGTCCACATTTTATTTATTTGTTTAATTTTGTTCTTGATGCATCAATAGGGAAAAGAGGAATGAATCCAGGGCACTTGACTTAAAGGATTTTCAATTGGGAAGAAATTAAATATACAAGTGAGCCTTTTAGAAAAGGATGATACTGTGGGCCTGTTATGTATTAGAAAATTTGATCACTAACAGGTAATGCAATAATTTTGTTTGTATTTTTAAAGAAAATGCCTTTATATCCTTCATATAAATGAGACAATACCAAACAATACTGAAAAGAACCACACCAAATTATGCATTATCCCCTCACTGGGAATTTTTAACAATGTTAACATTTGGCAACACCATTTTTACCATCTTTTGATGCATAGAAAATATCAATAATGATCTAAAAATGCAATATCACAGTAAAATGTATTAAATGTTCTAGCTGAATATAACACAAGGAAAAGTGTGAGGGGAAGCTAAAGGAACTGCTAAGCTTCAGTAAGTATTTTTCACATGAGATGAGGTAAGAGATACTAGAATCCTTTATGTCTCCACTTATTCTGCGTTAATACGTTGAAACCTTGGAATTTCAACTACAGTTCATTTACAGAGAACGTTAATTTACTCATTACTGTGCAACATGAGAACATTAGCTCCTGAGAATTTTCCTATTTCCTGACTTTTGTTTGTTAGGTTTTTTTTTGTGTGCTTGTTTGTTGAGGCAAATGACAGTGTGTATACTTTGTTCTGTAAACACAATTCTCGTCATTGTTCAGTGTTGATTTTTTGGCAATGTTCACCACCTGCCATTTTATTAGCCTGTGTCTGTTTTTGATATTTGTACTAGTATCAGATCCTCCTCTTGCTTTGTGGCCTTAGGCTTATTGCTATATATCTTTATTTAATCTATAATAATAGTACCTGTGGTCATGGGGTTGTTTGTACCAGGTAAACAGCAAGAGATAAAAAAGTCGCTTGAATTCTATTTTATTCAGCCTTTGTGTTTTTATTGTTCATTGCATTTCTCCTCTGTCTTACATGTTTGCATAGTTTCTGTGCCATTTGTTTTGCACTTGGTTCATGCTTAATGTCCAGACTTCCTAACTGTTATGATATGGTATGGGTTGATTATCCTCGACTGTATTTTTCTGGGGACGAACCTATAGTGTGAGCGATAGATACTGATTTTTATTAACCTTTAACCTAGGAAATAGGGAGTTTGTGAGGGACATAGCTCTAATGGGGTTGTGTGCAATCCTTGCTTGTGAGCTTGGACTCTGATATCTCTTTTGAGACCCTTTTAAATGTCTTGCGTTGGGATTATTTGACCCAATAATACAGGAGTACACTCTATACCCATAGGCTATGGCTTGTTCTCCCAATTTGTCCCCGAACCCTGGGAAAGAAGATACCCTGGGATCCCTTCTTCAGTCTTGAGATCTTCATAGACTTATACCAAAGCTGCTCTCTCAGCCTGTATTTTTCCAATTCAAGGGTACTTTTTTAAAGTTCTTAGGGTCTTTTAGATTGACTGTGGTTCTTCTGAACTGCCTCTTAAGATGAAATTGGGATAGGAAGCTTTTTCTATGGCACAAGAATCTTTTTCTTTCTTTACGAGTCATTTTTGGAAGTTGTTGCTATAAGAGCAAAACTTCTCTGCATTAAGAGGCTAGAGTCAGCTAGAAGATGTATAGTTCTCTAAGAATAGTATATCTAGATCTTTCTATAGTCCGTCAGTGTCCTTATGTCCTGATGGATCCTATCTTAGATTGAGCTCCCCCCAAATTAGACTCTGGGATGAGGACTCCTGAGTGAGTCATTAAAGGAATGGTCTTGAGAAACTGTAAGGGAGAGAGGGGAAACAGAACAGATAAGGGGCAGATCTTAAGTGAAATACCATAGAAGGCAGCCTCAGTCTGATCCCATAGAGGAATTTGAGGCAAGGGAACTGGCCTTGCACACTCCCAAATGTACCTCCCTCCTCAGTTGAGGACACTGATACTAGAACCATTCTGACCTAAGAAGCTGAATATCAGACCTTATAAAAAAGCTGCAGGTGCTGGCCTTTGGAAATACAGTGAAGGTGGGTGGGGGATGGGGGGCAGGTAATGAATACAAAGAAGAAAAGAGAAATGTGGATGGACCTGGCACAATTTCCAATATTAGTCACTACAGATTTCTTCATGGCATAGTTGGACTCTCCCCTTGTGATTGCTCAATTTCCCCACATTTCCAATCTTCCTTTTTCACTTGCACTTTTCTATGAGATTTAAATAGCAATAAATGTATCTATAGATAATATTTTGCATATTCAATGCAGACATAATAATGATGACTAACCCCTGATCTATGAAGTTAACTTGCTGATTATTAAAAAAGAAACAAACAAAAACCCTTGTTGATTATTTGCATAAAACACTTTTAAAAAATGTCACCATAATGAAGCTTATTGGTGACAGTGATAGGTCAGGTGTCTTATAGTCATCTTCCTATGCTGAGTGGAAATGTAGATGCCCATGAGAAGCCACATTCTTTATTCAAGGAAAATAGAAATTTCTTATTTGATGGACATTAAATATAAAACTGGAGTTAGTATGTGACAGTACTCCTCGGGGTTATGGAAATTGATCATTTTCGCACTGGTTTGTCCCTTAAGAAAACAGCTGGTGCTTCCAGTTTTGAACATTGTTCGGAATTATGTTGTCAAGCAGCAGAATCTTTGCAAAGTTCACTTCATGGATTTCATCTGACCGAGGACCACAGTCTGCCTCTGCATACGATAAAGTACAGACTTAACCAGTTGTATTTGGCTTTACAGAAAAGGAAAATGTTGGGAAAGGCAGTCACATGTGCACAAGTTTTTAGTAAGTCCCCCATTGTCTGAGTAAGAATGGGCTGTGGGCCTGGAACCCTTCCTTACTAAGTGATAGATGCCCACAGCTTGCGTGGGACTTGTCACTTTGTGTGAAAATGGCTCTTCGTGTTTCAGACTCAGTGTGTGCTGTTCTGCTCAAGCATGTGTGTCATATGGATCCTGGTCAACCCCACTGCTAAATTTGTCCCCTGTAGGAAAAGAACAGGTCCTCTGTTCTTTGGCATAAAGGGGTGCATGTAGGCCACTGGCCCGGCAACAGCTACAAGGAGGGACCTACTGGCTATGGGGAACCATTGCCCACTGTGGGGGCCATCTTGCTCTGTCTCTTTGCTCTGTAAGTAAAGTGTTGTTCTGTGAGTGCTTGACTGTGTCCTGTTTTTCTTGGTGCCTCTGATACCAAGATGTAGTGGGCAGAAGTGTTCAGACTGGTCCTCCTGGTCATAGGCTTTATCTGTTCAACAGATAAAGGTTAAGTTTATGTTTTTTTAAAACAAGTACTATATTCCAAGACCCGTGCTGCCTGCTTTATGTACTTAATTATGTAATCTTTTGCTGAAATAAAAATATTATTTGAAAAATTCACAGATCTTACTGTTTACTTTGATGAGTTTTTGACAGTTGTATGAACCTTTGTAGCAAACTGCACAGAGCAAGACATAATTTTTATCCCTCCAAATATTCCAATGTATAACTCTTTCCAGCCCTTTATATCCCTTCCCCCACCAAACACTATCATAATAGATTAAGTTTTCTGTATTTAGATTTAATATAACTGGGATCCTACAATTTGAACTTTTTGTGTGACTGCTCTTCCATTACCTAATATTTTGGGGGACTTTTTCATGTTGCATGAGTCCATAGTAATTCTTATTACTAATTAGTATTTCATTGTATGAGTGTATGGATATGCTGTTTTATTTAATACTTTTTTATGGATATTTGTGGTATTGTCAGTTCTTGGCTATTATGAATAAGAATGTACACTGAGATACATGTTTTTTGTGCACATAATTTCTATTTCCCTTGGATTATAAATCCTACAATATTTTTCCTCACTTAAAAGTATATTCTGGCTATTCTTAGGGGCACCTAGGTGGCTCAGTCGGTTGGACGTTGGACTTTGGCTCAGGTCATGATCTCATGGTCCATGAGTTTGAGCCCTGCATTGGGCTCTGTGCTGACAGCTCAGAGACTGGAACCTGCTTTGGATTCTGTGTCTCCCTCTCTCTCTCTGCCCCTCCCCTGCTCGCTCTTGCTCTCTCTTGCTCTCTCCCTCTCTCAAAAATGAATAAAATATTTTTTAAGTATATTTTGGCTATTCTAGGTTTTTTCATTTTCATATATACTTTAGATTATTTTTGTCTATTTCTTTTAAATAGGCTGCTCAAATTCTGATAGCTAATTGCATTTAATCTACATGTTAACTTGAAGAGATAGACATCTTAATGGTTCTTAGTCTTTAAATCAAGGAACATCGTATATCTCATCTATTTTTTGTTTATTTCAGTAATGTTTCATAATTTTTAGTAGAGAGGACTTGCAAATGTTTTGTTAGATTTGTTTTCTGATGCTATTGTAAATAATGTTTGAAATTTTCTTTTCTAAGTTTTTATTGCTTGGTTGTACAAATACAATTGACTTTTGACTTGAATTTTTGGCTTTGCTAAATTCTTTTTTATTATAATAGTTAAAGATTCCTTTGGACTTCCTGTGTACAAATTATGTTGGAACAAGGCAAAGATATTCACCTGAAACTCTTCTTTTTTTTAACCTGTGGCTAGTAGGCAGTGGAATATCGCAAGAAAAAGAGATAAATATCCACAAATAAATAAATAAAAGAGGACATGAAGCTGTCACTATTTCCAAATGACATGATTATGTTCATAAAATTTTTGCTACATCTTTTCAGAAAAGAGTTTACTTTTCAGTTTCTTTCTTAACCTAGATCTTAAATTTTCACAGAGCTGGGTATTCTCCCATAAAAAATGAGAGGTTTTAATTATTACATAAGGTGGACAATTAGTTTAGAAAGGCAAAGGCGAATCATAGAATTCTGTGATTCAGGGATTGTAGTACAAATGGAATAGATGGACAATCTTAGAAAATTACCTGAAAAAAAAAAAAAACAACAGAATAGTGTTTATAGGAAGAGTAATAGTACTACAGATGTAGGTTAAAGTAATTACCCCAAAGAATAGCATTGACTTGATTGAGAAAATATTGTAAGCGAAGGTGAAAGCGGCACTCAGAAGGAATGGGCCATAAATAGTAAGGAATGTTGTTACATGTTTGTAAGTCATAAGAGAGAAAACAGCTTTTCTGCTGTTTTTAGCTTGTAAATAACAACAAATAATCATATGTAAGTCATCTAGGCCCATTAATACCATTATAATAGTTCAGTAGACTCAGAGCTTGGGTTTGAAACTGTAAAAAGGCTTGTGTACTGTGATGATCACTGTAATTTGGGCCTTGGACATCTTTGTGTAATTATTATCTTCTTTTCGATGTGGAAATTAACTCACAAAGAAGATTACTAAGTGCCCAAACTCAGTAATTAGAAAGTAGAACTGGGACTCAAATTCTGATTTCTATTCTCTCCTCTCTGAAATGCCAACAAACTTGACAAAAGAGTTTGTTAAAAGTACTGGTACGAGGTTAGGGGTTGGGCTTATAAAATTCATTATGCTCAGTATCGTGTAAAGCTCTATGCCTTTAAAGAGAAAAACAAGGAGTATTAGGAACAGATTTAAATGTTCATTCGTGGTGCCAGTGGCTCACATTGTTTAGGAATAGTAGCTTTATGTGTGTCAAACTGGCAGTATGGCACCTGACCGACTTTCTAAATGTCAAATGTTATTTTGAGGGTTTAAGCGTTTGAAGCTTCAGACTTGCCTATTTTATGGGTTTTAGAAGAAACTTGTAGAGGGATTTCATGATTGAACACACTGACACTGTTACTTAAGGCATATTAATAAAAGTACCAAAGGAGAAATTGCCTTAGACTCTCTTGGCAAGAAGAACAAATAGAGTAAATGCTTCAAGATGACATTTAGGTCGAAAAAAGGAATTAAATTTGTATACAAACGCATGTGCACACACACACACAAACACACCCTCACATATCCCCATAACAAAGCCATCCTGATTTCTCTTCTGGAATACTTTGGCATCTATACAGATATTCATATTATGGATACATAATTTCTATTATGCGTGTTATTAAATTGATGTTATTAAGTAATACAGGTGCTCATTGATTATAGAAACACTGAAAATTAAAAAGGGGATTTTGATTACATATATTTGCAATAAAAAACAAGATGCCATTTTAGAATAAATAAGAGGAAGTTCTGTTTAAATTTTTTTTGTGTGTATTCATTTTTGAAAGACAGAGAGAGAGAGAGCACAAGCAGGGGTGGGGTGGAGGGGGGGGTGGGACACAGAATCTGAAGCGGGCTCCAGGCTCTGAGCTGTCAGCACAGAGCCTGACGTGGGGCTCGAACTCATGAACCGTGACATCATGACCTGAGCTGAAGTCGGATGTTCAACTGACTGAGCTACTCAGGCGCCCAAGAGGAAGTTCTATTTTAATTGGTAGGGCTAAATCTAAGTTCCAAGAAATTATATAAACTGAAGTAAAAATAGAATTTATTTTAAGATGTGTCTAGACCAATAAAATGATGACAATCCCAGATCATATTATTAAGGCAAATAAGTTTACCTGAGTGTATTATATACCTTTGGTGGTAGACAATCCCATGTATTCACAAAATAGTTCTTAATGTTACTATTAGAGAAAAACTGGGCAGAGTGAACTATTGGTCTCACCTAAGGAGACATTTGTTTACACTCAGTTTTCTCATCTATCAAGTGGGAATACTGTTATTTAGTAAACAAAATTTGGGGGGGGGAGGTAAAGGATTAGATAAAATACGTGAAAATATTTTTTGAACTCTTAAGCTTTCACTTCATTTATAAATTTTCCTAAGTTTTAGTTATACATTTAATTCATTTGGTTAGCAAGTACTTGTCTGTGCTGGGAAGTAGGAATGCAGTGATGACCAAGGTGAAGTCCTAGCATCTGTGGGACTTCTATTCTTTTGGAGGAAACAGACACTAACACCAAAATGGGCAACCAATTATTTACGATTGTGGTGTTGCTGAGAATGACCAAGTTCTGCTCTGGATTAGGCAGGTAGTGAAGGTTATCTTGAAGAAGGGACACTTGAGATGAACTCTGAAGGTTGAGTTAGCATTAGTTAGACACAGGGGAGCAGCCCCAAGGAGAGGAAAGGGCATGTTCGAATGCTCTGAGAAAGGGGAAAAATTAAGCCTGTATTATGGGAAAAAATATGAACGTGAGGCTGGTTGTCAGAATATAAAAAGAGAGTGGATTAAAATCAAGCTGGTGAAGTAGGCTGGGGTGTCTGATTCAAGTCCTTGCCGGATCGATATACCAAGACAGTGTGGCTCTTCTGAGGGTTTTTAAGCAGAAATGCAGAATGTTCAGGTGTGTATTCTTAAAGGATCCCCCTGGCTACGCTTTCCAAAGTGAACTGGGGAATGGTAGGAGTAGTGGATTCCGTTAAATCAATTTAGAGGCTGCTGGAGTTGACCACATAAGTGATGGTGGCCAGAGCCATGTGGTGCCAGCAGAGATACAGAAAGACATCATGAAAGGGGTCGCTGCACTTGTCATCGCTATTGATATAAATGCAACTCTGTGTTAAGCATGACTGGATTTCAGAGTGATACCTTGAGCCTATATGTCCTCGTGTCTAAAATGCTTTGATCATTGAGGTCAAAATGAACTGACGAAAGGTCCTTTTTGCTATAGGTTACTCCTAAACATATAAGCCTGGGTAAAGATGAAGTGTGGGTATAAATAAAAGTCACATTATTTAACAGGGACAGCCCCAACACATGACATTAAAGAGTAGGAAGCTTTCATTTTGTCAGCTACTAGCTGATGAATAGTTGGCCTGGAATTTCTGAAATTTAGGTTTGGTCCTCTGGTTTGGGGAGCATGTTCTAAGTTCAGAGGCTTTCTCTTTCCAAATTTTATGCAGAGGGAAGTGGTTTTGTGAGATAAGCATAAAAAGTCTTCCTTTTGAGAGTTGTTTTTTCAGTTTAGATAAAAATAACTTATTTGCAGACATTTATTACTCTGCCTCTCTCTAAGGCATTTACTCATACAGTTGAATCTTTAGGAAGGAACCTACTTGAGAGGTCAAAACATAGAGGAAAATAGATATAGCTTGGATAAATATAAGCCTTGCCTGAGGAAGTAGCAAGATTAAGATGCAAGTAAAAAAAAATTCTAGATCCTTGGGATGAATTTAATGACCAACCATATTAAACAATATATCATGCTTTTTAGCTTTTACAGAAGCCAAAGAAATAGTATGTTTATGTTCCACATATAATACTATAAAATGCACATTTATACATTGAGTACAATCATTGAGTACAATCAGAGGTGCAGAACAGATCAACTAGTCTTGGCTCATACTCCTTTAGAGATGCTCCAAGAGGGCACAACTCAGGCCGAAACCAAGCGGAAGACAAGAAAAATAACATTTCAATAGTCTTCTAGGAAGGGGAATTCTCAGTCTGGCCCCCCAACCTTGAGAGTCCCTCCTAATGCTGACCTCTCTGGCCACATGGTCCCTTGAGGGGATGAAAGGCTCATGAACCTGACTGTCTCCAGGCAAAGAGATTTTCCCGGAGGAATACACTGCATTATTCAGGCTACAGCGCACTTGTGCTTCAAGGCTTATGAAAACCTTAAGAGAAGTGAGTGATGAAAGTGGCAGTGTAAGGACTTCTAAAAATTCACCCTTGCACAAAAGTAATGGAAAAAAACAGCCAAATCTATCAGGATCAAGATTTTCAAGACACTGGAAATTAAATACTTGTAGCAAACTGACAGAATTTGTTCAAGAAAAATGGCTGAATCTCCGTAAGAACAGCAAGCAAATCTTGATGTTAGGAATGAAGATTTAAAGAAACTTTCTTTTCTCACTTATTGTACTGATTTATGCTTAACCATTTAAGACTCAATTTTTACACATTGCTGATAAAGTTATATTAGAATTGGCAAAGGCAAGGAAAAAAACACAGAAACCGTGAAAGCTACATGAACATACCAAAGCAAATTGGATTAAAGACACAAGGCAAGCCAAAGACAAAAGAATGGTCAGCTCTGGAAAGCATTAGAGAACATCCCTCAAACAAAACCAGATTAAAAAAACAAAAGAGTAAGCTTCTTGGGGCTGCCTCATATTACCAAGTTACTAAGAACATGAATTAATAACACAAGAACTTCAAGACTTGCGTGTATATGGGGGAGGTGGGTAGGTGCATGGACAGAATCAGGTGAAAATCGACATGAGAGAGCTATGGAAATGATTCAAACAATACATACAGGGCTAATTAAAAACTTACACAGATCAAGTGACAGAATAGAAACAGCTGGGTGCTAACTTAATCACAAAGGGAAGTTTGGAAATAACTGCAGTGAATTCAGAGGGAAAACAAAGAGTAAGGCACAATAGATATTAGATACAAAGATAAGATAATAATTATGGAGACAAAGACAAACCATTACAAGAATTTTCAATGTCCCTGAAGTTAAATATAACAGACCATAAAAACAGGACAAAAAAAGTATCAAAAGGCGTTTTAGAAAACTCCTGTTATAATGAAGAGCTGAGTATACATTTATAAAAAGTACCCTCCATTCCAGGGGAAAAAACTCACTGCTCAAAATTTGTCATTGAGATACAATTTTTCGTACAGTTACAAGAGTCTGATTTTCTATATTTACAGCAAGCTCATTTCCAAAATCAGTTGGAAAAGAAATATAAATGATTAGAAAAGTGGGCAAAGAATGGAGAACAATACCGAGAGAAGTAAAAATGACCAAAAAAGATATAAAAAGATACAAAACCATGAACCTTTTTGTAATTAATGAGGTTTTATATCAACCAATGAAATATTATCAGGTTTTCAAAAATTTAAAGAGTTTGAAAATACATACTTCTGTAGAATATAGGAAAGAATACATTCATAAACTGTTAATGGAAGAATACATTTAACTCTTTGGAAGATTTGCAAATAGCTATCACACGTGATCATGCTATTGAGGGAGACATACTGATTAGAGAAATCCAACATGCAAGGGGAAGGGGGTGGAAAGCATGAAGGTTAGGATGAATGAATTACACTAATGCATTAGGAAACTATGCACATGAGACAGGCTCTGGGAGAGGAAAACACAGACAAAAATGAAGTGAGAGAAAACACAACTGGCATATTGGCCTAATTTTAAGCACAAGAGTCAAGGTGGCTAAGTGTCTACCAGGAGACTGTATCTTCAGGTAGATGAAAGGGCTCAGCCCAAGCTTTGTTGTGTCAACTACAAACACTTGGTTTGCTGAGTGGACTGGCTTCATAATTACAGCATTAGAGGAAAACAAACAATCAGTAAAGAAAAGAAAAATAAGGAAATAAGTTCTCCAATAATTAAGGGCAGAGGATCTTCATTAGCTCCACCCTGGGGTCAGCTTTGGGGACCAGGGTATGGGAGAGAATTGGAAAGGATTTCTAAAGGACACCAAGAATGAGGTCAAGGATGAAGAGTCTGACTTGAGCACAGAAAGATTAACTGAGCCTACATGCATCAGGAAGCAAGGGTGTTTTCTGGTAGACTGACCTATTGCTTTTCCCCAGATTGCTATAATTGTTATATATAAGTTGAAATGATATATAGGTATTGATACTTATTTATCAATATCTGTCCATATCTATATCTATCTACAGATGTTGTTATTCTCTAATTAGTTGTATCACCTAAAGAAGGTTTACCCTTTTAGAAAATTAAAAGATGAAGAGCTTTTTCAGTCATAAAAGTCCTATCTTTATGTTCCTTAAACAAAAAAAGCAATTAGATGACATTTAGGAGTCTTAGAGAAGACATTTTCTTTTTGAAAATGTATATTTTACAAGTTCAAGACACATTTACTAAGGGAATTGAAATTTTAAAGACAATTAGATCCATGAACCATTTTTAAATTTTTATCATTAATTAAAAATTTTTTTTAATGTTTTATTTTATTCTTGAGAGAGAGAGAGAGACAGGATGAGTGGGGGAGGAGCCGAGAGAGAGGGAGACACGGAATCAAAAGCAGGCTCCAGGCTCTGAGCTGTCAGCACAGAGCCCGATGTGGGGCTCAAACCCACAAACTGTGAGATCATGACCTGAGCCAAAGTCGGACGCCTAACTGACTGAGCCCCTCAGGTGCCCCTCATCATTAATTTTTAAAGTCAAATTGAAAGTTATCAGACAGAACTTCACTGTTAAATTTTCCTTCTTCTTAGAGAAAACACAAAGAAAACCAAAATCAACATGTTACATGTTGAAAACATCTGTTTCTGAATATCCATTTGAATAGACATAACACTAGTGAAATGTGTATTTAAAAATGGGTAAGATGGTAAAGGACATTATGTACTAGTAATATAAAATTGACAGAAGCAATAAAACTGTTATTGAACTTTTTAATACATGGCATTAATCGTGGTCTTGACTGTTACAAAATAGAACAAAGGCACTAATACAAAGTTACAACATTAATAGGAACATACTTACAAATAGTTGATGGATTTGGGGTGCCTGGGTGGCTCAGTGGGTTAAACATCCGACTCCTGGTTTCAGCTCAGGTCATGATCTCACGGTTTGTGAGATGGAGCTCTGCGTCAGGCTCTGCGCTGAAGTGAGAGCCTGCTTGGGGTTCTCTCTGCCTTCCTCTGTCCTTTGATCTTTCTCTAAAAAAAGAAATAATAATAAAGACACATTTAAAAACTGTTGATGGATTTGATTTAGAAGGTAAATATGAGATCTGTATAATCCAGAAAACATACCAGATTTCTTAGAGGTATGCATTTAGTTTGCTCACACTTTTAAGGTAATTTTTATAACCTGTCACACAGGTATAGTGAATCAACTGTACAGAGGTTATTGTTGAGGTGAAAGTGTGAACAACAGTGAGTTAGGGATTCATGTAGAACAGGATAAGAGTAAAGCCCCCTCCATAGTAACTGTGAAGGCAAATCTGGCAGGACTGGAAATAGCCCCAGGTCTTGATGGTCATCGCGGCATAGCAAGTGGATATTAATATTTCTTGACTTTTAGTACATATCAGACACACATTAGCTATTCTCATTTTCACAACAACCTATGGAAAATCCCTATTACTCTCTGACAGGTGATGATGTTAGGGTCAGAAAAGTGATAAACATGTCTTATATTCTCAATAATAGTAAAGTCAAGATTCATGTGTAGGGCTTAATGACATTACAGCCCATGCTCTCTTCCTCATATCACCCCTATTTTCCAAGCTGAGTGGGACAATAGTCTAGAGTGAGAGAGCTCACAGATAAGGAGAACGAGGGTGTAGCCAGAAATTAGTGTTCAGAACATTGGACTCTTACTGTCTGTGTGCCTCTTTTCCTTCAAAGCAGACAATAGGTCAGAAATGACAGATTACTGTGTGAGTCAGGAATCTAGAAAAAGAAACCCAAAAATTTCCTTAAAACTATCTCAAGGACAGGCTTCCATTGAGGGGGAGAACCAATTCCCCAAACATGGTTGCCTGGAGTACTGGAGGTAGAGGTGGGGAAGAAAGTTGTTTGGGGGGTATGTCTCCATGTAGATAGATTCCTGTGGACACGATCATCATCATACATTCAGATGTTTTGTAAACCTCTGGCGCTTTCTTTCCACATGAGCTTTTTAGCCCTACTACTACCACCATGGTCCAGAACATTTCAACTTTTCACCCGACAATTTATTTCAGCCTCTCTTAACTAATTATTACACGTTGAATATGTGGCAGGCACCAATGATGCAGTGAAAATCTATATGGATGTAGCTGGCCCCTGCCTTCATGGAGTTTATAATCTAGTCAGGGTTGAGTAGTACAGACAGGTGGACAGATGATTATAACACCGTGGGAAAGTGCATTTAGAAGAGGGTATCTTCCTTTTAAAATAACGAGATCAGCGGAAATGTGGAGCATGCTGTCTTGGGATAGATAAAAAGAAGAGAAGTTAAACAGGTTAATTGTTAAGAGTGTACCGAAGCAATGTTATTTGTGTTAAAAATACATGATACATATGAGTACTATGAAGTGTTCCTAGGAGATTAAATAAAATGACAAATTGGTAGTCATTCAGAGATTTATCAATTTTTACATACTTAATATTATATCTTATGTAGACAAAAGAAGATAGGATACATTGTCCTTGGCCTCAGGAAGCTTCTGCCTAATTTCATGAAGGTATTTTTAGCTTTTTGACATTGAAAGCAATGCCTATAGACATAGCCATTCCTTGTGGACAATATGTTGTGAAGGGGGTGTGCTAACATAAGACCCTGAATTTTTGGATAAGTGTACCAAGAATCTTTTATGATACATGAAAATACATGCCACATATATAGGTTACATAAGCTTTCTTAAGCTTATATAACAGAACACAACATGATCCCAGTTTTGTGAAAGTTACTTGTTAAATGTATATTTATGCAAGGAAGAAATCCAGAAGGCCAAGTAGAGCACATAGTAGGTCTTTAGTAATATTAGTTGAAATTATAAATGAATGACCAAATAGATAAGAATATGTCATTATTGATTTTTGAGTACTGGAATCAAGATTTAAAAAAAATATTTTCCTCTTCATAGTCCAAACTTTTCATAATAAATAGTATTTTATAATTTTAAAAATTAAATGTGTTTTAAAATATATTTAAGAAGAACAGTTACAGGGGATCAAGTTAAGAGGTATCTCCAGAACAAGTTAAGGTGGGGATAATCTGCTTTCTTCATGACTGAAAAGGCAGGAAAAATAAGAGTGCAATTTATGGGTTGATTACATGCATAACAGTTTTAAATCCTATATAAGACTAGCTGTAACGGGTAGGTGGTTACTTTACACTCACTACTACTTCTACCCATCAATAAATGATAAGGAAGATGAAAATTTTGCTTTACCCTATCCTAGGAGCCTCTCTACTAATTTAATGGCTGTTCACTCTTCATATACCAAATAAACCCAACTGGCACACCATCAGGGCATTCAATGACATTTCTTTATGGGACTGTGAACTCTTAGGGGTTAGATATTGTGCCTTATTCATCTTTCTAGATCCAGCAAAGCAGTAGGCAAATACTGGGTATTTTTAAAAGGCCTGTTGGATTTTCCTTTCACCCCTTTCCCAGCACTGGCCCCAAATTATTGTAAATCTTTCTTTCAAGTCTAGAATCCTAGGCTATCAAAAATAAGTCTATAGGAGAGAGGGCTTTGGTGGCAGTGCCAGATGGTGGCCATGAAGCAAAAGAAGGGACCTTTTGAACATCAGATTTATGCTGTTAGTATCATGTCATTAGAAATTATACATTACAGAAGTATACAGGATAAGGAGAAATTGGTACCCATTGGTACTGCCTCTGCCCCTGCATGCACACATGCATTCACTTGTGCCCAAGCCTAGAGTTTTCAAGGAGGAATATAAATTCTGTTAGAATTAATTGGAAAACAATGGTCTGATACAAATATAACTAGAAAACTCTAGCTGGCAAGTCAAAACACTTTTGGAAGTCTAGCACCAGAAAACAAGTTTTCTTACATGCATAAGCTGACTTACAGTTTTGTTCTGACTCCTTTCTTTCATGCACCATTACCTTCCTGAATCAGAAATCACGTATAATTTTGTATCTTCTCTGTTTGAATTGTCTTTCTGTACCTTGAAGTCAATGAAGCTACTGGACAGTGGCTGTTAACATTGTTTAACCTCCCCTGGGGGTTATCTCCACATCTCATTAACAATAAATTTATTTCTCATATTAAATCAGCACTGGATCAAGTGCAGAATACACCCAGTTCTTCAGTTAACCAAGTTCAGGAGCTGTGTACTGACTGGATGGGGTATTCAGTGATACTGTTAATTGATCATTTTTTGTCTTTATTCCCAAACCTATAATAATTTATTTTTCTTTGTAATTATTTCAGAGTTGGGATAATTCTTAGAGGCTCTCTTATCCCACACCTTTGAAAACATACTTCAGAATCTACTTTTTCCTCATGGAAGAATCTTAAATTTAAGCTCATAGGGAATTCTTGTATAACCTCTTTCTCTAGAAACTCAAATCAAGAGTTACATTTGAAGTAAGATTTACATATTCTTTAATGAGAAGGTTAGTTAAAGCAAAAGAAGATGATGATGAGATACTTGTACTTTTAATTAAAACATTGAAAGATACTTTAACTTTTTTAGTCTGTGCTTTTTCATATTCTGTAATGTAAAAAATATGGATTTATTGGTTAGCTGTGAGTTTATTTCCCAAATGTACAAAAACCTTTTTTTTTAAACCATTATTCTCTTGCAAAGGGCTATAAATTAAGACTGAGGCTTTACAAATATTAAAAAAAATTTTTTTTAAATGTTTTGTTAGTTTTGAGAGAGAGAGACAGAGACAGAGACAGAGATAGTGGGGAGAGGCAGCGAGAGGTGGAGACAGAATCTGAAGCAGGCTTTGGACCTGGAAGTCACATACTGCGAGATCATGACCTGAGCCGAAGTCAGATGTTTAATGGAATGAGCCAGCCAGGTGCCCCAAGACTGAGGCTTTATAGAGCAGTAGTTAGTAAAATCATGGGAATGACTTTTAGGCCACAGGAGACTTAGGCCTCCTGGCTAGGGTGTTGCACTAGTGGTAAGGAGGAGATTTCTAGTTTGAATTTTGCTAGCAGATAAATATATCACCATGGGATAACTATTTAACCTTTGTATTCTCTGTATCTCACATGTTAAATAAGAATGATAGATGAAATGATCTTTATGGGCCATACTGTGAGACTAGGATTCTAAATCAGATGCTCGTATAAATGTTACTGACTTTGGTTATTTATAATGTATTTGATTTTTATGGAAATTATCATTTATGTAGTATGGGGTATGGGAATTATGTGTTAGCTATAAAAATGAGTAAGTGAATAGGTTATGTTTGTGGGATATTTAAAATTTTATTCAATGTTTAGTTTTTTGAGAGAGATAGAGAGAGCCAATCTGAAGCAAGCTCCAGCCTCTGAGCTATCAGCACAGAGCCTGATGTGGGGCTCAAACCCAAAAGCTGTGAAGTCATGACCTGAGCCGAAGTTGGACGCTTAACCAACTGAGCCAACCAGGCGTCCCTGTGGAATATTTAGAAGAGGGAAGGCAAATACCTGGCAGAGAACCCACTTTTCTCTTTGAGCCATGTAGAAATGATAAGTATCATTAATTGCTCATACTCTATGACTCTACTGAGGATCCTGAGGTTGGGCTTGAGGCCAAATACTCAAGTATTCACTGCATATAGATGATAAAACTAAAATTCAGAGTGGTAAATGATCACTGAAAGTCACAACATCTTGTGAATGACAGCCCTTGGAGCTAAAGCTGGAAACAAGGTCATTGGATTTCTCATCTGTAACAAGTAAAATCCATTCATTAACAGCTTAATTTTATTAATATTTCAGCCCTTTTGAGCTAGTAATGGATGAGACATAACCAGACAACCTAATTTAAAACAGTATGCAAGTTTAGGAGAAAGTGCACGTGCGTGCGCACGCACACACACACACACACACACACACATGGTGTACATGCATTAGTTAGCTATTACCACAATAATGCTGTGTAACAAACCAAAAAGTTTCAATAACATTTAACAATTTATTCACTCCTATGGGAGATAACAAAGGGGTCTTATTTATTTAATTTTGTTTTTCAAAAAAATTGTTAAGTTTATTTATTTATTTTGAGAGAGGGCATGTGAGCAGGGGAGGGGCAGAGAGAGAGGGGGCTAATCCCAAGCAGGCTCCACGCTGTCAGTGCAGAGCCCTACAGAGGGCTTCACATGAATCATGAGATCATGACCTGAGCTGAAATCAAGAGTCGCGTTGTTAACTGACTGAGCCACTAGGTGCGCCCAACAGGATCTTATTTAGATAGAACTGGTGTGTCCCAGCTGGGCCCTGTTAAATGTCTCTGGTTCAGCTTATCTGGGCTACGACAAATAAAGAGGCTTTGTTTCATGCTCCAGTTCCTTGAGTCTGTTGTGTGTGTTTCCCATTTACCTTGGATCACTATGTTATCCATGAATATTCTTCCAATAGCAATGACAGAATCCTAAGAATCCTTATCAAAATGGATAAAACCCCTTAAAGCCTGGGCTCTGAACTGGCACACTTTATATCTATCAGTCAGTTGGCCAAAGCAAGACAGATGGCTTCACCCAAAGTCAAGGGGAAGAACTCCAAAGTCACATAACCAAAGGTGTGGATGCAGGAAAAGAGTGAAGAGTTGTAGTCAATGATGCAAACTACCATACCATATAGTATTAGCTACCTTCCTAAAAGTGGTTTGGAATTCTTTAGAGATAATCATGAATTTAAAATGATAATAATAGAGATTTTACAATGGAGATAAGAGAAGAAGGTAAGTAGAAAATAAAAATGAAGGTGATAGTCATATACCATATGTTCTCTACAGTTATTGAAAGAGACATGCGTGTTCAGCCTTTGTGCTTCGTAGTGTCGAGAATAATGAAAGAAATGTGTTTATTCAGAAACTTTAAAAGTTGATTATATCGGAGGAAAAAGGCTATACAATATAATATGTTAAGTAAAAATCTTTACTCTTAAGAAGAGTGTATATCCATTATTGAGAAAAGGTTATAAGAAAGGTAAAAAACAATAATGCATTTCTGTGTGTGTTTGATAGAAAAATAACTTTAGGAATTATTGGATTCTATTTCTTCTTAGTTGTAAGTTTATTCCTAATTGTCCCTTAAGATATATTTAATAAAGACTAACTCAGTCAAATAAAACGTGAAAAAACAAAGATCGTTAGTTTATCTTGGGATACAGAATAGCAAATATCAGAAATGTTTGACTGTTTGTTGTCCAGTACACCAACTTAGGCTTAAATTCACTGTATCTGAGCAAATTTTGCTTATAATTAATATTTCCTTTTCCATACATAATTAGATAATACTTTCAAAGTGTGATTTCTGTTCCACTGCAGCCTGTTTGAGGACATCAGTAATATATGTGTATTATTATATATAATATATATACACATATACATATAACCTACATATATAATATATGTGTACATATATAAACATATTACTGATATATATGTTATATAAAGATTTTTTTAATGTTTATTTTTGATAGAGAGAGCACAAGCAGGGGAGGGGGAGAGAGAGAGGGAAACACGGAATCTGAAGCAGGCTCCAGGATCTGAGCTGTCAGCACAGAGCCTGATGCAGGGCTTGAACCCACGGACTGTGAGATCATGACCTGAGCTGAAGTTGGACACTCAGCCAACTGAGCCACCCAGGCGCCCCACGACATCAGTAATTTTTAAGCTGACAGTTCTTCTTCTATGAGTGCTAGCATCAGGTAACATAAATGAAGCTTGGTTACTTAAGTATAGATTCTGCCTAGATAATAGTGATATGACATTCCAATTCATTAGTTGAATTACTGTGATTTAGACTGACTTTCTGTTTTTCTCATTTCAGAGTAGGTTAACATTAGTAATAAAAACAAACTGGTTTTGAAATCAAATTTAGCTTTACATGGAAGGAATGTTAGCTTTATGCATTTGTCTCCTGAGATGTATAAGTCTATATAAAGTTAAATTCCCTAAAATGTATTTTTAAATGAGATAAAGACATGATATGTGAACATTATCCTTACTACATTGTTTGTTAATGTGTTATTGTTAGAGATTTAGGGAGCTAGTAATAGGCCAAAAATAATCTGATTGTATCTGTTCCATTTACATGAGGAATGTATCCTTGAACACAGTTCTTTTACTTCTTGGTGTGACTCTGGAATTTAAAATAGTAAAATTGAAAATACCCATATGTATGAATGGGACCAATCAAAATATGATAATGCTATACCATGGAATATCTCACAGCAATTAAAAATAATGAGGGAATGTGTATGTTCTTATGTGGTAAGATTCTCAAAGTATTGTACAACATCATATATGTGTAAGTATGTATATATGACTAAATCCTAATCTATATAAATGGAAGTATGTGTATAAATCTGTTTACACACACACACACTAGTATAGGGAAATATTTTGAAAACAATCTGGGAGCATATATACCTCAGACCAGCATCTAACTCTGGAAGGAAGTAAAATTTAAGAGTGGTGGTCAAGGAAGATGCTAGCTTTGTCTGCATTATCTGTATTTTACTAGTATAGATAATAAATATTTTCACGGAACATTGAATTGAAATTCATTTTTACAAGTGAATGAGCAGTCCCAGGAAGAACTGGATAAGAAGTGAATAGACTTTATTAAGATTGTGCATAAGTGTTGGAATCAAGTGTTGCAAACATGTTGTTGAATCTCTCCATACTTCCATTTAGTTATTGTTAAAAAGGGGTGTTAATAGTACTCATGTTGTAAGGATGTGTGTCAGGCATCTTCTATGCCCTGTCTCACCTCTCAGTTTACCTTTTGGCCTCTGGCCATTGACTCAACAAGATGTAGCTTGATAGGAATCTTGATTCAGCTTCTTTAGGTATATTGTGAGTTAAGTAACCACGTGAGAGGTTTGTGGAAGCCAGGTTAACTAGTGTGGCACATACGCACACCAGAAAGTTCAGGGTGACAGATTAGAGGCCCTCAGGGATCTCCAGACAGGTTAGGTCATGGCAGCTACACTTGGATTGGCTTTTCCTGTTTGACTATTCTAGTTTCCCTTGCATTTGTCTCTTAAATTGGCATATAGCTGACATACAGTATTATATTAGTTTCAAGAGTACAACATAGAGATTTGACAATTCTAGACATTAAGCTATGCTCACCTTGGTAAGAGCAGTTACCATCTATCATCATACAACATTATTACAATGTTACTGACTATATTCCTTCCTCCCCCCGCCCCCCATAACTATATGAAAATAGTTACTGTTTTCATCCCCATGACTTATTTTATAACTGGAAGTTTGTACCTCTTAATCCCCTTCACCTACTGTATGTATCCCTTCCTTACAATTCTCGTTCCCTAAAACTGATTCCAAAAACACTTAGATGCACTCAAACTATTTGTCTCAGGCATTGTTTTGGGGGGTAACATGGCCTGAAACAGGATATGAGGACAATTCACCCTGGGAAGAGCATAGAAGTGTCTGGCAATAGTGGTAAACGTTATCACTGTTACCTTGTCATAGTTATGCAACACAGGGTTGAAGTGACTCTTAAAGGATTACAGAGGTATAATTGATGCACAGTAAATTGATGCACATATTGAGTGTGCCATTTGATGAGTTCTGACTTACAGGTGCACTCATGAAACCACCACCACCACAAAAAAGACAGCAAACATTTCCATCTCTCCCCCAGATTTCCTCGTGCCCATTTGCAATCCATCCCTTCCTCCACCACTGACCATTCACAACCCCGACTCTGCTTTCTGTCACTGCAAATTCATTCAGTTAATTTCCTACGAATTCATACAGATGGAATCATATGCTCTTTTCTGTCTGGCTTCTTCCAGCATAATGATTCTGAGAAATAATCATGTTGAATGTATCAACAGTTCATTCCTTCTTATTGGTGAATAGTATTTCATTTTATGGTGTACCATAGTCTATCTGTTGATGGACATTTAGTTTGTTTTCACTTTGGAGCTTTTACAAATAAAGCGGGTATGGATATTCATGTATAAGGCTCTGAGTGAATATATGCTTTTATTTCTTAAGAATAAATACCTAGAAGTGGTATGAGATCACATGAAAGGTATGTTTAACTTTTCGAGAAAGTGCCGTGATGCTTTCTAAAGTTGTTCTACCATTTTGTATTTCTTCTGGCAGAATGAGAGTTGCAGTTTCTCCACAACCTAACTTTTGGTCCCTTTTTCCCTCCCCCAGCCATTCTAGTGGTCAGTAGTGGTGTCTCATTGTGAATTTAATTTGCCTTCTCATGATGACTAAGAATGTTGAACATCTTTTCATGTGTGTATTTTCCATTCACATGTCTTTTGTGAAGGATAAGAATCTTTTGCCTTTAGGGGCGCCTCGGTGGCTCAGTTAAACGTCTGACTTTGGCTCACCTCATGATCTCATGGTTCGTGAGTTCGAGCCACGTGTTGGGCTCTGTGCTGACAGCTCAGAGCCTGGAGGCTGCTTTGGATTCTGTGTCTCCCTCTCTCTCTGCCCCTTCCCCGCTCACACTCTGTCTTTCTCCCTCTGTCTCAAAAATAAATAAATATTAAAAAAATAAAATAATCTTTTGCCTTTTTTATTGGTTGTCTTCTCTTATGGATTTCAAACGTATATACATTTAATATTTATTTTACGTTAAGATATTAACATATATAAATTAAATACCATAAATATTTGATAAAATATCAACTGAATATAAAAAATATATATCAATTAAATATATATAAAATCTATAACTTAATTATATTTCATATATATAATTATATATAATACATAATATATAACTATAATATATATAAATCTGTAACTTAATTATATATTTCATATATATAATTATATACATAATACATAATATATATTATAACTATAGTATATATTATATATAAAATCTATAACTTAAATAATTATATATATTTCAAGATAAAATATGGATAAAATATGAACATATGCCCTTTGTGGGTATCTACTTTTGTAAATACTTTCTGTGACTTGCCTTTGTCTTTTCTTTTAAAAAAAATTTTTTTTAATGTTTTTTTTTGAGACAGAGTGAGAGACAGAGTGCAAGCAGGGGAGGGGCAGACACAGGCAGACACAGAGTTTGAAGCAGGCTCCAGGCTCTGAGCTGTCAGCCCAGAGCCCGACACGGGGCTCGAACTCACAAACCATGAGATCATGACCTGAGCTGAAGTCAGATGCTTAACTGACTGATCCACCCAGGCACCCCTGCCTTTGTATTTTCTTAATAGTGTCTTTTGAAGAATAAGACTTTATTATATTCAACTTATTTTAATTTATACTTAATGAATATCATGTCTTATTTATCAAATCTTTGCCTACACTATTGTGATTAAAATGTTCTCATATTTTGTTAAACATGTTTCGTAGTTTGAGCTGCAGGTAAATCTAACTGTCTTGGTCTCCCATCTCCAAATTCTATCTTCTGACCTCAAGAGACCACTAGTCTCAGTCCGTGTTTCCTCCTTCATGCACTGAGGCCTGGAGACACTTGAGAAGTGAGCTGGGACAATTTTAGGGCTCATCTCATTTCTTTCTCTTAGGAACTACTGTCCTGGTGTGCTTGGGTGCCTCAGTCTGTTAAGCATCTGACTTCAGCTCAGGTCATGATCTTACAGTTCGTGGGTTCGAGCCTCACATTGGGCTCTGTTCCGAGCCTACTTGGGATTCTCTCTGCCCCTCCCCTGCTTATGCACACTGTCTGTCAAAAATAAATATTTAAAAACAAAAAGGAACACTGTCCTGTGCTATCTTTTGCCTAATGTGTGAAAAGTGTCATTTACATATTTTGTCTGGTCCTTTAGTTGTTTAAAGAGGGCGGGTAAATCCAGTTCCTGGTCCTACATCGTGACTTCAAGCTGAAGTCTTGAAATGCTTTTTGAAGGTCTAAAGAATCTTGCATTTCAATAGGTTATTTGTATTTTGTTCTTTTTTTCTTTCAATTTTAAGCTTCACAGTTCATTAAAGATAGAGCTAGGATCTATTTAATCCTGTTTTGGAAGACTTCCCATTTATATTGGAAGATGCTACTAATATTTAATAATCATAATGGTGATAGTGGTCATCATTATCAAGCACTCATGTCAAGGCCAGTTCAAGGTGCTTTATGTGTGTTCTCGTTTACTACAACATCCCATGAGGTAAGCAATCTTCCAATTTCTATTTGGCCTACGAGAGAGTTGAGCCTAGTGACCTAAGATAGGGTACAGTGTCAGATTTCCAAACCAGGTGATCTGAATCTCTTAACCTCATTATTTTGTAGTTTCCAAATTTTATTCAGATGTGTGCTCTGTACCAGAAGTTTTGCAACGAATAAAGTAGGCAAGCTCTCTAGCCTCTTTGGACTTACACATTATTTTGTCCCTTGCTTATTAGTATTTATCAAAGGCTTATTGGTGATATTGGTGAATGTTCCAGATCCTGGCGAATATAACAGACCTAGTTCTTGCTTTTGTGGACTTTGCATTCTGGAGGAATGTGAAGAAGGAGATAATCTGGACATATGGACAACAGATGAGAACTGCCAAGCAAAGAGGCAGACGGTTTGGGTAGATAGTGGATGTACGAACTGTGTTTTTATGGTGACAACTGAAGTTGACAGGACAAGGAATATAGCCTTACTTACAGATTGCAAGTGAAACCTGCTTTTTCCAATGATAATGGGGAAGCCTAGTATTACCATGACAATGGTAATACCTAAAGTTCATTGAATACTTACTAAATGATAAATATGGTTCTAAAAACTATAAGAGTATTTCTCATTTAATTCACATGGAAATCCACTGATGTCATTATTATCACCATATTATGGTTGAGGAAATTGAGACTTAATGTGGGAAAATGCAGAAACTATACTCAAATCCAGTTTTTCTGACTCCATAATCCATAATCTTAATCACTAGAAGCAAGATGAGTGTTAGGAAGTCAGTGCAGAAACATAAAAGATGTTAGAAGGGAAAGACTCCAGGCGGAGTTGACTGAACAGAAACTCTTGGAATTGAGAAGACTATAAAGTCCGAAAATGACTTTGCCATATCATTTTGTTTTGGTGGAAGTGGGAGTTGTACTGGGACTAGGTTTAGAATGGGGGAAATGTCTTAAAGTATCTAAAGACCAATTAAAGAAGGAGGTCTCGGGGCACCTGGATGGCTCAGTAGGTTAAGCGTCCAACTTTAGCTCAGGTCATCATCTCCTGGTTTGTGAGTTCGAGTCCTGTATCTGGCTCTCTGCTGTCAGCACAGAGCCTACTTCGGATCCTGTGTCTCCCTCTCTCTCTGCCCCTCTCCTGCTTGCATACACTCTATCTCTTTCTCTCTCAAAAATAAATAAACATTAAAAAAAAAGAATGTCTCTTGTGCAGAATATTATAATTTAGAGTCCTTAGGAATTAACAATTACGTACATGAATTAAAATAGACTTTGACATAGAATTGTGGCTGTCTGCCTAATTAGATAGTTATCTTTGGGTTAGATGTTTCTCCTAATTTTTATCTCTGCTATGACATGCTATTATAACAGACACTATATATTTTAATGATTTTATTTTTGCTTCAATATAACATGCATACACATAGATACATATACATACACATATCTGTGTATATGGCAAAGCCTGTCAAAGCAGAAAGGGCAAATGTAATTGGTGAAATGTTGGGCCAGCAATTGAGAAAAATTATAGATTTAATGAAAATGTCTAAGAGCTTTGAGTGGAAGCTAGTGCCAGTAAGGCACTCGACAAGTCTATTTAAACAATGGTAAATGACCATAAAGTATAAAATGTTAACTATGAATTCCATTGCCTTAGCCAGCTAAAGTCCCAGTATTCATTAGTGTCAGAAACACAAATGGTTGAGAACTTCTTCACAGTCCTTTTGGGTTTTAATAATGTTGTAGCCAAGATAGATAATTAGGAAAGGAAGAAAATTGTGAAAGAAGACATTTAACTACCCTTTGCTTAGGTTTCTGTTTGAATAAATGAAGGATTGGATTTGGGAGTACTATTGGTAAATTGGAACACACAGAAATGAGCTCAGTGTTGATAATTCAAGGTATTTTCTGACTGTATGTGAATAAGAAAGCAAGAAAAACTGTGACAGAGGGAAATTATGAATGAATGAATGAATGCATGAGTGAATGAATGAATGAATATATCGCAAACAGAATGCAAAATACCCTTCCATTTAGTGATAGGTATGCAGACATGCCCTGGACCGGGTTTAAGATAAGAGACCTGGGGCACCTGGGTGGCTTAGTTGGTTAAGCATCCAATTTCAGCTCAGGTCATGTCTCATAGTTTGTGAGTTCAAGTCCTGCATCGGGCTCTGTGCTGACAGCTCAGAACCTGGAGCCTACTTTGGATTCTGTGTCTCCCTGTCTTTCTGTCCCTCCCCGGCTTGCACTCTGTCTCTCTCCCTCAAAAATGAATAAACATTAAAAAAATTTTTTTAAAAAGATAAGAGACCTAAATCTACCAACCTCACTGTGGATTCTAGGTTTTAGTATTTCATATTTTGGGCATCTACTTATGCTTAGTTTTAAGTATATAGTGATACTGCACAATATGATCCTCAAAGACAAATTGAATATTTCATTTGTTATGCAACTTAAACAATAGGTATTATCCCTTTTAAGGATGGATGACAACTTTGCTGCACTGAATGTTTGTAAGGAAAAACTTGAGAGATACGTATAACATAACACCCACTTAACCAATCATGGCTATCAATGTGAACATTTCTCACTCCCACTCTCCTTTCTCCACTTTCAAAGAAATCTCTGTCTTAAATTTAATGTTCAATGTGCTTAAGAATATTTTAACACTTTTAAGTTATCTTGTGAAGTTATCAGTGAAGAAACAAATAATGTCATTGTTTCCTGTGATATAACTTTTATGTAAATGGTATCATATTGCACATCTCCTTTTACAACTTGATTTTTTTTTTATTCAGTATTTTCCTTTTGATACTTATCCATGTTGAACATTTAGCTAAAATTGATTTATTTGCTTTATGGTATCACATTATATGAATACACTGCAATTTATATGTCCATCCTTCTGTGGATGGAAACTAAGTTTTAATTTTCAGTCTTTCACCATGCAAGAAATGTTACAGTGCACAGTCTGATACAGGTTTTTGTGTTCAAATTAGTATGTTTCTCTAGGTAAATAACCATCTGTATGTCTCTACATAAACTTTTGATGTAGAGAAGTTATCTAGATAGTCAAATTTATCAAGTCTACTTGATAGTTGTGTTCTTTGTGGTGCGTTTAAGAAGTCTCCGATGGAATAAACATATTGTAAAATTTTTGAAGGGTTTTTACCTCTAAATTTGTATCTCTAAAGCAGAAAGAATACCATTTTCTTTTTTCTCCTTGATAGATATACAGTTGTCTTGGCAGAACGAGTTGGTGTGCAGTCCATTCTTTTCTTTGTTGAGTAACACCACCTTTGTCATATATGTGTCCGTCGTGTGACATTGGTCCGTTTAGGTAAACCTGTGTAAGCAGCACCCTATGTCGGTCATTATATGAAGCCCTGAGATTTAGGCTTCACCTTATTCTTTTGTAAGAGGGTGTTGGTTGTTTTTGGATTTCCATATAAACTGTAGAATCAATGGACAATTCCAAAAGAAAAAAACAATGTTTGGATTTGGATTCTTATAAATCAATTAGTGGATAATTAACTTTATTTATAAGATTTTATTTTTTTCTACCCAAGAACCTGGAAACTCTTCATTTCTTGAGATATTTATTTAATATATTTCAGTAAAATTTTATCCATATAGGTTTTACATAATTGCTTTGAAATATAGTAAAAATTTGGGTTGTGAGTAACTTGTGTGAATGTCTGCAAAATGAGCAAACATTTCTAATAACTTTTGTCTTGATAAACAAGTGATGTCTTGTAATAGGAGTATTATGTGACACTGAATGTCACATGGTCACAACAAACCAATGGTTCTTACTCTTGATGCGAGATTGTGGGTGATCGTCAATGCAATGTCACATTTCCATGAAATCCTCAAAAGGAGGCAAAAGCAAGTGTCATTGTATAGGTTCCTTGTCAAAGTTGCATGAGACAAAAAAGATTCCCTTGAGTCAGTAGGTAGCAGTGATTCTGTTAGTGATAGTGAAAGTTGTTCTACACAATAACCCTCCTCTCTCGTCTCCCTCACACCAGCCATGAAGCTTTTCAAAAGTAAGGGTAGGTTAGATTGTTTCTTTTTCTTTTGTATTTTCTTTATTATTTTGTATTGTATTACAGTATTGTAATAATTTTTATATGAATACTTTTGGGTTGTGGAACGAATCATCTGAGTTTCCGTGATTTCTTATGGGGAAATTCGCTCTGATATACAAGTGCTTTGGATTACAAGCATGTTTCCAGAATGAAATATGCTCACACACCAAGGTTTTACTGTATATCTAAATGTCTTTTTTTCTCTTATCAATACTATTTATTTCACCCTATTTTAATTATAAGTTCTAATCAATTGTTGCTGGAGTACAGAACAATGATTTTTGCATATTCTCTTTTATAACATTGTGGAACACTGTGGAAATATGTAACAGTAGGTGCTCTTGGATTTTATAGCAATCATAAACTTAGTAAATAGGTTGTCAATTTTTTTTTTCTAATGCTGTTTTGTATCTCTTGTCTTGATACAAAACAGTGTTGAATTGGAGTACCTAGAGAGACATCCTTGTCACGATCCTAAATTTAATTCTATAGCACTATAAAACCATAAAGGTAAATGGAAATGTAAACGTTGAAGGTAAATGTTTGAATTATGTATTTACTTAATATATATTTTACAAACCACTTTAAAAATTGTGTTAGTGTTTTGTAGAAGTTAAACTACAGTTCCATTGTAGTGAGCATGATTATGCATAGATAAAATCAAAGGGCACAATTCTTTTAAAATGAAGTTTATCTATTAAAAATAATTATGTATTAATACAGATATCAGTTTCTTAGGTATCATAATATTTTAGGAAGTTTCTGAAAGAATGATTCAAGGTCAGAATGACTTATGTTTTAAAGCAATTCTGAGTATGCCTATTGACATTTACATAAGCATGAAAAAAAGATGTGTAGCGATATATGCCAAACTATTAATAATAGTTGCTCCAAAGGAGGAGTGTAAGGAGGGGTGCATTTATGCAGATTATTAACTTTATACTTTGAATTATTTGACTTGGTAAAATAAGCAAGAAATTCTCACTGCAATTTAAACCATCAATGAAGTAAAACAAAAATTAGAAACTAAACCATTTAATGACGGGATGTTAGAGTGCACCTTTATGCCTTCTATGAGTCATTGGAATAACCCGAGTGTACATTTCTTCACAACTCTGAGATCATATAATTCCAAATAGAATGACCCTAATTTCTCCTTTATTTGCTGTACGCATACCTATTTTTAATTTCTGTAACTCGAGTGAGTTTATTGAGCTCCAGAGTCTGGGTTTCTACTGATGGTGTACTTTCTCAGGTGTACATGGCATAAGAGAAAGGTCACATCGAAAGAAATAGTCATAGGGAGATTATTTAACTCTTCAGATGGGAACACAAGAGCAGAAAGTCCATAGGGAAGTCATAAAAACACAGGAGTTAAATACCAAACTCTATATGCAAAAATTGTGCATTATTCTTCAATACCACAAAAATAAATAAAAATTGACTTCTTAGTGATGCATTTTGGGAATAACATTTAAGTTATTATAAGTAAGCTGCCAATGATTTTTTAATAATAATAAAAAGAGCCTGAACCTAACACATATATTTTGAAATTTTACTGTGCTTCAAAAATGTTTTACATAAACCTAGAAGTAAATTGTGATTATTTATTCATTAATCAGTAGAACACTTCTGAGCACCTTCTAAATGCCAAACATTAATTGCTTTAGGTATAAGAAAAGCAAAGATGAAATGTGTTTTCTACGCTGAGGGACTATTCATAAATGCATTACCTTATTTTTTCTGGTGATTTTCTTCATTGGAATTTTTCAGTATTATTTTTCTCTTCTTTTAAAACATCTCAAATGGGCTTCTTTTCTGCCAATAATAAACTTATACCATCCTCCACGTAGTTGTCCTCAGACCAAACACTATTGTTTTGTGACCTTGTCTATCCTTTTGGTTTTCTGATTGACTTTAGTGTTTATTTTAAATGTTATTTTCTTGACATTTCATGGAAGATTCAGAGATCTGGGGCTTCAAATTGCTGGGTATTTTTTCTCAGGGATTACCAAGTTAGTGCTTTTGTGTAAATTCCCTCATCTCTGTGATTATTTGTTTCACACTCAAAATAGAATACTAAGGATACTCCCCTCCAAGAATCTGGATGAGAATCAGTTGAAGTAAAATATGAACATGTTTTGTTCACTTTAAAGAGTCATAAAATCTTAAGCCATAGAAGCACTTTTAACAAACTTTCAGTTATAAAAGCCCATAGAAACCCTTACAAACTTCCAGTTATAAAATGAATACGTTTTGCAGATGTAATGTACGGCATGGTGATTAGAGTAAATAGTACTGTGTTATATACATGAAAGTTGCTAAGAGAGTAGGTCTTATATATTGTTGCCCCAAAAAAAGAAATGGTAATTATATGAGGATGGAGGTATTCACTAACACCAGGCTGGTAATCATTTCACAGTATACAAGTGTATCAAATTAACATGCTGTACATCTTAAACTTTTACAATGTTATATGTCAATTATATTTCAGTAAAGCTGGAAAAATGCATGGAGGATAGTAGTATTACAACATTCCTTATAGCACTTTCAAAGACAGTTTCCTATAAAATTATTATTTTCTAAAGATAGAACCACATATAACCTCTGTAATGAAAACCCATGTTTCAAAAACAGTTTCAAACAAAAACAATCAAATATGTATTGAGCATCTTCTATGTACCAAGCCCTGTGCTGGGAAGTCCCTGGAGATTCTGTCTCTGCCTTCACAGAGCTTATAGGTTTTCTATCAAAGTAATTGCTCCCAAACATCAGATTCTGAATAAATCATGGAAGCATTGCAGAAAATTTACAGAGTAAACACAGATGAATATATCCTGCAGTTCATAATCAGGACCAAATTTAGGCATTGAAGCAGCTCCTCTTGGGGGGACAGGAATCCAAGATTGCACAGAAATAAAACTGTATCATAAGCAAAGTGTCATAATAGTGATCGGCATTCTGGGGGAGTTGTGGCTGAGGCCTGATCCAGGTTTCCCAAAAGAATCACTCTCTGTGAGGCAAGAATGAGAGAATCTGGAATGCCACATATAAATGGACATTCAAAGTTCGTTGGCCATCTCTTTCTGTTAGACTTGCATGCTCATGTGGTAAGACCCCTCAACACACTACTTTGAGAACAGCTACAGATTTCCATTGCTTGCATTTCATATTTCAAAATACACTCTGGGGGACGCCTGGGCGGCTCAGTCGGTTAAGCATCCAACTCTCGGTTTCGGCTCATGTCATGATCTCACAGTTCATGAGCTCCAGGCCCATGTCAGGCTCTGCACTGACAGTGCAAAGTCTGCTTGGGATTCTCTCTCCCTCCCCCTGCTTATGCTGTGTCTGTCTCTCTAAAAATAAATAAATTAATTAAAAAAATACACTCTGCATCTTCTAAATAATAACACAAATAAATCTGTCACTTTAAGAAGAGGCCAAAGCACAAAAGCCACACATTTAATTCCAGAGGGAGAATGAGATGTGATAAAATCCAACTCCCGTTCCTGGTTTACAAACAAAACACAGGTCCTAATAAAATGCTCCTTTGCTATGACTGTAAGAATATGTATATTGCTTCATAAGGAAGTATAAAACTGAGTATTTATAAAGCAATATTCAGCATCCTTAATCATTAAGTGCTAGAAGCATTCTCCTAAAAGGATGAAAAGGAGGCACTGTCATTGATTATTTAACGTCGCTCCAGATGTACTAGCCATTTCAATTAGAGAAGAGAAAGAAATATGAGGAAAACGAAAGAGAAAGGAGGCAACAAGATGATTATCTTTATTTGCAGATAATCAGGATGTGTTCCTAGAAATCTCTAGCCTAGCAGATGACATTGAACACTATTAGAGAACATAAAATAGGTACATAAAGGTACTGGTCATAAGATTGATGTATAAAAATCGGTTTCCAAGACAGAAAGCAAAGAACCATTTTTAAAATGTACACACACACTGACCATGTGAATGAATTACTGCTTTCTTTGGGCAAGGAGTTCCTGGAATGGGGGGGGGGGTTTGTGTATCCTGTCCTCAGTTCATGGGCCATTATTGTGTGGGGTATGTGGCCCCTCTCTTGTTTATTTAGTGATATGTTTATTCCCTATTACCTCTGTATCCACCTCTCACTCCCCAGCATCCTAATAACTATTCTAACGTGTTTAACGTGTTCTTGCAAAATGCTGTGATCACGTTGATTCCTATATATGATTCCTTGGTGTCCATGTATACATTTCACCTAGATACTCTCCCAGTGACTGCAATGGATTTTTTAATGTTCATTTTATTTATTTTTTAATATAATTTATTGTCAAATTGGCTTCCATACAACACCCAGTGCTCATCCCAACAAGTGCCCTCCTCAATGTCCATTACCCACTTTCCCCTCTCCCTCACCTCCCATCAACCCTCAGTTTGTTCTCTGCATTTGAGAGTCTCTTATGGTGTACCTCCCTCCCTCTCTGTTTGTAGCTATTTTTTTCCCCTTCCCTTCCCCATGGTTTTCTGTTAAATTTCTCAAGATTGACATATAAGTGAAAACACATATCTGTCTTTCTCTGCCTGACTTATTTCACTTAGCACAATACCCTCCATTTCCATCCACATCGCTGTAAGTGGCCAGATTTCATTCTTTCTCATTGCCAAGTAGTATTCCATTGAATATATAAACCACATCTTCTTTATCCATTCATCAGTTGATGGACATTTAGGCTCTTTCCATAATTTCGCTATTGTTGAAAGCGCTGCTATAAACACTGGGGTACAAGTGCCCCTATGCACCAGCACTCCTGTATCCCTTGGGTAAATTCCCAGTAGTGCTATTGCTGGGTCATAGGGTAGCTGTGTTTTTAATTTTTTGAGAAACCGCCATACTGTTTTGCAATGGATTGATTTTTAACCAAAAAGTTATTTTGAACAGATTTGCTCTTAAAAATTGTATGTTTCCAGAGCGCCGGGATGGGTCAGTTGGTTAAGCGTCTGATTTCAGCTCAGGTCATTATCTCCTGGTTAATGGGTTCGAGCCCCGCATCTGGCTCTGTGCTGATGTCTCAGACCCTGGAGCCTGCTTCGGATTCTCTGTCTACCTCTCTCTCCGCCCCTCTCCTGCTTGTTCTCTCTCTCTCAAAAATAAACAAACATTAAAAAACAAATGTATGTTTCTGACGTTCCAGTACAGGCTTGTGTTCTGATTAGCTTCTATTCCTGCAGTTGGTGAGGGAGGGTCACATCCCCTAAATAGTATAAGGTGGGCAAATACATGACAATGGCACTCAACACCAGTCACCCTACTCACATTCCAGGAGCTCACAACACTGGAAGCTACGCAGGGACACATGGGGGATGCAATCCAGAGTCGGGCTATAGGAAGCAGGGTTTGTAGTAAGGAGAAGGTGAGGTGCTCTCTGGTTTATACAGGAGGGTGTGATCGGCTTATTTGCACACTTCCATGGGCTGTCAGGAAAGCTAAGCCCATTAGGCTGATGACCAGGTAGAGGGCAACTGTCCAGCTGAGAGACGGAACTAGTCTATGGGGAGGCTTAGGCGTCAGGTGTGGAGTATATCTGGCCACAGCAGGGGACTGCGTGTCAGGCCTTCAGAGCCCTGTGAAGGTAGAGATGTGGGCAGCACATTTTAGACTTCACAATACAGCTTAGAATTCTTGCCCTATTTCTTGTGTCAAGGTCTCTGAGGCACCATATAGGTGATTCTTTCTGTTTTTTATTTCCTCCCTGGGCAGCATTAGAACAACACCCTATTAGTATCCAAAGTAAGACAACCCTCCTTCCTGCTTCACTGCATTCTTTCCCATGCAACATGGGTCCACTCTGAAATTTCTAGTTTTCAGATACTTAAAACATTCATAGATGCTGATTTTCTTGCTAGATCTCACACAAACCTTATTATATTCAAAAGAAGACAAGTGGTTCATGAAGGGTCTGATTTCTTACAGCTTCCCACTAGAACAGGCTGAGAAAGGTTAAGTGGTTTTATGGACTTCTATCTCAGAGAAACAATTCCTATGCCAGAGAAGAAGTCTTTGGATTAGCAGACAATGTGGGACTGAAGGTACAGGTGGGAGGATGGGACGTTTACAGTTTCCAGGCCTACCTTTTCTTCTTCTTCTTCTTTTAAATCTTTATTTATTTTTGAGAAAGAGAGACAGGGTATGAGCAGGGGAGGGGCTGAGAGAGAGAGAGACACAGAATCCGAAGCAAGATACAGACTCTGAGCTGTCAGCACAGAGCCCGACATAGGGCTCGAACTCATAAACCATGAGATCGTGACCCGAGTCGAAGTTGGACGCTCAACTGACTGAGCCACCAGGCGCCCCAAGCCAGGCCTACTTCGAAAAAATGAGAATTCACTGAAATGCAGAGAGAGGGTTACCTCATTCTGAGGATTTGCTAGAGTAGAAACAGAGGTGCTTTCCTGAGCAGTGTCCAGAAATTATCCCTAGGCTGCTCTTATCAGAGTGAAACAGGCCATGACATCTGACAAGAAGGGATTATCTGGGAGAGCAAGGCAGGTCGTGTGTCTGGGCAGCAGCCCCCGCCTGCAGCATGTGGGGCGTGGAGAGCAGGGTGGGAGGCAGAGGTCACTTGGGGGTCCCCTGGGGAAAGCCAAGAGAAGAGGGGCATCGCTGGGGTCGTGCCTGTGAGCAAGACTTGATTGCTGTGCCTCCTGGGCACCAGGATGGATCTTCTCTACATTGGCCTACAACCAAGTGTTTTGTAACACAACCTTCGTGAGGTTCCCGCAATCTTGGGGCAGGAAACTTGTGGTTTCACATTAGTGTCCTCCTCCTCTTCTGGAAGTGAGGCGTGCTCCCATCTCTTAGGGGCCCAGGAAAACGAGCTGCCCAATTCCTGAGCATCTCTCCTTGGGTGCTCCAGTATAGACATGCACTAAACACAGGGTTCTAAGCAGATCAACAAATGTAAGTAGAGTTGATATCTGTCTCACAGCTTTTTATCCACACTCTTTATACCTGTCTACTTACTATTGCATTTTAAAATATGTCTTAATTTATCTAATGTGTAAATATGTTTTATGAATCATGAGGTATGGGGCATGTTGTATTTAGTAGTTTCTTAAATCAGGGTGATTTCGTGGAGGAGCAGAGGAGGGGAAAAAAGGAAATGACCTAATATTCACTGAAGAACTGTGTGTGCCTCAGCCTATAATAGGTTTTCTTTTCTTTTCTTTTCTTTTCTTTTCTTTTCTTTTCTTTTCTTTTCTTTTCTTTTCTTTTCTTCTTTCTTCCTTCCTTCCTTCCTTTCTTTCTTTCTTTCTTTCTTTCTTTCTTTCTTTCTTTCTTTCTTTTTCTTTTTTTTTTTAATTAATCAGAAATCCCAAGTTCAAATATCTTTGTCACATACTAGTTGAGGAGCCAATGTCAAGTTTCTTAACGTTTCTGAAACTCAGTTTCTTCACTGGTGAATGGCTGTCATGGGGCTGAAAAGTTAGGAACAGATAGGGAGAAAGTGAAGTTGACCTGTTCAAGCATTTCAGTTCAGTGCCTCATACAATGGGTGATCTGTGCTCATGGAAACCAAAGAAGGAAAGAACAGTTATTTAGTATAATGGAATATTGTATATTCAACCTAAGTATCTCTACTGAAAAAAAATATCTAAATGGTGCATATAGGAAAGAGTAGGACAGAACCTAGTATAGAGAACAAAATTGAGTTTTACCATGTTGTATTTTCATAGAAGAAAATATGAATTTATGGGGGTGCCTGTGTAGCTCAATTAGTTAAGTGACAGACTCTTGGTTTTGGCTCTGGTCATGATCTCATGGTTCATGGGTTCAAGCCCTGTGTCAGTCTCCACATTGTCAGTGCGATTGGGATTGTACTGGGATTCTCCCTCCCTCTCTCTCTGCCCCTCCTCTGCTCTCTCTCTCAACAATAAATAAATAAACATAAAAAAATGAATTTAGTTAGAAACATGCGAAACTCAGTTGAGGGAAAAGTCTAACATTGCTATTGACCAGGTAGTATCTGCCATAAAAGGTAGCACTAGAGTTTTGGGAAAACATTAAAAGACTTACATTTTTCTAGAATTAGTCTGGGTCACAGGGAGAAAATTTCCCAGAGAGTTACACAACATTGCTCCATCCCAGGCCCTGCCATTAATGTGCTCTGGCTTGTCCACTCATTCTGTTAAGAGTCCATTTTGATTTGAATTTCTAAAATGTGATTGAGATCTGTTTCATTGCCCAGAAATGAAAAACTATATTTGACCAATTAATTAATACTTCCAGTACCCTTCATCCTTTTGTTGATTAGAACTCCATTTATTATTACTTCCTTTTTGCCTAAGGGACTTTTCTGTCCTGAATCGATAGAAGAGATGGATCTGTTTCCTCAACTACAAAAAGCAGAAAATAGCAACTTTTTTTTTTTTAGCAGCAACATCCACCAATCATGTCTCAGCCTTCCCAAATTACTTCTCTAATATTTACTCACCATAGACTAGTATTTCCCAGGTATTTATATTTCATAGGAAAAAACCTTGACTGCAGTTATCTTTTCTGAATAAGAACCAAGGGCTTATACACCACCATTGTGTCTATCGCCATAATTTTATAAATAAGTATCTGAGAGTAAGAAGACTTGTTCTGTTACCAGAATAATTGTAACTTTTTGAAAATGCATGTTTCTTCTTCCTACTTCCCAAGAATTGGTGGAAGTTTGGTCTAGGCCCAGCCCTCATCTGGGAATCATATGTTTTTTTTATTTAAAATTTTGTTTAATGTTTATTTATTTTTGAGGGAGAGACAGAGAGAGAGAGAGAGAGAGAGACAGAGAGAGAGAGAGAGACAGACAGAGAGAGAGACAGACAGAGAGAGAGAGAGAGAGAGAGAGAGGGGGTGAGGGGCATAGACAGAGGGAGACATAGAATCTGAAGCAGGCCCTAGGCTCTGAGTTGTCAGCACAGAGCCCAACGTGGGGCTCGAACTCACAAACCACGAGATCATGACCTGAGCCGAAGTTGGACACTTAACCGACTAAGCCACCTAGGCACCCCTGGGAATCATATTTGAGAGGCACGATCACAGAATATATGCAAAAGAAGCTGAATCTAGGATGATGAACTGGCTTATCTGAGAAACAAAATAATGTCAAGGGGCAGGACTCGGTATCTTGGTCCCAAAGAGTCTGTTCTCCACTGCAGCCTCGGGATGGAATCAGTTTCAAATTATATCTTTTGTATTTTTCATTCACAGGGCTCATCCTCCCTTTCCCAGAAACTTGTACTTTTTAAAGTAGATGTCATCATGCTGAGCCCATCATGTCACATCATAAGTACCTCACATGCCTCCTAGGATGAACCCTATGGTTTCAGAGCGATGTGTCATTGCTCTTGGTTTCCAGGCTTGTGGATCCTGTCATCTAGGCTGAGGGTCTTTGTTGCATGCCTAAAGGAAGGGCGTGAGTTCTCTAGTCTATAAAACATATGAAAACTGGTCTGAAAATTTATAATTAATCTGAGTAATGAAGTATTAACCTTAGGTTTTGACCAAAATTTTAGGCACTCATTAGGTACGAAAGGAAACTTATGGCATAAATGAAAATCTCTTCACACCTCTGGGGCTCAATGGGTTACGCGTCCGACTTCGGCTCAGGTTATGATCTCATGGTTTGTGGGTTTGAGCCCCACATCAGGCTCTGTGCTGATGGCATGGATCCTGCCTGGGATTCTCACTCTCTCCCCCTCTCAAAATAAATAAACTTAAAAAAAATTACACCACTGACTTCTCCAAGTTCCTTCAGCTCTTACAGTAATGGGACAGACCTTGCTTTTTTACAAAAATGAATAAACACACAAGTGGGTGCATATCTGAACAAGAATTTTTCAGATCTAATTTTATTAGATATACCCGGGTACGTTTTGCTAACTATCTGGGTTTCCTGAATCTTCCTCATGAGAAAGCTGAGGCCGTATCAAGCCATCAGTTTTTAAATATTACTATTGCTTTGGTTTCTCCTAGGTCCATTAACCTTTTTACCTTCCTGGAATGAGAATGGTTACTTATTTTCAAGAATCTTTTTTTTTTTTTTTTTTTTGGGAGCCAAGTGAATGGTAGTGATTTAAGACCAGTTATTATTTCTACCCACTTAGTTCAGGATAAAGTATGTACTTTTATGGTGAGGCAGAGAATGGTCAAATTAAACCAATCAGTTTTTTTTTTACTTGAATATTCATTTGTGTTTGCCATATAAATTGGAGGGAGGAAAATAATTTTCACTGCTGGAGCATAAAACAAATTAGATATAATGGTACATAAAAGGCAAACCATAATCACTCTTTTGAAAATTAATGCCTTTTATAGGATATGAAGCCATTAAAAAAAAAAAAACTGTCACAACATTTTTAACCTGTTCCAGTTTTCATGTTCCAGCAACATATCCACTCTTTATTGACCACATTCTGGGAAGCTGGTACCAATAATTATATAAATTGCATTGTACAAAACTTAGAGTCCTCTAACATGGCAGGATATTAGCTCTTTCTCTTTCACTTGAAAAAAAATTTTCAATTACTTTTCTATTTCCCGACTCTAGAAATTTCTTTTAACAAAATGGTTTCATTACAAAATTCACTTTTCTCAATGGAATATGTAACCTCTCCTTTGTGAAAGCTAGCTTGTGTTCACAGATTTATGGCCATGAAGTGTGTGCTTGTAGTCATGTTTTCTCAGTACAGCTCACATACATGAGGCCTGAAGTATCCATATAATGTGATTATTAGACTTGCATGTAAACAGAGTCTCACATGGTTGTTTTACCGATTTCAATGTCGATTTCCTAGACATCAATTTCAGGTGAGGTACTGCTCTAAATCTAAGCCACATTAACACTGTGCTGGTTGTATGTGACAGATGACTGTTTGGTATAGACTCATTCTAACTTACATATTACCTTCAGGTTTTAGGTGTAGCTGAAATTTATTTTTTTATGTGTGGTGGGGAAAGGATGAATCTATTTGCATTTATTGTCCAAATGTATAGGAATTATTCCAGAAGTACAATTGTGTCTCCATTAATATAATATACATAATATGTATATTAAATTTATATAATATATATAAAATAAAAATATATTAATACATTTATTAATATTAATATCAATAAATTGATATATAAATATTTATAGAATTTATATAAACATAAATATATTGTTTAATATATTTTATAAAAGTTATATTTTATATAATATGAAATTTATAGTAAAATGGGTTAATACATATTATATAAATACATAAATATAAAGTATATAATATATATGTGGGTTATGGAGAGCATGCATAAATTAAAACAAAAGCAAAGGTAATAAAGACACTGAAAAGTTGACTATGCCAAATTGTATTCTTTAAAAAGAATTTTTTTAAATGTTTTATTTATTCTTAGCACGAGGAGGTGAGGGGCAGAGCAAGAGAGGGACATAGAATCCGAAGCAGGCTCCAGGCTCTGAGCTGTCA